>NC_091951.1:117020272-117620272 GCF_031021105.1 Erythrolamprus reginae | reverse complement strand
TTATTAGAGTTTTGTAAAACAGTACTATTACTTCCCGTGAACTTAATTCTATGCCTCTGTTTACAAAACCCAGGATTGTGTTAGTTTTTTTGGCTGCTGCTGCTGCTGCATGCTGCTGGTTTATTCAAATGATCATCCACTAAGACTCAAGGCCCTCTCACAGTTAGTGTTTTTGAGCTAGATCTCACCTAATCTGTACTTTATACCTTTGATTTTCCCTGCCTAAATGTAAAAATTGTTTTTCTCCATCTTAAAATTTGTTTTGTTGGATAGGGACCATTATTGAAGCCTGTCAAAATCTTTTTGGATCCTGAGCTTGTCTTCAGGGGTGTTTGCTGTTCTTGCTAATTTAGTGTCATCTGCAAATTTGATGAGTTCCCCTTCTATTCGTTTATCTGGGTCATTTATCAAGATAGTACCGGGCCTAAGATGGAGCCTTGTGAGATACCCAACTGCTTACTTCTTACTTTTTTTCATGTGGATGTAGTACCATTAAGGACTACTCATTGAGTATGGGTTGTCAGCCAGTTACAAATCCATCTGGTGATGATGTTTGAATGGTTGCTAACCAAATGGTTGTAAATCGAGGACTGTCTGTATTAGATTGGACTCCACTGGCACAATTTTGTTTGCTTAATTATTCTGACTTTGTGTGGCCAAATCATTCTGGTTCACAGGATAAAATACAATAAAATGTCCATGGTAAGAAAAGAATTATAGTAAAACACCCACCAACAATCTGCAATAAAAAAGAACACAACTATAAGGGCAAACGATCATGTCCTCAAAGTCCTGCTGATTTAAAAACTTTAACATCCACAGGAGGCAGAGCCAGTTGTGAGGGATGATAGGATTTATAATACCAAGAAGGCTACAGATTGCAGGCCGGATTAGATTAAATGAAATGCCTGCAGTTGGCTGACAAAGGATGGAAAGCTGGGTCCATTCCATGTTGAAAGGGACTCTTTTCTTATTTATTATGTACCAAACGTTCTTAATTGCTTGAATGTGTATCTCATTCATGCTTCTACACAAATTTAATTCTAAGGCACTTCCATCTTAAGGCTCTGGGCTTCTGCCTGGGTGACCTTTGGGTGCATCCAGAGATTGGCTGCTAAGGTGGAACTTGTCCACGTGCGATTTCGCTACCTGCCCAGGTGCAGTAGCATAATTGTGCTGGACTCCACTAGCACTCAGAGCCATGGGGGCAAGCACAGATCAGTGTTCCACCTTAGCAGCCAACCTCTGGGTGCATCTATTGGACTGAAAGGAATAACAGACAAGAGCTAGACAAATGCTCTACTTGGAAGGAGAGCATATGTTTTGTGGGGGAAGGGTTCTAATTCTTTTTATGACAAGAATTGGGGGAAACTACCCAAAACAGTTGCTTCTATGGGGAATAAAGCTCAGCTATAAAATATGTTTTAAAATCTCCAAATAATTGATATTTGTAGCATAAGAAAACAATCATTATAAATGTAGTGTGCAGCTGTAGATCCTTCATATACCCATGAGAAGTATGTTAATTTATAGTAGGAATGGGTTTAAGGGATTTTCTGTGATTTGGGAAAAGGGTAGTGTAAGATTATAATTGAGTTTATGTTCCTTGAGCTGAAATAAAATGTTCTTTATAATAACAAGGAATTATTATAAGACCATTCTGCACCTTGACTCGGTGAAGGGATCCAACTGTATATTGCTCTCCAGCAAAGTTGCAGGAGATTGGCTTGATAAACAAGCAGCTTTCAGAGATGTTTGGAAACTGATTTTCTCTTTGCACTCCGTTTAATTTCTGAGGAATTCTAAACTTTTCTCCAGAATATAGTTGAGAATGTCACTTTTAGAGAAACTGCAAGTTTTGGAATCTGGTTTGCACTTTTTTTTTCTGACCCTCAAGACATTTGCTTTGTTTGCCGGGTTTTAGGAAAGGGATTCATTTACTTGGACATGCTTGCTGAACTGTATGTTTGTCCTTTATTCCTTGAGACCGTCTATTATTTGCTGCAGCACTTGAATAATAAAAATAGAGACTTGGAGACAGACAGTAGAAGTGAATTAAGTGACCATCCACTTAATAGTGCGGCACTAGCTGATGCCAAAACAGAGGAACTCAGTTACACAGCAAGAGGAATAATAATATTGCAGCTATTATTAGTTCACCATGAAAAAATTGATAGAATGCAGACTTTCCTAATCTACACCAGAAATTATTAAACATTTGTAGGAAGGCTATGGTAAAGTGGTGAAGAAATGGCATTAAAAGCCAAATAAACAAAACTGTGGCTTACAGCAGGTGGCACTTGCTGACCTTAGCTGAACTTTGAAGGGTGAATAAGGTGAGATATAGAGAGGACTTGGATAGGAGACCATCAGGAATTATCAGGCATGCAGGCTAGATTTAGAAATTAAAAGAAAAAGAAGTGAATGAAGAAGGCAATGGCAAACTACTTCCTTATTGATGACAGAAAAATTAGACTTGTTCCATGTTGAATTACCTGTCATATATGTTTGACTTGGAATAGATATTAATTTTAGCTGGAGAAAATTATACTGAGGGTTTTGATTCAAAACATTTTCAGTCCTCAAGGTTATTTCTTCAGGGAGAATTAAGAGCTTTGCTCAAGTACTGTAATGGCTGGGAAAATAACCTTGAGAGACAGGAGAAAGAGACACAGCCTAGATATATCCTTGTGGACCAACATGATTATGATTGCTTGTATGACTTTCCTCCAAGAATACCATGTGTCACACTTGCCCCAACTTGGGTGCTTAGGGAAGAAAAAACTTTGACTCCATTTGCATGAGCAAATGCATCTTTATACTTTTAATAAAGATCAAGTGCTTACAGTAGAGTAAAGTCAGAACTTGTGGAGTGGTAGGACATAAAGTGAACTCAGCAGGTAAAGTCACATGTTTCTCTGCTGTGATGAGAAATTAGTAACTTGTCACAAGGTTGCTGGGAGAAGATGACAATCCATCCTGCCCAATATACGTGTTCCTACCAAACCTCCAGCATTGCTTGATCTCAGGGCAAAAGTATACTCAAGTTTAGAATAATATTCCATTTTTAGGAGGTGCATTTTGAAATAAAACCCAACCCATTTGTAAGTTGGGTTTTAAATTTTGGTAGGGGTTTGCTCTGCAAGCTTGCTTCAATTTAATTTCTGAACGTTTCGTTACCAGACTAAATAACATCAGCAGCAGGATTTTCTTGTCCTATTCTCCTTAGTTTATAAATGTCTTGTGTGCCAGTGTGGTCAGTTGTTTGTTGACTAGCCTCAAATTAACCTTTCAGAGGAGAGTGGTTGAGAAGGTGGTTGTGCACCGTGGATGAAGCAGATTGTCTGGATTTGTTTTAGTCAGGATTCAGACCCAGCATTGGATGTGCTTTCAAATAATCCCTGGCAAAGGTGGGAAGGTGGTTGTGCATCTATCCTTGCCTTTTTTGACCTATCTACAGCTTTCAACTACATCAATCATAATATCTTGGGTCAGCAAGGATTGCGGGTGGGCAGCACTGTGTTGTGCTGGTTTGTCTCCTTTCTCTGGGATTGATTGCAATTGATTGTAATTGGGGAGAGATCCTGTCCTCATTCCCTATTATGTGGGCTTAGGAGAGCAGGTGGCAGTGATAATTATACTCATTTCTAGATTGGGGAGCTCTGCTCACAGTCGCCCATGCCCTATCTCTTCCCAATGGGATTACTTTAATGGGCTCTATGTGGAACTGCCCTTGAAGAGTATGCAAAAGTTTCAGCTGGTGCAGAATGCAGCTGGCAGTTTTGTGCCCTTAAAGCAGCACATACTATACCTTTGCTCTGGGAACACATGGATTGCTGGTGTGTTTCTTGGTCCAATTCAAGACGAGGGTTTTCATCTTTAAAAGCCCTCATGACATTACATCTGCTGGCTCCATCAGATCTAGGCAGAACAGGCATGTTGCTAATCAAAGCCTTTTTAGGGACTTAAATTTGGTGGGTTCCAGGAGGCAGCCTTCTCTTCCACGGCACCCACCTTATGGAATATTCTCCCCCCTGAAGTCAGGTTAGCTCGATCTTCTGGACTCGGGATTGCCAGAGAACCAATGAGAACTTGAAATGGCTCCATTATTGCTGTTAATAAATATTTATTTATTTTTCCTTTTTCTTTGTTTTATATATTTATTGTGTACTGTTTACTCTTTATAGCTTGCATGTGTGTCACTTTTGGTGATATTGGCCCTATATAAATTTGAGAAATAAATACATAAAATGAGAAACCTATTAAACTAATTTTATAGGGTGGGAAGAATAAAGCTGATTATGCTTAAGTGCTTTGAAGACATCTGGTTCAATGATAAAATGCAACGTCCATAAACATCTGGAAAAATTTAACAAAATTTGCTACTACAGGAGCTGAATTATAAAAGAAGTGTACATCTCTCCTTCATAGTCTGCATCTGGTTCTGCTATACCTCTTTTGAATTTGTTCTGATTGCTTCTCCCAATAAATACACCAGATAGCTCATGCATATTTTCTTCTTACTTTGCATCTTTCTTTTTTATTTCATGACAACAAACTTTACGCCCACCTTCTAATATGCAGAACCAAGAGCTTTTCTATTTATATAAATTAGAAATGATATAACTCAGATTTCTAATAACAAAAGTATGTCCACATTCCTGTGCTAGAACATGCATAATTTTACTCGACCCTTGAAAAAATAATGATGACTTGGGGATAGTATAAAAATAATGAGACATACTTCCTTCCCCCAATTTTTTTTTTTTTTGTTCAGGAACAAGACACTTGGTTATATAGCCTTGCCTAGTTGAAGAAGTGGCACCTTCTCAAACTGAACCTTCGGTTTTGACTTGAGAATAGAGTTGCAAGGTGGACAGTCATGTACAGATAATCAACTATTCTAGTCAAACAATTCATATTCAAGTGTAGAAAAATTCCACGTTGATTTTCACATGAATTGGAAAGTATGATTAATCTAGCTTAGTATTCATAGTGTATAATTTGGGCAGAGGGCTATAGATACCGTGTTTCCCCGAAAATAAGACCCTGTGTTATATTAATTTTTGCTCCAAAAGTTGTGCTGCGTCTTATTTTTGGGGGGTGCCTTATATTTCTCAAATAAGACAAATTCACAGGCAGAAAAGCTGACATCCCCAAAGAAAGTGTACTGTACGGTACACTGATTATGGTACAGTACCTGTCAGTATGGCACCCACCCACACAAACAACGGCACTTATATGGTACAACAGTATACTCCCGCTATTGCAGCTTCCAGCCACCAGAGGAACTACAGTCTACGCACTGTAGTGGAGACTGTAATGGCGGTGAGACAGCCGCAGACTGTGTCTGCTGTACTGGATGGTACAAAGCGATGGAAGGAGCCAGCAGGGGACGCCACATTATTACGGTACCGCTATGAACAGCTTTGAATAGTACCGTATGTTTTTCCACCGTAGCATATGTAAACTTGACTACGGCTTATTTTCGGGGGGTGCCTTATATTAGCAAATTCTGCAAAACCTCTGACATGCCTTACTTTCGGGGTATGTCTTATTTTCGGGGAAACGGTAATTTTCTTAGTGGCCCTCAGGAAGAGTATAAATAGACCCTCTATGAAAATAGACAGAGCCAGGGTCAAACTTGGGGGTAAAACATGGTCAAACATGGCATTTTAATTTGATTTGAATTCAGTTCATTGGCATGATTTATCCCCTTTCAGCTGCTTAATAACTTACTCCTATAAAATTTAAAATTTACAGTTGGCTGGATGCTTTTGTAGAGGCTGGGCTGGGAGAAGATTTTCCCCCCAGATTTGATGAGAGTCTCACACACAGCAGTGCTCGGCAGTGGCTTTCCAGGTTTTTGTATGCCAGTTTATAGCAGTTTATAGCATACACATTTGGGGATAAGCGTAAAAACCCTTTTGCATCTTTATAAGAATTGAAGTGTATTAAACAATTGACCTTTCTCTGCTTGTTGAAAAAAGGAGCATATGTTGAAGATTTTTGAACAAGTTGAGTTCACACACACCCAGCACACATACACACAGAGGCATTGCTCAAAACCAGAGGCCTCCTGATTGAATGAACGAAAATAACCTCTTTCCTGTACTTGGGTGTAAGGCTTAAGTCCTGATTTTATTTTGTTCTGAATGGATTTTTTGTGCATTGACCACAGCTTTATTCTGGCAGGATTTTTCAGCCAACTATCTGAATATTTTTTTTAATCCTTTCAGTTCACTGGCTGCTGAGGATGGTGTGATTCTCTGATCCGCCACCACCAATTCAGGCTTGTGTTTCTTTCAAAGAAGTCATTTGCATATTCTCTGTTCTCCCTATTTGCTCAAATTTATATGAAAAGGCAAAGTTCTCAGCCACTGAGGTTGAAGAATTAGGTGTCTGGAAACTTAGCTCGGTTTTAATAGTTAGCTTTGCTAAGGATTACAGTGCTGAGGTACCACTAAAATTCCTACTCTCTTGGAAAAAAAATTTTGGGGGGGGGCAGGAGTTCATGGGAGGATGGGAAGTAGATTTTTGTTTTGTTAATTCACCGGCTTTTAGATTTGCATGAACTAAAATGCTCTAAACACTTTTTTAAAAATCTGATTATTGCTTGGTCCCAAATGTTCCATAGCAATCAAGAGAAGTCACAACTGCTTTATCCAAGCAAAATGATTGTAAGTCAACCTTCTTTAAACTTGTTGATGGAGGCAATATAGGAAATGAAAGCCAGCATTAGAGTGCTGAAAATAGGAGGAGGAAGAAGTAGTATACAGTATACGTTCACTCCCTTGAGTTACTTATAAATAATAACGAGGGATAGAAAAATAATTAAAAGAAAACATGGAGGGTGTTAATTTGAAGATGATCAATTTATATAATTCATTCATAGTCAATGGTCACTAACATTTGTTAAATATTTGTAGAGATAATCCTGAATTTACAGCCCAATGTTCTTGGGATAAGAACATTTATGGTACAGTGATTAAGTGAGGCATCACATCTCTTAACTCAGTTTTATTTTCTATTTTGCCTTGGTTGTTAAATCAATCACTTTGTCATTAAGTGACATATCCTGATCATGGTTTATAAAATTCCCTGTCGGAATCCCACATGATTCCAGGACTCTACAACCATTGTAAATGCAAGTTGGTTTCCATCACTTGACCATGAGGATGTTGCAACAGTCATATATGCAAGGACTAGGCATAAGTCACTTTTAGCAGTTTTTCAACAAATGGTCATAAGTCGAGGACTACGAGTACAGTAGGTGACCGCACCCGATGACTTTGAGTGATTTTGAGAAAGCTAAGTAGATTTGGATTTGGTTAGTGTTTGAATATGTTAAAATATCACCAGAAATTCCAAGGAACACAATCTAGAATGGACAAAGCCAAAAGGTAATAGGAAATCACTTCCGTTTTGTTGAAAAGAAAACAACATGGGTGTTAAGCTTACCTGGAGAGGGATTATTAAATAGCCAGAAGCTTCTAAAATCATAAACAAGTAGAAGTCATTGCATATGGTGTATGATATACAGTATCTCTATTTTGATATTGCCTCTGGTAAGTTATCTTCTGTTGAGAGGCTTCAATAAATAAAATTTATTTTTCCTATTCTCTGTAATTCCATGTACACAGTGGCACAGCTGGTAAAACATACACAGTGGCACAGCTGATGGGCTGAAGCTTTATGATCTCAACAAAACACTTGGGGAGGTTGGTTTAATTTCTGAGCATTGGGCTTGTTTGGGCAAAGCCATACCATCTCTTCTAAAGAAATTGCTTTCTGTAGTCTCAACCTTCTATAAAATAAGGTAGTGCTCAGAAGCCAAAATGATGTCTCTGACCATCCTTCCAAAAAGAAAAAGGAGGACTCAATCCAATATATGTTAGATTTTAAAATGACTGCTAAATAATCAGGGTGCAGGTTAAAAAACTTAACTGAAGGTACCTTTGGTCTTGTGTGAATCTAATACTTTCCTGCTACTAATTAAAATAGCTTTCCTCTAAAACTCTTTCCCCCAGATTTTTATATAAACTTGAAAGGTTTCAGTTGTTTTAACAGCTACATGAACTTTGACTAATAGACTCTTTTAAAACTTCTACTTCTAAAAAAAAAGATGCTGTACTTGTACTAATCCAATTATTTGTTCCAAATAATTTTTTGAAAGATAGAGAGCCCTAGTAAGGAATTCAAGGGTGAATATATATTAACCATATTTGGAATTTTCTGTGTGATAATGACTTTCCATTGGCTTTTTGTCTTTTTACTTGTCTTCCTTTAGTTTGTCTTTTGCTAGTAAATTCTATTTTACATATAGTGATTTGGCTTCATTGTTTTAATTTTTTAAAATTAAAATCTCTATAATGCAAAATTGCATGATTATACATCTGTTTCTTATGCTTCAAGACTGGCACAAGCCTTATTATATTCTTGGCTTATGACCACAATAGAGGCAGAAATTTCTGTTGCTAAGCAAAACAGCTGTTAAGTGAGTTTGACCCATTGTATGACTTTTCTTGCCACCATTGCTAAGTAAGTCACTGCAGCTGTTAAGTTATTAATACGACTTGTTAAGTGAATCTGGGTTCTCCATTGATTTTGCTTGTCAGAAGGTCACATAAGGACCCAGGGGTGATGCAGCCATCACAGAGCCAGTTGCCAAGCATCTTAATTCTGATCATGTGACCTTGGGGAGGCTGGAACAGTTGTGTGTGAAAAATGGTCATCAGTCACTTTTTTCAGTGCCTCTGTAACTTTGAACAGTCATTAAGCGAATGGTTGTAAGTCAAGGACTACCTATATCAGTTTTATTTTGTTGGAGTTGGTCTAAAGGAAGAGATCCCAGATAGAAAGATGTAAAGATGCCATAGCTGGACAGACTAAAAAATTCTAGATTCCAACCTAACAGATGGCAGCTTTTTGTAACTCTTTTTTTCCTCTTTTGGAAGAACAGATTGTACAGTAACTTTTTAAATTAGCTACTCTTCCGATTTATAACACAGAGTTGCCGCCGTGTCTGATTCTTTTGTGCTTCTTTTAATTGCAAAAATTGGCCGTATAGAGTTTCTTCAGACATTTCCCCAAAATTACCTTATTTTATTTATTCAATTTTTAAAGTATCCCATATTTCGCTATTTATTGAATATTTGTGAGAGTTCCTTGTGCTCTTTTGAGTTTGGTTGGTGTTTTCTTGCAGACCAGCAGCAGGTTGCACTGACCCAATGATCCTCTCTGCGCATCCTCCTCCATGTGCAGGAAGCAAAAAAGTGCCAAAATCTCACAAAGGGAACACTTGCACGATTTTGGTGATTTTTTTTTGCTTCAGTGCATACATAGAAGCAAAAAATCACTGAAATATCTCTTGCAAGATTTTGTTTCTGCGCATGTGCAAGAAGCAAAAAAAGCCCAAAAATTCAGGGAAAAAAAGATGCTGCTGCTCAACGGACCAGCACAAGAGCAGTCACACACAAATTGCACAATCTTGTGGCCACTATTGGAATGGAGTCATTTAGCGCACCACTCCTGCAGACGCTTGATTACCCAAACTAGGTAACAACATCAGTGCTAGCTCATTTCAACCTTGAAATGAATTTTCAACAAATATTTCAACAAATATTTTCCTTTTCAGTATGGAATATTTGTCTGTGGGATGACCTCAGTGCAGGCAAACAAAGCTAGTTCCAGATGAAGGGAATATTTTTCAAATTGTTTCCTTTTTCAATATGGTTGGAGCAACAAATATTTTTTTTCAAATTTATTACCTTACATTATATTATATTTTATATTATATTATATTATATTATATTAATATTATCTGCGGAGAGGGGCGGCATACAAATCCGATAAATAAATAAATTAAATAAATATATCATATCATATCATATCATATCATATCATATCATATTATATTATATTATATTATATGTCAGATTTATATGCCGCCCAATTCCAATTGGACTCTGTGCGGCTCACAATAATAACAATAAATTAAAAAGCAATATAATATATAATAACAATAAAACATAAAATAACAATATAAAATACATTATAAATTCTTTTAAAAACATGCATACTGTCAGTCATTCCTAATCCCAGGCCTGCCGGAAAAGTCAGGCCTTAATGGCTTTCCGGAAGACCAGTAGAGTGGGGATAGTACAGATCTCTGGAGGCAGTTGATTCTATAGGGTCGGAGCCACCACAGAGAAGGCCCTTCCTTGTGGCCCGACACTGTTGGAAAGCCAACATTGTTTGGCAGAGGGGACTGGGAGAAGGCCAGCTCTGTGGGCCCTTATTGGCTGCTGAGAGGTATGAGGCAGAAAGCGGTCCCGTAGAGCCCTATGTGGCTGATCCTAAGGCATGTAGAGCTTTAAAGATGATAACCAACACATTGAATTGCGTCTGGAGACAACTGGTAGCCAATGCAGCTCGCAAAAATTGGAGTAATATGGGTGTATCTCAGTCTACCCATTGTGGCTCACACAGCTGCATTTTGAACCAGTTGAAGTTTCCGAATGCCCTTCAGGGGTAGCCCCATTGCAATAGTCAAGCCATGAGGTGATGAGGGCATGAGTGACTGTGTGAAGAGCTTCCTGGTCTATGTAGGGTATAGGTACAGTGGTACCTCTACCTACGAACGCCTCTACTTACGAACTTTTCTAGATAAGAACCAGATGTTCAAGATTTTTTTGCCTCTTCTCAAGAACCATTTTCCACTTACAAACCCGAGCCTCCGAAACTGTAACCGGAAAAGGCAGGGAGAAGCCTCCGTGGGGCCTCTCTAGGAATTTCATGGGAGGAAACTGGGCCAGAAAAGGCAGGGAGAAGCCTCTGTGGGGCCTCTCTAGGAATCTCCTGGGAGGAAACAGGGACGGAAAAGGTGGGGAGAAGCCTCCGTGGAGCCTCTTTAGGAATCTCCTGGGAGGAAATGGCCTTCACCCTCCCTGTGGTTTCGCACGCATTATTTGCTTTTACATTGATTCCTATGGGAAAAATAGCTTCTTCTTACAAACTTTTCTACTTAAGAACCTGGTCATGGAACCAATTAAGTTCGTAAGTAGAGGTACCACTGTATATCATATCATGTTATATAGTTGTTAAAAACATTTATATTCCGGTCCATTTGTAGCCAAGTCTGGAGAGCTCCCAATCAAAAAGTTAAAACAGCATATAAAATTATAATTATAAAGTTAAACAGATGAAAATATTGAAAGCAACAAAGACCTTGTGCCTCGTCAACTATCTAATGTACAATTATCCATTCTTCTCCCAGTGTTTGGGGGGAAAGCCAGGACTTTAAAGCTTTCTGGAAGGCTTGAAAGGTAGATATCTGCAGAGTATGCCACAGGGCAAAGGTTGCCAAAGAGGCAAGCTTCCTAGCTCCCATCAGATGGCAATGTTTAGGGGAGTGTGTCCATCCCATTTGACCTGGTAGAAGGGGTAAATGTCCTTAGGAAAAGATACAGTATGTGCCATATAGGACTTTAAAGATCATAAGTGGCACCTTGAATACCTGGAAAGAAACTGAAAGCCAGTGCAGTTTGTGCAATAAAGATGTTACATGATCAGAGAGAGAGCCCCATTTTTGACTTTGGTCTACTCTACTCCTACTCTACTCAACTCTACTGCAAAAATTCACATGGCCATTGGCTGACAGCATGATGCGTTTCCTGCATCTCCTGACAGATATGGTAGCTCTAAGTTTGGAACAAGCAAAGATGGTTGGTTATCAGCTAGATGATACTGTTTTGTGGAGATTCCCTGTGTCTTTATTCTATTGGAGCAGCAGGTTATAAACCCATAAGCAGAAAACTATGAATCTGTGCTTAATAGGACATCCTGTGACACCCAGCACTTTTTAAAGTGAAGATGATGAAGTATCCAATGTCACATGGCCATGCAATGCTATTCACTTTCCTTCTAAAGCTTCTCTGATATCAAATGTGTCACGGATAGAAGTACATCAGGTTTAGGTTTCTTATTTGAAAGACTATCCAGATGAACCTTCTGTTAAATGTACAGAAATGGGGCTTAGTAGCTCTCTAACTTGACAGCGCATAGTACACTTTCTTTTATTTTAGGGTACAATGTTAGGTCAACCCAGCCATTATTATTTTTAAGATCTATGGCATTAGAAAATCTGAAGTTAGCTAGCCATGTTGCGTTCAGTAAAAACAAACTATACCATAGTGCAGGGGTGTCAAACTCACATCGTCATAGCAGTGTTACATGATGTATCAGGATCCCCCCCCCCTCTTCGCTAAATGGTGTGGGCATGGCCAGCGTGTGACGCATCTGGCCTGTGGGCAGGAGTTTGACAGCCCCACCGTAGTGCAATGAGTGATCCAGGTCGCTATATTTATCCCAAGCTATTTCATTTGGGAAACAAGGATGGAGAGTGGAAATTTATTTATTTGTTCGTACCATTTATATAGACATCAAGAGTTGGAAACTAGGAGGTTGTGAATTTTAGTCCTACCTGAAGCACAAGTTAGTCAATTTCTCCCAGCCTTAGGAAGAAGTCAATGTCAAACTACTTTTAAAATTGTACCAAGAAAACTGGAGAGATTTGTCCAGGCAGTCACTAGCAGTGAAGACGGATTCAAAGGCACCAAAAAAGGAGAGGGAGAGGCTGTGAAAAACACTTGCAATAGGTACTTCAAGAGGTCTAGGAACATCTCTTTTATAAAAGTTAAAACAGCCATGTACTAGCTCTCTGGAATTGTTTCAGGAGCAGTTCCCAATTGTTTTCATTTATCTGTTCATGTGCAATTATTTCATTTTTTTCCCGAGTAAATCAAAGCAGAGATGTCCAAATATGCATCTTCTGAATCATCTCTGTTGTGGAGGGAAAAAACCAAAGAAAACCAAAGAAGATGCTTGGCTGCATAGCTAGAGGTATAACAAGCAGGAAGAGGGAGATTGTGATCCCGCTATATAGAGTGCTGGTGGGACCACATTTGGAATACTGTGTTCAGTTCTGGAGACCTCACCTACAAAAAGATATTGACAAAATTGAATGGGTCCAAAGACGGGCTACAACAATGGTGGAAGGTCTTAAGCATAAAACGTATCAGGAAAGACTTAATGAACTCAATCTGTATAGTCTGGAGGACAGAAGGAAAAGGGGGGACATGATCGAAACATTTAAATATGTCAAAGGGTTAAATAAGGTTCAGGAGGGAAGTGTTTTTAATAGGAAAGTGAACACAAGAACAAGGGGACACAATCTGAAGTTAGTTGGGGGAAAGATCAAAAGCAACATGAGAAAATATTATTTTACTGAAAGAGTAGTAGATCCTTGGAACAAACTTCCAGCAGACGTGGTTGGTAAATCCACAGTAACTGAATTTAAACATGCCTGGGATAAACATATCCATTGTAAGATAAAATACAGGAAATAGTATAAGGGCAGACTAGATGGACCATGAGGTCTTTTTCTGCCGTCAGTCTTCTATGTTTCTATGATAGCATGTGATGCACATTAAATATTGTATTCAACACAACTATGTGCAAATGAAAGATGTAGGCATTTCAGCCTGAAGACACTTTTACTAGCAGATATACTAGTCTATATCTCTAAAATACACATCCTAGTTCTAGGACAGAAGATATATTAAAATATTTTAGTGTATTTTTTTTCCTTCCCCCCAAAATAAAAATAATCAGCTGATTTTCCCATACTGCTAGGTGGTCATTTATGATCCAGTGCAGTGGTAGGATTTTATTATTTTTACTACCAGTTCTGTGGGCGTGGCTTGGTGGACATGTTGTGGCTTGGTGGGTGTGGCTAGGGAAGGATACTGCAGAATCTCCATTCCCTCCCCACTCTAGGGAAAGGTTACTGCAAAATCTTCATTTGCTCCCGATCAGCTGAGATTCGGGAGGCAAAGAATAGATGGGGGCAGGGCTAGTCAGAGGTGATATTTACCAGTTCTCTGAACTACTCAAAATTTTCACTACTGGTTCTCCAGAACCTGCTGAAACCCACCTCTGGTGCAGTGAAGAACAAAGGATATTAAAAGTGGCAGCAAGTATTTGCAAATAGGAGGAACATCTCTACCTGCATGATGCAATTTCACAAGCAGCTGGATTCCTCTTCCAGGTGTAAAAGTCAGGCATGACTTTAATCTTAATCACTGGAATAAATAAATAAAACAGATCTAAGCCATTGACTTGCCTGCAGGTTTTTAAAAAATATATAGAGAGAAGCCCTAAATAATGTTTCTGTTTTGTGCCTTAAGTAAGCGCATGACATAATTTGAGTAAGGCTTAGTTGGAGAACTTGTTCAAGATGCTAAGCTTCAGCTCTCAAATCTGCACTGGAGAGTACATTTCCTTTTGTGCAGAGTACTTTCCATTTGTAATTAAGTATGCAAATTTGGGCATAAGTCAGGTAGCTTAAAATTCATTCGATGTTCAACTTTAGTTGGCAATGAACTACTCCAAAGGGTATCCATTTGTGTGCATGCCCTGCCCTTGTTTTGTACGTTAACTTCAAACCTTTAAGGCAGCACTTCTTTAACATCTGCTGTTATTGAAGGATTGAATTTCTCGAGATGGTAACTCGGCAGGTGGCTGCTTTCTGTGTGAATAGATGAGCACAAAGGGCTCAGCCTTCATTTTCAGGAACAATGAGCATTTTACCAACTGAAAGGTTTTGCTTCTTAAGCAAAGCAATTTCATATGACTAAACATCACTGTAATATCCTGCTGAGTTGAATACATGATGGACCAGTTTACATAGTTAAGGCAACCTTGCTTTGTAAAAGAGTTGAATAATGGAAAAGGAAGCTATGTGCAATTGTGTGGGGGAAAACATTTGCCCTTTTGGTAAAACCCCGCATCCCTATATTTTATTTTATGACAGTCAGGTGGGAATTATGAATATATGGATGGATACAAGACAATTTACTTTGCAGACTGATCTGGATATCCAGAAACATTCACTCCATTATCACAATTTGTTCATGTTTCCAGTTTGATTTAATTATTGGGTCTAGGGAACTGACTTGCTCCTTCTTAGGTTCCTTTTTTTGGCTGAATAGGCTTTTCTTTGGAAAGTGTTCGGAAACTTCAGATCGTGCAGAATACGGCTGCGAGAGCCATCGTGGGGCTTCCTAGATTCGCCCATGTTTCTGCAACACTCCGCGGCCTGCACTGGCTGCCGATCGGTTTCCGGTCACAATTCAAAGTGTTGGTAATGTCCTTTAAAGCCCTACATGGCATTGGGCCAGAATACATCCGGAACCGCCTTCTACCGCACGAATCCCAGCGGCCGATAAGGTCCCACAGAGTTGGCCTTCTCTGGGTCCCGTCGACCAAACAATGTCGTTTGGCAGGCCCCAGGGGTAGAGCCTTCTCTGTGGCAGCCCTGGCCCTCTGGAATCAACTCCCCCCAAAGATTAGAACAGCCCCCACCCTCCTTGTCTTTCACAAATTACTCAAGACCCACCTTTATCGCCAGGCACGGGGGAGTTAAGATATTCCTTCCCCCTAGGCCATTACAAGTTATGCATGGTATGTTTGTGTGTATGTTTGGTTTTTATAATAAGGTTTTTTAGTCATTTTATTAATTGGATTGTTACATGCTGTTTTTATCATTATTGTTAGCCGCCACGAGTCTGCTGAGAGGGGCAGCATACAAATCCAGTAAATAATAATAATAATAATAATAATAATAATAATAATAATAATAATAATAATAATAATTTTCTCCCACTCTCCAAAAAGAAATGTCCATTGCTCCTGTCTGATAACAGAAGCATCATTTGATTTAGGAAAGTGTCTTCGTCTTGGCCCATCCAGTAGATCCAACAGAAAAGGTCTTGTACTATATAAGAATAAAATATATATTTGTCCAGAAATTCGGGAAATACATAATGGAAAAGAGAGAAACAAAATTGAAACTGACATGGGAATGCATTATGGACTACCAAGCAGGTGAAGAATAGTCATGCAGAGGGACATGCAACAGTGGTAATGGGGGGATTTCAATTCACTTGATATCTGCTGGGAATCAAAGTCTGCCAGACATCAACAATTCTTGTCCTGTCTGGCTGACACCTTCATTTGGAAGAAAGGACAAGGGATCTTAGATCTAATTTTCAGCAATTGGGAGGAATTGAAAAGAAATGGAGGCTGCTGGCACTTTAGGGAAAAGTGATCATGTTATTGTTGGATTGGTGATATTTACTAAGATTCTGAATGTTGATATCATGGGGATGCTACAAATGTAACTGTGAAAAAATGGTCATAAGTCACTTTTTTCAGCACCTTCCTTTGTAACTTTGAATGGTCACTAAAGGAACTGTTGTAAATCGAGGACTACTTGTACCTTAGAGAGGAATCCCATATTTTGTAAAAACTTAATCAGTCAAAAGACCCTCTAGGCTTTGTACCTGTGCAAAAAGCTGGCAATTCTTGGTTACTTAAGGTAGGAGAATCCTTATGATGTAATTATTAAAATTGATATACATGGGAACCTATTCTCATATAGTCAAAAGCAAACAGCCTGTTACTGTATTAGAACTGATAGTTACCAAATGAAGAAATGATCCATCCTGTTACAAAGAGAATGACATCTAGCCTTTTATACAGAGAGGGGACGCAAAAGGGAGGAGGAATTTGAACAACTCATATTTTATATACTTGCAGAATAAACAACTCAGATTTGATATACAGCGCTAGAATGCTTTTGCAATGGTATCCTAGCTTTTCTGCAATATACCAGAATTTCTTGTATTGTTCAGTTTATCCATGGTAAAGTCACACAAATTGATTTAGCAATCACATTACTCTGGGATGCTGCAGTCCTCATAGATACATGACAGCTGCTTAATGCCCACATTTTGAACTGGTGACTATGGAGATGCTCTGACTATTCTAAGTGTAAGAATCCATCATAAGTCACTTTTTTCTAGGCCTTTGTATCTTTGAACGAATGATTTTAAATGAATGATTTTTTAAGTTGAGGACTACCTGTGCTTTTATATAGCATTATAAAGGATCTCTCTCCACCCATTCTCCCACTCTCTCTCACACACATACACACAAATTATGGATGTTGTGTACTTTTGTTGGTTTGTGATCTAGAAAACATATATCACTGATAATTTTGCTAGTCTATAAAATTCTGGAAGACATTGTATAATTTACTACGACAAAGTTAACTCTTGTGGCTTTCTCTTTGGAAATGAATATTGCTGCCTTACAAATATAATGCCCTCTTCCCTTTTTCTGTGGTACACATGAAAACCTAATAGCTCTGTGGAGTAGTAAGGGAGTGATTTTTCTCTTGGATGTTAGTTGCTTTATTTCATTTCCTGTTGTCTGTGATACCCAGGTATGTAGTTAAATATCAGATTGGTTTAAGAGGTCATAATTTAGTGACAGAGCACTTATATGCGAAGACCCTAATTTCAGCCCTGCATTTACAGTTAAAAGGATCAGTCATCAGGTGATGAAAGAGACTCTTGTGAAGGAAAATACTTCTTCAATCTCTGTACAAATGCTGTCAATATGCAGAGACAATGTTTATTTATTTTTATTTATTTATTTTGTCCAATACACAATGAGGGTTTTAGTGGGTATATATCTATATACACATAGTAAAATACATGATGAAGGTTATAGAGGAGATACTCATAGTAAAATATATCTAAGAAATAATAGAAAAGAAGATATAGTAATAGAACATATCAATGAAAGAATAGAAGAAGAGATATAGGAATAGAAGAAAGGTATAGGAGATATAGGAGAGCAATAGGACAGGGGACGGAAGGCACTCTAGTGCACTTGTACTCGCCCCTTACTGACCTCTTAGGAATCTGGATAGGTCAACCGTAGATAATCTAAGGGTAAAGTGTTGGGGGTTTGGGGATGACACTATGGAGTCCGGTAATGAGTTCCACGCTTCGACAACTCGGTTACTGAAGTCATATTTTTTACAGTCAAGTTTGGAGCGGTTAATACTGTATTAAGTTTCTATAATATGGAAAGATAGCAATAGCAACTGGTACACAATGGCTTCATTGGTTTCTGTGATTCTAGAATTTGGAGAGAAAAAATATACATTATAAATAATGTAAAAAGAAATTGAATGTCCTAAAAAGTTGGCCGTTAAATTTTTTCCCCAAATCTACAGGTTGAAGCATATTCTCCGTACTGAAGGAGCGGGTCCAGCAGTCACATGGGTTGCTCATGTCCAATCCGGTGGAACTGAGCCTAGTATTAAAAAAGCTTGCCGGATCCGCCCCTTCCCCAGAATTCGCTCAGTTCGCATATCCTGCGGTTGTATTGTGATAGCTCGTTCAACATTCTAACACCTTCCCTTCGATCCTTTCCTTCAAAAAGTAGTAAGATTTATTGTCTTTAATTATTTACTTGCACTAATTGCGCCAGCCGTTTAAAAGAAAAAAAGAAAAAAAGCGGCTAGGCTTTTTTCCTTGGGAGAAGTTGCGGTTTCGTTTTCCCCCGGCGGTTTTGCCGGTTACGATTCCTGCGGCCGCTTGTGGATTCTTCTAATCCTTTGGCCTGGAGGTCCTGGTGCAAGTATTTATCTATTGAATTATTGATTATTTATTGTATACAAAAATATTTAAGGGCTTAAGAAATACCTCCTGCGGAGTGAGACGCCTTCTAGTCTCCTGGACTTAGTCGATCGCTTCCCCTTTAAGAAATTTTACGGAGCGATTTTTTTCGGCGCGAAGGCCTTCGCGCCCTTTTTAAATTTAGGCCTCTCGTGTTGGCCCCTTGCCAGCCGTGTAGGCCTCAGTCCACCGCGTGGATCCCGGAGCGGGCCTTGGGGGTCCCAGGCTAAATTCTCCACCGGCTAAGCCTCCAACCAGAGTGCCTTGGTTTACTTAATTATAAAGTTTAGGGAGGCTGGCCCCGCTGGGTTTGGGGGCACGAACTCTGGGTTTGCCCAGATTGTCCTCAAGTTTCAGCAGCTTCGAGGCCTCGAAGCAGGATCCATTCCTCTTGGGAAGTCCTTGAAATTCTTCTCCTTATTATTCAGTTATTGGCTCAGCCTTGTCTTCTGTTAATTGTCAGACTATGGCTACTTTTCCCAAGAGAGGCACAACTAAAGGTCCCAGAGAGGCCAGGCCTACAGGCGATGAGATTACTAGTATCCCCCAGGCCTCTTCCTCCTCTTCTCCAGGGGCCCGCCCCTCGACCAAGGTCACCAGGGCCGAGAAGAGAAGGGACCTAGCCCTACAAAAAATCCATGACAAATCAGCAAAACGTTTGAAAGTGCAGGCCCAAGTAATCAGTAGTCAAGACCCCCCAGAGGCTTCTAGTCTGCCTCCTTCTGGGGTCCCTGTGTTATCTCTGGATGAGCCAAACCTAGACAGACCCCAACCTAACCTATGGGGCATAGGTCCAGAGGAACCAGATATTATTGAAGATTCCCCCCAGCCAGGATCCTCCCAGGCCTTTAGGGATTCTTCTGCCATTTCTGCTGACATTTCCAGTTTACCTCCTGAGTTCCAGTCTATTTTTGCTGTGTTGTCCAAAGCCATTGATGCCAAACTCTCCACCATCAATGAGCTTCCCTTACCTCTTCCTCCTTCTCGCTCCTCCCGCCCCTTGGGTTCTCCCCCAGCGGTCAGAGCTCCTATTCAGGATGATTCAGATTCCTCCCAGGATGAATATGAGGATATAGAGGATGATGAGGATGCCTTTCAAGGCCTATCAGATGATGAGGAATCCCAAATAAAGGTTCCTCCTCCTATTACTATTTTTCCTTCTCAATTATTCAAATCTCTCCTCCTCAAAGCTAGAATTTCTACGGGATTAGCGGCCCAGGAGAAACAAGCCTCCACTTCCACTGATCCCCCGGAGGAGAATTTACCTTACTTCACAGAGGAACAGGAGGATAACGAGGTAATTCCTATGCCTAAGTTGTTTAAAGATGCTTTACTCAAACAGTGGGAATTTCCAGCCTCTGGCCTTAATCCCTCCACCAAGGACAGAAAGTTGTACAAACTTTCCTCTTCCTATGAAGAGCTTCTATCCTTTCCCAAACCGGATGAACCGGTCAAGATTCTTCACTCGGCAGCGGCTGTGCCAGGCGAGGCGGAGGAAGTCCTCCGCCCAGAGGACAAGCGCATTGAGCAAATGCTCAAAAGAGGATTCACCGCTGATTCCTGGGCCACTAAAAGCTCTGCAGCGGCTTCCTTTTTCTCCAGAGCCATGCTGCTGTGGCTTCGCCAACTTCAACAGCATATTCCTCCCGATGACTTGAGAGGTCAACAAGACTTCAACAAGGTTTTTGCAGCTGCCCAGTACGTGGCTGATGCCACCTTGCAATCTACTAGATTTTCTGCTAAGTCTATTGCAGCTTCTACTACGGCAAGAAGACTCCTATGGATTCGCCCTTGGCAAGCGGGAGTTCGCCAAAAGTGGCAGTTATCCCAGGGTCCCTTAAAGCGCGACCTTCTCTTCGGTGATCTTCTGGATCCACTCCTCACGGAAACCACGGACAAGAAGAAAGTTTTGGGTCCAACCACAAAAAAGGCTACCAAAACGCAGTCCTTTCGTCGCCCAGGGCGCCAGCAAGACCAAGCGGCTTCCTACCAGAGATCTCCAGGTCAGTATTCCCCCCGCTTTCGTTCCCAAGGTAGGAACTCCAGGGGTAGAGGGTTTCGCTTCCAAAGGGGAGCTTCCTCTAACAGGGCTTCAAAAAAACCTAGATGGTAATCCTACCTCTATTCCCATAGGGGGTCGCCTAGCTCATTTCGCCTCTAATTGGCGTCTCACCTCCAAGGACCCTTGGGTCATTGACACTGTTCAAACAGGCCTTCTTTTAGAATTTATTTCTCCTCCCCCTAAACGTTTTATTTCCTGCCCTTCTCCCAGGTCATCCTCAGATTGTAACCGTATGGAGGAGGCCATCTCTCATCTATTGTCCATCAGAGCCATTCAACCGGTCCCTTCCGGGCAGAAGGGCCTAGGTTTTTACTCCATCCTATTTATGGTTCCAAAGTCCTCCGGAGGTTGGAGAGCTATTTTGGATTTAAAGAAACTAAATTTATTCATCAAATATAGGAAGTTTAAGATGCACTCCTTGTCTTCTATTTTGGCCGCCATTCACTCGGGAGATTTCATGGTCTCCTTAGACCTCACTGAGGCCTACCTTCACATTCCTATAGCCAAATGCCACAGAAAATTTTTACGTTTTTCCTTTCAAGGCAGGCATTTCCAGTATAGGGCGATGCCATTTGGCCTTTCCTCGGCCCCTCGGGTCTTTACAAAGCTCTTGGGGTCCCTGGCGGCCTATATCAGGGCGTTTCCCATCCACATTTTATGTTATCTTGATGATATTTTAATTCATGGGAACTCCCTAGAGAAAGTGAAAACAGACCTTTCTGTCACCATGTCAGTCCTTCAGGACCATGGATTTTCCATCAACTTTGATAAGAGCCACCTCCAACCCTCCACATCCATTTCTCACCTGGGATCCATCATTGATTCAGAATCCTCCCAGGTTTTTCTCTCTCCCGAGAGAAAACTCAGTATAGTGGAGTTAATTTCTAACATTTTATCTAATTCTTCAGTTTCCATAGTCACTCTATCTTCCCTTTTGGGGAAGATGGTGTCATGCATAGGCATCATTCCCTGGGCTCGCCTTCATGCTAGGGAACTCCAGTGGCTCCTGTTACCTTTTCAGAGATCAGGGCACAGCAACTCAAATCGACGCATTGTCATCCCACTGAGTGTTCGCAGATCCTTCAAGTGGTGGAAGTCTCCGGCCATGGACAGAGGATCCCCGTTCAGGTGCCCGGATCAATTTGTCATCACCACAGATGCCAGTCTATCGGGATGGGGCGCCCACGCCCAGGGGATGATAGCCCAGGGCACGTGGTCCCCGGAGGAAGCTTCCAGGCCAATCAATTGGCTAGAGTTAAGAGCCGTTTCCCTGGCTCTGAAGCATTTCTCTCCTCGCATTCCCAACCGGCACGTTCTCATTCTCACCGACAACATTGCCACGAAAAGCCACATTTGCAGACAGGGGGGCACGAGATCCAAGGCTCTCATGAGGGAGGCCCTCAAGCTGGGCCTTTGGGCGGAAAAACATCTCCAGTCGCTCCTAGCCGACCACATCTCGGGGAGTCTCAACGTCCAGGCGGATTGGCTATCCCGGGCAACGATAGACCCAGGAGAGTGGAACCTCCATCAAGACCTGTTCCATCAAATCACCCTCAGATTCGGCCTACCAATTCTGGATCTCTTCGCGACCAATGCGAACGCCCAACTCCCTCGCTTCTATTCCAGATTTCCATCCCCGGGAGCGGAAGCAATCAATGCCCTCCGGAGTCCATGGCCTCCAGGCCTACTCTACGCATTTCCTCCAATTCCAATCCTCCCGGACGTGATTCACAAGGTCCTCACCGAGAGGGCCCGAGTAATCCTAATCGCCCCTCACTGGCCCCGCCGGCCCTGGTTCGCGGATCTCCAACAGCTGTCCGTCCAGGACCCTTGGCGACTCCCCGTTTCGGGGGATATGCTGCGGCAGGGGGCCTCCTTCCATCCAGACCCGGAGTGGTTCCACCTCACCGCCTGGCTGTTATCAGGAGAGATTTAGAGCTGCGTGGTCATGACCCCGATTCAGTGGAGGTCATTTTAAAGGCCAGAAGGGGTTCGACCAATCGAATCTACGACCACACGTGGTCCAAGTTTCACCAGTGGTGTCTACAGGAAGGTCTCTCCCCTCTGTGCATCCCCATACACAGAATAATTTCCTTCCTTATGCAAGGCTTCCATAAAGGACTTTCCACCAGCACCCTCCGGCGTCATCTGGCAGCCATTTCATCTGTCCTAGGAGGTCCCCGCAGACAGCCTCTCCGATCCTTCCCTGAAGTTCAGGAATTCCTCAAGGGCATAGCCAACCTCAGACCTTCCAAGGTCCACAGGTACCCATCATGGGATTTGCCACGGGTTCTCCATTCCCTCACGCAGGCACCATACGAACCCCTAAAATCGGCGTCCCTCAGGTACCTATCCTTTAAGGTAGCATTCCTGGTGGCTATTACCTCTGCTCGACGCATTTCGGAGCTGGCTGCCCTCTCAATCAGGCAGGACCTTTGCCAATTCCATCAGGACAAGGTAGTCTTGCGACTGGACCCCACCTTCTTACCCAAGGTCAGTTCCATGTTCCACAGATCTCAGGATATTGTCCTACCTTCCTTCTGCCTCCAACGAGACCATCCCTTGGCAATTAGATGGCACACCCTGGATCTCACCAGAGCGCTGAGAATCTATATCCAACGCACAGGACCCTTTCGGAGGTCAGAAGCACTTTTTGTAGCCTATCATCCCAGAGTCATGGGGGCCAAAGTGTCTTCAACAGTAATAGGCCGTTGGATCAGAGGGACTATATCTAAGGCCTATGAGTCGGCCTCCCTCTCAGTTCCAAGGAACATCACAGCGCATTCCACCAGGAGCGCAGCCACCTCGGCCGCTTGGGCGACTCAAGCCCCGTTGGAGGAGGTCTGCAAAGCAGCCACTTGGGCCTCGCCAAATTCCTTCATCAGGCACTACAAGATTGATTCTTACGCTTCAGCGGACGCTGCCTTCGGCAGAAGGGTACTCCAATCCGTTATCTCACACGATAGCAAGCTAATCCCACCCTAGGGACCATCTATTGGGTATGTCCCATGTGACTGCTGGACCCGCTCCTTCAGTACGGAGAATAGGCGTTGATTGCTTACCTGAACGCCTCTTCTCGTACGGTGAGCGGGTACAGCAGTCACTTCCCGCCCTTGTATGTGTCTTCTTTACCTTTCTATATCTTTCTTCCTCTAACAATGAGAGTTGAACACTACAGAGCTTCACAACTGAGCCTAGTCTATGGATTCGCGAATTCTGGGGAAGGGGCGGATCCGGCAAGCTTTTTTAATACTAGGCTCAGTTCCACCGGATTGGACATGAGCAACCCATGTGACTGCTGTACCCGCTCACCGTACGAGAAGAGGCGTTCAGGTAAGCAATCAACGCCTATTCTATAAAAGCAGACAAAATAAGCCTACTGTGAGGACACCTATCTGTTTTCCTCATTCTTGGAGAGCCCTTCCCTCCAGGTGTCTGCTTTCAACTGGGAGAAAAGTCTGACTGCTGAGAGCTTCCTTATGATGATCTGCTCACTTTGTCTCTTTTTAATTAAGCTGTTGATTATGCTTTGAAATTTCGTTTCACAAATGTATTTTCCTGAATAGAAAAATAGGGTATAAATCAAATATTTATCATAATATTTGACTCCTGGAGGATTAAAAGGAAAAGAGAAAAACCCATGGTCATTTCATCATTAAAGGGCATCTTGCCTCCAGTTAACAAGAAATTAAAAATAATTAAAATTTGCCAACCCTTGTAGGGGTTAGGAGAGCAAGTGAGCACGGGAAGGTTCATGTCCAGGACTAATGGGATGATTTAGAAAAATACTATTTCTAAGGCCTTGTATTTGTTCACTGATATGAAGCTGTTGTCATATTGTTTCCAAAGCTTGAGTCCTTCACAAAATCCACTTGGAAGATGTTTTAGAGAACCACTCCTCAGCTGCTCGGTGGTAAAATGCTAACAGGTAAAATAATGCAATTTATACAGGAAGGAAAGGTAGCAAAAGCTATGGGATTCACTAGGAATGGATCCCAGTAGGTAATTGTGTAGTTCCTCCTTGAAAGAAAACTTTCTTCACATACAAACAGTTATTATTGTACTTTTTAGCTATCTGGATATATTTCAGACTGGAGTCAAGCCTACTGTGGACACTTGCAAGAAACAGGGATACAGTGCTCCCTCGATTTTCACGGGGGATGCGTTCAGAGACCGCCCGCGAAAGTCGAATTTCCGCGAAGTAGAGATGCGAAAGTAAATACACTATTTTTGGCTATGAACAGTATCACAAGCTATCCCTTAACACTTTAAACCCCTAAATTGCAATTTCCCATTCCCTTAGCAACCATTTAGATTATTACTCAGCAGGGTTATTTATTAAAGTTTATTTTAAAAAATATTTATTAAAGGTAGACAAAAGTTTGGCGATGACATATGACATCATCGGGGCGGGGAAAACCGTGGTATAGGGGGAAAATGTGAATTAATATTTTTGAAAAACCGTGGTATAGACTTTTCGCAAAGTTCGAACCCGCGAAAATCAAAGGAACACTGTATTCTAGAAAGCACGAGTGTGGCGCCTTCTCTGGTCTGGCATAACTGGATATTATGTCTGATATTAATTTGGTTTATTTGATTTTCAATTAGCATGCTATGAAAATCCTGAACTGTGGTTCATCAACTATGATTTATACTGGGGTATCAAACTTGAGTCACCATCAGCATCACGTAACGTATCGGGACTTTTTCCCCTTGGCTAAACTGGGCAGGGGTGTGGCCATTGTGTGATGCATCTGGCCTCTGGGCCACGAGTTTGATAGTCCTGATGAGATTTTAATATAGTATGGGAATACTGACACCACACCCTACCTAGGTTAATGTTGGCGAAAGAAAAGTGAGGGCATTTCAAAGAGGCATGGTAGGAAGAAATGTTCCGATCTTCACCTCACATTGTTTCAGTGCTAGACCCATGAGAGATAAAGGCTTTCCTTCTCTCTAAGAGAGCCTTGTTTGAATAACTATAGTTCATAAAATTTGGCAAAAATATCTCTAAATAAAATAATTAAAGAACATTTTCCCTTTTTGTTTTGTCAATTGCCTTCTGCAATTCAAACCATTGTGTTTGGTAATTTTTCTATTAATAAGTTGTTAATATGATTAGACTGAATTAAAATTTATCAGAATTAGGTTATCCTGTTTTAATCAACTTGGTCTTTCCTTCCTTTTTGACCAGCATTTTTATAGAAAGGGAATCATAATCATTCACTGGTGGGGATTTAGGGCAAGGATTTTAACCAAAAAATACATATTGTAAAAGATTTAACTTCATGAACTCCAGACATTCAGTTCCAGATTTATTCAAGAAAGAATTGGTTCAGCAGAGAATTAGGCTTCCATGATATTTAAATTTCTTCTGCAAAGAGGCCTTTAACAGGCACCCAGTACAAATTAGACATTTTGGGTTTCTGAGGGAGAAAATATTCAGTTTGGAGTAGAAACCAGTGGTGGGGTGCTCCTGATTTGGACCGGTTCTTAGAACCAGTAGCTGCGCTAGCGGTGGGAGGCTCCGCCCACATGCCTGAAAAACTTCTGTCCATGTGCAAAAGCATTGTCCACCCTAACCGGTGGCAAACTAATTCCGAACCTACTACAAAGCATTTGTGTATAACTGTCTAAGCTTGCAAACATTTGAAGAAGGGACAAGAATGGTGGCTGTAAGAGATCAATTCCAACTAAAACCCGCCTATGGAAGAGGCAAGTTAAGAGGATAGAATCTTACCTTAGGAGAAGTATTTCAGTGGAATGGGGAAGGAAACACTGAGTCTTTCCTGTTGTGACTCCCTTCATTGCTTCCAAAATCATATTGGCTTCCTCCCTATAGCTTTCAGATTTGCTGTTCAGCAGAGCCAAAGTGCAGCTGAAAAAAAGCCTGTGAGATAGATATTGTGGACTTTATTGTAATGAAGCATTTTACATAATTTTTTTCCTTTTCCCCTTAGCCGTTCTGAGTCTGTTGGAGAAAGGCAGCCTAGAAATCCAAATAAATAAATAAATTCTGTCCGTGAGGCACAAATCTGACTCACAGGCAAAGTGTTGGCTCCATATCACAAGGCACTTATTGCAGAGTGGCAGATTCTTTTAAGAGTTCTGCAGGGGGGAAAAGTACTTTGATTGGCTTTCATCATTCCGGTCAGACCTCCAGTTGGCTTGCTGGAGCTTTCTTAGCTCTGTTTATAAGAATTTCTTTCAGCCTTGTTCTAGAAAGAAAAGGAATGTGCTCTGAATATCAATCTGAACAAAATCCACCGAATATCCTGAAAATACAAAGAGTAGCTACATAACTATAACTCTGCCTCTGAGAATGGTTTTAATGAGAGACTTGTTTTAAAATTGCTTTACAGTGCTTTCATCACATGCCGCTATTACTAAGTACAGCAACTTCAACTGCATACTTACGTAAAACATTTTATAATTCAGATCTGTTTTTCTCTATACAGCAGCCCACCTTATAAAACAAAGTGACTCAGGATGAAATAGCTACCTATCTAGTATGTATGCTACCATTGTGCTTTTTTTGGTCAGCTAGCATGGAATGACTTCCATTTATACTTTTTGTCATTTTTTAATCACTTAATAAAGAGCAAAAATCTGATTTACATTCCCAACTAAGGTGCATTGTAGTTTCTATATAGGTAATAATACTTGACTGACAACAGTTGAGCCCCAAACCCACTTAACAAATGTATCACTTCACAGCATAAATTTGGAACACAGTTGTGGTCATAAGTTGAAGACTATCTGTCTTTCATTTCTTAAATTCAACATATGTTCACCTGGAGCCCACAAGAAGAGAGCTACAGTGTTCCCTTGATTTTCGCGGGGGATGCGTTCCGAGACCGCCCGCAAAAGTCGAATTTCCACAAAGTAGAGAAGCTGAAGTAAATACACTATTTTTGGCTATGAACAGTATCACAAGCCTTCCCTTAACACTTTAATCCCTTAAATTGCAATTTCCCATTCCCTTGGCAACCATTTAGATTATTACTCACCATGTTTATTTATTAAAGTTTATTTAAAAAAATATTTATTAAAGGCAGACGAAAGTTTGGCGATGACATATGACATCATCGGGCGGGAAAAACCATGGTATAGGGAAAAAACCCGCGAAGTATTTAATTAATATTTTTGAAAAACCGTGGTATAGACCTTTCGTGAAGTTCGAACCCGCGAAAATCGAGGGAACACTGTATTTTTTATTTCTGTGTGCTGCAGACTTAGCTTTTGGTGGGGTTTGTGTGTGGGAGCAAATTGGGGAAAAAATGGTCTCCCAGTAAGGCTCAGTGGAATCAGCAAGAGATTTCAGGCTATTAATTGTGATGGTGAACTGGCTGTAAGGGGGAGATCTTATCTGCCTTTCGGGGTGGAGTCCTATTCCTCCGAACACAACTAGAGTGGAGTGATGTCGCAATGCCGGAGAAACTCTCATTACAGTTTCTTTTGGAGAAAATCTAGCTAATGTACCCGGTATACCCATGTTGAAATAAACAACTGGGTCAGTAGGAATCTTTCTGTTGGGTCTTATTTAGGTAGGTCAGGCTGAAAACTCTCTATTGTATGGAACAGTGTGCCTTCTACCTGCTTTTTACTGTTTCTTTGTAAGCAAGAAAATAGACTTGATACATGATCCTAAGATCAGCAAGCATTAGCAGTAAGTACCTTCAAATAAATGACCAGAACTAATTGATTGGATTGAAGTGAATTCTCGATGCATTTCACCTATTTCCGACAAAAATGCATGGAAAAGAACCTAGAATTTGACATAATTTACATCTCCATTTGCCAGCCTCATGCTGGGAGAACTGCATGCATGTAATAAATTAAAGGAGTAGTACTGAGTGAAATTATTGAAATTGTTGCAGTAGTACAGAAGAAATTAGCATTACTGTTATTAGTGGTACGCTAGAATAAACAGCAACAGTGCATTTTTTTCCCTATAACATCTGTTGCTGTTGGTTGTGTTTCTTTCTGCCCCCCCCTGTCTCGCCACCCCCAGCTGAACAGCATGGCTTTCTTGACCTATTTCCTTCTATGTTTGATGTCTATGCACAAGATTAAATATTTTAAGCAGCATCGAAGGCATCAGTGTAACTAGAATGGTGTCGCTGGTGATACCGGCAACCAAATACCTTGATAATTGGCTCAGCAGATCAGTATCAGGCTGCATCTTTTAAAGATCCTGTTGTAGTAGAACATTTAAGCAAACTGAAGCCTTCTAGCCCTGACCCCTTATACTTAGATATTTGGAGAGCAATAAATGAACGTAGGCTTACCTGAATGTTACTTCTATGTGTGTTGCTGGAGAGTGCAAGCGTGGGTTATCTTCTCATCTGATTGGCCAAAACCTGAGTTGCAATTTCTTTAGCCACGCCTCTTCCTCTGGCCGAGTTCCAGTTTATTCAACAAAGACATGGATCTGGAGAAGACATAATCCATCTGATACATCGACTACTGCTGGACCCCAGACCATACCAGAACTGGGGTGAGATTGAACGTTGGCTTACTAATGATAGGTAGAAAGTCCTTAGAACAGCTGTTTTCTGTTGATATATTGAAAGAAAGAATTTATACTTGTAGAAAGCAAAGGTACAACACACATCCAAGTTGCCCAAGTAACTTTCATATCATACAGTGATGTCTAAATATTAAGATAGATGTCTATTTAATATTTTAATATTTAACAGGCATCATTTATTCAGTTAATTACTCCCATCTCTGAAACCACTGAATCACTTGGGGGTAATTAGGATACTCTATATATAGATTTATTTCCAACTGTTACAAATATTTCATGGGCACAGTGGAAGAGAATTTCCTGAAAGCATAGTGTGAAGGCAGTACTACATTCTAAAAACTGTTACTACTGGTTTGCAAGTGTGCATGCGTGACACTTCTGCACATGCATAGATGCATCCTGGGCAGGTGGGCTGAACTGGAGCTACTGGTTCACAAAACCAGTCTGAACCGGAAGCTGTGCGAAGGTTGTGAAAAAAATTGTTCTTGAATGTGTGACACATAGGCTTACATGTAAGGTTTGAGATGAGTACACTATCTTTGAACTTACTTTGTTCGTTTGTTTGATTGATTGATTTGTAGGCCACCCAACTTTTTACAGACTGGGCGGTGAACAGCAATATAAAAACAATAAAACAATTTTAAGAAACCGTTAATTAAAACATTCATCCATTCAGCCCGGACAAGATGGAACCGTTCACCGGCTCCAGGCCTGCCGGAAGATCCAACTTTTTACAGCCTTTTGGAAGGCCAGGAGGGTGGGGATCATGCATATCTCAGGGAGGAGTTGATTCCATATAGCCAGAGCTTCCACAGAGAAGGCCCTCCCACGTGGTCCTGCCAGCCAATATTGTCTGGCCGAAGGAACCTTGAGAAGACCAACTCTGTGGGCCCTAACCCGTTACTGGGTGGTTTGCGGCAGAAAGTGGCCCCATACATAATCTGGTCCTAAGCCATGTAGGGCTTTAAAGGTGATGACCAACACCTTGAATTGTGTCCAGAGACTTATTGGGAGCCATTAGAGGTCATAGTGTTGGTGCAAAGTGGTGTACCTAGGTACACCCACAACAGCTCAGGCGGCTGTGTTTTGAACCAGTTACTGAACACTTTTCAAGGGTAGCCCCATGTAGAGCGCATTGCAATAGTCAAAGCATGAGGTGGTAAGGGCATGAATGACTGTGAGCAGAGATTCTTGATCCAAGTAGGGCCACAACTGGTGCACAAGACAGAACAGTGAAAAAGCTCCCCTATCTACAGCCGAGAGATGATGGTCCAGTCTCAGTTGAGTTGAAGTCCAAATATCTTCAAGTTGCCAAGGCTGGGAAACACTACACTAGAAGGTTCTATAAATGTACTCCATGTGATCACAATTTTAACATGGAAGAAGACTGAAAGATAGTCTGCTAACCTGCTAATTAGTGAAGGGTAGCTTCCTGCCCTTTTTTGTCCATACTTTGCTGTGGCCCTCTGCTCCTTAACTCTGAAAAATAATTAATTTGTTTAATCTCTGTAAGTGTTAGACCCCTGCTTAACCTAAGCAAATAGTACATAGTCACTTTCCATCCATTCGGTGAGTTAACTTTTGCAGATATCTAGCCAATATATTATTTGCATAAGTGGAATGAAGAGATAAAAATAATGATGGATTTTTTTTAAAAAAAACCATGCTTCTAAAGTTTGCGTTGATTGGTGTATGTGTGTGTGTGAAAGAGGGAAAGGGAGGGGAGAGAGAGGGAGGGGGAGGGAGAGAGAACACAATACTGTAATAATGTGAAATGTATTTGTTTTTAGATTAATTTAGTTTTTACAGTCATTTATGTGTATACGTATGCAAGTTCATATGTGTTCTGATTTAAATTTATCCTACAAATTATCAGCAGAGCCTGATTTTGAAAAGATCTTCTAGGGTTACCTAATGATACGCACAACTTAATTTGGTATTATTCTGGATTCTTTGTTACAATATGGATTAATATGTCTCCAATAAAGAATATATTAGGTTGCTTAGTTATTCACAAAGGCATCATTTGTTCAGGGATTTTCATTTCCTTTTTGTTGTAGGGGGAAGGAAGCCATACAAACTGAAATAGTTTAAACCTCTTTTGAAAAAAAAAATGAATTATTGAATCCAGTTGTGTTTTTATCTAGGACAAATGGAAGCTAGTTTGTTTTTTCAGTGTTTAGGAGCATTACATGTCAATGTGTTTTTTTCCCTTCTTCCATGAAAGCATTTAGAAATATGGTGGCAATGAACTAATCTTGCAATTAAAAGTAGGTTTCCTACTTCTTTTAGTTGAGCAATGAATCTGTCTTTTTTCCCCTTTTTGTAAATCTCAGTGCAAAATCCTTCCGGGCTGACTCTTCTAAGTAACAGTCAAAGCCTCTAAGCTAGGAGACCTTGAGAGACATCACTAAAACCTAGTGTCAACAGAAAATCCCATATCACATTCCCCAGGCACTAGCAGAGTGGTTTGCAGAAGATATTCTAAAAAGACCCTCAGGATGTGGAGCTCTCTTGTTAATGTATTTTGTATTGAATGAGGGCGTCAAAAACCATGTAGGAATACAAGTTAGAGGGTTCAGAAATTGGAGTCATATGGCTTGTTCAAGAACTAGGTCTCTAAATAAAATATTGTTCAAGTTTTTATTTACCTGACCACGCTTATATCATTAGGTTATCTCTCGAATCTTGAGTTATTGCTTCAGGTACCTTAATTATTTTTCTGCTGAATATTGCCTCCCACCTACATTATTAATTGATTATACTGTAGAACAGGTGTTCTGTCGAGGTCTCTGGTAGAATCCTCCTGAAAATTCACAGATACAAATGTCAGACACACACACATTTGAAAATTCAAAATAATGTTCTTTATACCGAAAATCCAAATAAACTAAGCACTCTTTTTGAATAGCAAAGAGCACTCGTCTCCAAACAAACTGGTAATTTGTACAAGTCCCTTATCAGTTCTGAGATACTTAGCTTGCAGCTATGAGGCAATTCACAATCCTTCTTTCACAAAGTGAAACACACTTTGCTGTGGTTTAGTTTCAGTGCGGGAAAAAATCAGTACACAAAGGTCGAAGTCAGCAAGGCAGGTACGAAACACAATGATCAGATAATCCTCCACAATGACCAAACCCACAGGCTGCTATTATAGCAGCCTCACTAATTACCACAGCCCCACTCAACCACAGGTGGCCTCATTTTCTTTGATAATAATCTCTCAGTTGTTGCTGCCTATGCATCGCTCTCCGCATGCCTGGCTGTATCATTAACTCTTATTCCGAATCCAAGGAGGAGCTAGATAATTGATCTCCTTCTGAGCTGTCTGCCCCACTCTCCTCCTCCCTGTCATTCATGTCTTCTTGGTCAGAGGAGCCTTCATCATCAGATTCCACCAGGAGCAAAACAGGCCTGCGGCATGTGGATGTCTCCCCCACATCCACAGTCCTTGGGGCAGGAGCTGGGCCAGAGCTAACCACAACAACAGGGTTGTCAAACTCAAGGTGGGATATTTAGATCTGGCCCACACGACCACCCTGGAAACAGCGAAGGACCAGCCCGCGTTGCCTCTGCCAGCAAAAACAGTTTGTGAACCTGTTTCCATTGGCAGCGCACTCAGGCCACTACAGGTACCTTGACATGAGTGATGTTGAGCTGGGCAGACCCACCCTAACCCCCCCACCCCCTCAAGATCAAACACAGCTCTGACGCAGCCCTTAATGAAATCAAGTTTGATACTCCTGCTCTAGAATAAAACAGGATGCCCAAGGCAAGTTTAAACAATCTTTTTAAAAGTGCTGTATGAGGATGAACAAAAATAAACTTTAATTCAGGCAAATGGATGTGTTGAGGGCTGGGACTGAATTACATTGAATGGACTGATTCCATACTCAGCTTGGCTTTGAGTATATTCCTTCTGAAAAACTTTGAACTCAACTCATTTGGTACCAAAAGCTAACCTATCACCGTGTCTCATTAGTAACATATCTAACATGTACATCAATTCTTGCACATGTAATAATCATCTTTGGGCTATAGTAATTTACAGGTAGTTGTCAATTTACAGCCACAATTGAGCCCAAAATTTATTTTGCTAAGTGAAGACAGTTGTTAAGGGAATGTTACCTTATTTTACAACCTTTCTTGCCAAAATTGTGAATTACTTCAGTTATTAAGTTAGTAACATGATTGTTAAGTGAATCTGTCTTCCCCATTGGCGTTTCTTATCAGAAGGTTGCAAAAGGTGATCACATGACCCTGAGACATGGCAACCATCATAAATATCAAATTTTTACACTTGCAGTGGCTACAAGTGTAAAAAACGGCCATAAGTCACTTTTTCAGTGCCATTGTAACTTCCAAAGGTGACTAAACGAATTGTTGTAAGCCAAGGACTTGGGCTGCCTTTAAAAACACTCTCTTATCTTCAGCTGGTACCTACTGGATGCTGGAGGATATGACACCAGTTATTTAGTAGCGGCATTAATTAGTATATTTCTGGACAGTTTAACTGCTGCATCTGTTCCCTAAACCAGCTGCTTTATCTAGCAAGTTACTTAAAATACTGCCCATGAATTGAGAAATCCACTTCAGGCACTCTTTCTGTAAGTGTTTTTTACAGTCAAGATTGCCTATTATAATTTTTTTTTATCAGCTCTATGAATTTGTCTTGTGATGTCAATCCATGAAACATTGATGCTTTGTGAACTCTATCAAAGAACAGAATTATAAATACTCCTTTGAATAAAAATTGACTCCGATGGTGACATGAATGTGTAGTTTTCCTAGCAATGTGCAAAGTTGGATTGTCTTTACTCCTGGTACATTCCCCCCCCCCTTAGTTTTCTAGACTTTCCCATATCCCTGGTGCTTTACCAGCCAAGCACTAGTTGGCTCTGACCCTTTGGGGGATTATGTAAGGTCATGTAAGTTCTGCTATTTGCTATAATATAGGAGATTTTAAAAAGTTCATATCAGTCTTTCTTAAAATCATATCTAAGTTATTCTGATTTCGCCACACAATATTTATACTGATTCTAACATATCAATAAGCATTTTCAAGAGCCCATTTTAATGCTTTGCCATCAGCAGTACCGGATGGAAGATTTAATAAAGTTCCAATACCTATGTATGATAAATACGTTCATGCCTCCCAGCTGTGTGGCAATAGTCCTGCCTGTGCTACTCGAGGATGTAGGCGGGTTGACGTTCGAGTTCCCCAGACTAATGGTCTTGGGGGACTGTAATCTGCTGTCACTCGGTGTAACCTCGGAGTTGGCGCAGGAGTTCACGGCTTCCATGGTAGACATGGACCTGACCCAGGTAATACAGGGTCCGACTCATGAAGGGCAGCACACATTCGATCTGGTATTTCTCTCAGGACAGCGGAGTAAAGATCTGAATTTAGAGGCTTAGACATCATGCTCTTGTCATGGTCAGATCATTTTCTGCTGCGGCTTGATTTTAAGGCTCCAATCCTCGCCCATAGGGGGGCGGAACCAATTAGGTGGTTCCGCCCCAGATGCTAATGGACCCAGATGGGTTTCATCAGCACGCTGATGTCACTTAGCTGTACATCTCCACCCCGTGTCAGTTCAGTGAAGCAGTGGAGGTGATGTGCCGGTGCCCGGAGGCTGTGAGGGTCTGGATGAGCATCAACACGCTCAAGATCAATCCCAACAAGACGGAGTGGCTGTGGGTTTTGCCTCCCAAGGACAATACCGTCTGTCCTTCCATCATTTTAAGGGGGGGGGACTTTGACCCCTTCAGGGAAGGTCTGCAACTTTGGATTCTTCCTCGATCCACAGCTGAGGTTAGAATAACATCTCTCAGCTGTGCGAGGGGGACATTTGCACAGGTCCGCCTAGTGCACCAGTTGCGGGCCTATTTAGACAAGGGAGTCTCTCCTCACAGTCACTCATGCTGTCATCACTTCAAGGCTCGATTACTGCAATGCACTCTACATGAGGCTACCTTTCAACAATGTTCAGAGACTGTAGTTAGCCCAAAATGCAGCCGTGAAAGCTGTTATGGGATTACCTAGGTATACACATGCATCATCATCACTCTGCAAGCTGCATTGGCTACCAGTTGGTCTCTGGACACAATTTCAAGTGTTGGTTATTACCTATAAACCCCTACATGGCTTAGGATCGGAGTGGTTACGGGACCATCTCCTGCTCCTGTATCCCAGCAGCCAGTTAGATCCCACAGGGTCAGCCTTCCCCAGGTCCCGTCAGCCAAGCAGTGTTGACTGGTGGGGCTGAGGGGAAGGGCCTTCTCTGTTGCGACTCCGGTCTTCTGGAACCAACTCCCCTGGAGATTCGCACTTCTCCGTACTGAAGGAGTGGGTCCAGCAGTCACATGGGTTGCTCCTGTCCAATCCGTTGGAACTGAGCCTAGTATTAAAAAAGACTGCTGGATCCGCCCCTTCCCCAGAATTCGCTCAGTTCGCATATCCTGCGGTTGTATTGTGATAGCTCGTTCAACATTCTAACACCTTCCCTTCGATCTTTCCTTCAAAAAGTAGTAAGATTTATTGTCTTTATTTAATTACTTGCACTATTGCGCCAGCCGTTTAAAAGAAAAAAAGAAAAAAACGCGGCTTGGCTTTATTTCCTTGGGAGAAGTTGCGGTTTCGTTTTCCCCCGGCGGTTTTGCCGGTTACGATTCCTGCGGCCGCTTGTGGATTCTTCTAATCCTTTGGCCTGGAGGTCCTAGTGCAAGTATTTATCCATTGAAATATTGATTATTTATTGTATATAAATATTTAAGGGCTTATAAAATACCTCCTGCGGAGTGAGACGCCTTCTAGTCTCCTGGACTTAGTCGATCGCTTTTCCCTTAAGAAATTCTCAGCAGCGATCTTTTCGGCGCGAAGGCCTTCGCGCCCTTTTTTAAAAATCTAGGCCTCTCGTGTTGGCCTTCTGCCAGCCGCGTAGGCCTCAGTCCACCGCGTGGATCCGGGAGCGGGCCTTGGGGGTCCCAGGCTAAATTCTCCACCGGCTAAGCCTCCAACCAGAGTGCCTTGGTTTACTTAATTACAAAGTTTAGGGAGGCTGGCCCCGCTGGATTTGGGGGCACGAACTCTGGGTTTGCCCAGATTGTCCTCACGTTTCAGCAGCTTCGAGGCCTCGAAGCAGGATCCATTCCTCTTGGGAAGTCCTTGAAATCTTCTCCTTATAATTCAGTTATTGGCTCAGCCTTGTCTTCTGTTAATTGTCAGACTATGGCTACTTTTCCCAAGAGAGGCACAACTAAAGGTCCCAAAGAGGTTAGGCCTACTGGTAATTCTACTGAAGTTCCCCAGGCCTCTTCCTCCTCTTCCTCAGGCACCCATTCCTTAGCCAAGCCCACCAGGGCTGAGAAGAGAAGGGACCCAGCCCTACAAAAAATACATGATAAATCAGCCAAACTTTTTAAGGTGCAGGCCCAAGTGCATATCAATCCAACCCCCCCGGAGGCCTCTAACCTGCCTCTTTCTGGGGTTCCTGTGCTATCCCTGGATGAGCCAAACCTAAATCCACCCCAACCTAACCTATGGGGTTTAGGTCCAGAGGAGCCAGATATTACCGAGGATTCCTCCCAGCCAGAACCTGCTCAGGCCCTCAGGGATCCTCCGGCTTTTCCGGCTGATATTTCTTCCTTGCCTCCGGAGTTTCAGTCTATCTTGACTATTCTGACTAACACATTGACGCTAAACTCTCATCTTTCAATGTGCCTTCTCTGTCTCATCCCCCACCACGCTCCTCCCGTCCCGTGAGTTCTTCTCCTTCCTACAGAGCCCCAGCCATGGAGGTCTCTGACTCCTCTCAGGAAGAGGATGAGGATGGGGACGCAGAAGAGGATGATGACCCATTTCAGCGTCTGTCGGAAGATGAGGAATCTCAGATTAAGATTCCAGCCCCAGCTGCTATCTTTCCTTCGCAGCTTTTCAAATCTCTCCTGTTTAAAGCTAGAGTATCCACGGGGCTAGCCGGGCAAGAAAAACAGGCTACTTCTTCCTCAGACCCTCCGGAGGAAAATCTTCCTTATTTCATGGAAGAACAGGAAGACAATGAGGTAATACCTATGCCCAAGTTGTTTAAGGATGCTTTGCTTAAACAGTGGGACCACCCAACCGTTGGCCTTACTCCCACTCCCAAGGACAAGAAACTCTACAAGCTCTTCTCCTCCTATGAGGAACTCCTAACATGTCCCAAGCCAGATGAACCAGTGAAGACACTCCACTCGACTTCTGCCATACCGGGCGAAGCAAAGGAGGTCCTCCGGCCAGAGGACAAACGACTTGAGCAAATGCTCAAAAGGAGTCTCCTTGCAGACTCATGGGCCATTAAGAGTGCTGCAGCGGCATCCTTCTTTTCCAGAGCTGTGCTCTTGTGGCTTCGTCAGCTCCAACCACACCTGCCGCCAGATGACTTACGGGGTCAACAGGATTTCAACAATATCTTCGCAGCTCCCCGATATGTAGCAGATGCTTCCCTCCAATCTTCCAGATTTGCAGCCAGGTCAGTAGCAGCCTCCACAACGGCCAGAAGACTTCTATGGCTCCGCCCTTGGCAGGCGGGAGTAAGACAGAAGTGGCAGTTAGCCATGGGTCCGCTGAAACGTAACCTCCTCTTCGGAGACCTTCTGGACCCTCTCCTTACGGAGACCACAGACAAGAAAAAGGTCTTCGGACCTACCACCAAGAAGGCCCCTAAACCGCAGCCCTTTCGGCGCACAGGGCGTCAACAGGATCAGGGCTTCGCATTTCAAAGGAATCCAGGTCAGTATTTCCCTCGGTTTCGATCCCAATCTAGAACCACCAGGGGCAGAGGTTCCCATTATCAGAGAGGATCCTCTTCTACCAGGGCTTCCAAAAGAGCCAGATGGTAAGTTTTCCTCCTTTCCCATAGGCGGTCGCCTAGCCTGGTTCTCTTCCGACTGGCACCGTTCTTGTAAGGACCCCTGGGTCATTGACACTGTGGAAAGGGGCCTAAGGTTAGAGTTCATTTCACCTCCCCCTAACCGTTTTATTTCTTGTCCTTCTCCCAGTTCCACTCCATCTCGTATCCGAATGGAGGAGGCTATTTCTCATTTGTTGACTATTAGAGCTTTCAACCGGTCCCCTCTCTCCAGAGAGGTTTAGGCTTCTATTCCATCCTCTTCATGGTCCCTAAGACCTCTGGAGGCTGGAGAGCCACCTTAGATCTAAAGAATTTGAACCGGTTCATAAAATATAGGAAATTCAAAATGCATTCCTTATCTTCCATTTTAGCAGCTCTACATCAGGGAGACTTTATGGGGTCTCTGGATCTCACGGAGGCCTACCTCCATATTCCCATTGCCAAGGTCCATAGGAATTTTCTGCGCTTTGCCCTTCAAGGCAGGCTTTTTCAGTATAGGGCTATGCCATTTGGGCTCTCCTCAGCTCCCAGAGTCTTCACTAAACTCTTGGGATCCTTGGCAGCTCATATCCGGGCCTCTCCCATTCATATTTTATGTTATTTAGATGACATTTTAATTCATGGAAATTCCAGATCTGGTGGGGCTGCAGACCTCTGTTTTACCATGTCGGTTCTACAGAATCATGGTTTCTCCATAAATCTTAAAAAGAGCCACCTTGATCCATCCACTTCCATTCTGCATCTGGGAACTATCATTAATTCCGAGATATCCCAGGTTTTCCTCTCCACTGAGAGAAAACGCAGCTTTTTGGATCTCATTGCTCGCATCCTGCCCCAGCAATCTACCTCCATTGCCACCCTATCTTCCCTTTTGGGTAAAATGGTGTCATGTATTGGTATTGTTCCCTGGGTCCGTCTTCACGCCAGGGAACTACAGTGGCTCCTATTACCCTTCCAGAGATCGGGCCACAGCAACTCGAATCGTCGCATCACCATCCCACCGACGGTTCGCAGATCCCTCAAGTGGTGGACTTCTCCAGCCCTAGACAAGGGATCTCCCTTCCGGTGCCCCGACCAGTTTGTAGTCACCACAGATGCCAGCCTCTCGGGCTGGGGAGCCCACGCCCAGGGTCTTTTAGCTCAGGGCACATGGGCACCGGAGGAGGCTTCCAGGCCCATCAATTGGCTAGAATTAAGAGCCGTGTCTCTAGCTCTAAAACAATTCCACTCTCACATCTCCAACCAACATGTGCTGATTCTCACCGACAATATAGTCACCAAAGGCCATATTTGCAGACAGGGAGGCACAAGATCCAAGGCCCTCATGAGGGAGGCCCGAAGTTAGGCCTTTGGGCAGAGAAAACTCTCCAGTCGCTTCTAGCCGACCACATCTCGGGGAGCCTCAATGTCCAAGCGGACTGGCTCTCGCGAGTGACCTTAGATCCAGGCGAGTGGAATCCCCATCAGTCACTGTTCCACCAGATCTGCCTCAGGTTCGGCCATCCAGTGTTGGATCTATTTGCGACCAAAGCCAATGCCCAGCTCCCTCGCTTCATCTCCAGGTTCCCGTCTCCGGGAGCAGAGGCAATCAATGCTCTCAGGAGCCCTTGGCCTCCAGGTCTATTGTATGCCTTCCCTCCAATTCCAATTCTGCCAGACGTGATCAACAAAATCCTCCTGGAGAAGGCCCGAGTAATTCTGATTGCCCCTCACTGGCCTCGCAGGCCCTGGTTCGCGGACCTCCAACAACTGTCCGTCCAGGACCCCTGGCGACTCCCCGTTTCGGAGGATATGTTGCGACAGGGGGCCTCCTTCCACCCGGACCCAGAGTGGTTCCACCTCACCGCCTGGCTATTATCCGGAGGGACTTAGACCTGCGAGGGTATGACCCGGACACAGTGGAAATCATCCTGAAGTCTAGAAGAGGGTCTACCAACCGGATCTACGACCATACTTGGTCCAAATTCCATCAGTGGTGCTCGCAGGAGGGTTTTTCAGCACCATCCGCCGACACCTGGCCGCCATTTCTTCCGTCTTGGCGGGGCCTCGCAGGCAGCCCCTCCGCTCTTTTCCAGAAATCCAAGAATTTCTAAGAGGAGTGGCCATCCTCAGGCCTTCTAAAATCCACAGATATCCTACCTGGGACTTGCCACGGGTTCTCCACTCTCTTACTCAGGCACCTTACGAACCCCTGAATTCTGCGTCCCTCAGGTACCTATCCTTTAAGGTAGCATTCCTGGTGGCGATTACATCCGCCCGACGCATATCTGAGTTGGCAGCCCTTTCTATCAGACAGGACCTTTGCCAGTTTTCACCAGGATAAAGTGGTTCTGCGACTGGACCCCACCTTTCTACCAAAGGTTAGTTCCATGTTTCACAGATCTCAGGATATCATATTACCTTCCTTCTGCCTCCAACGAGAGCATCCCCTGGCAACTAGATGGCACACTCTGGATCTCACTAGAGCGCTAAAGGTTTATATCCAACGCACAAGATCCATCCGGAGATCTGAAGCACTCTTCATAGCCTACCATCCCAGATCCTTGGGATCCAGAGTGTCTTCTACAGTAATAGGTCGTTGGATCAGAGGGACCATCTCTAAGGCCTACGAGACAGCTCCCCTTTCCATTCCAAGGAATATTACAGCGCATTCCACCAGAAGTGCTGCCACATCTGCCGCTTGGGCGACTCAGGCTCCGTTGGAAGAAGTCTGCAAAGCAGCCACTTGGGCCTCGCCAAATTTCTTCATAAGGCACTACAAAATCGATTCGTACGCATCAGCGGACGCTGCCTTCGGCAGAAGAGTACTCCAATCCGTTATCTCTCACGATAGCAATGTACTCCCACCCTAGGGACCTATCTCTTGGGTATGTCCCATGTGACTGCTGGACCCACTCCTTCAGTACGGAGAATAGGCGTTGATTGCTTACCTGAACGCCTCTTCTCGTACGGTGAGTGGGTACAGCAGTCACTTCCCTCCCTATGTGTGGTCTTCTTTACCTTCTATTCTATTTTCTTATAACACATGAGAGTTGAACATTAAAGAGCTTCACTACTGAGCCTAGTCTATGGATTCGCGAATTCTGGGGAAGGGGCGGATCCAGCAGTCTTTTTTAATACTAGGCTCAGTTCCAACGGATTGGACAGGAGCAACCCATGTGACTGCTGTACCCACTCACCGTACGAGAAGAGGCGTTCAGGTAAGCAATCAACGCCTATTCCCCCACCCTCCTGGCCTTTTGAAAGGCCTTAAAAAACGCGCCTTTGCTGGCAGGCCTGGCACTGTTGAACATGAACTCTTTGCTCCAATCGATGGTATGTTTGAGGTATGAGTTGCTAATTGAATGGTTTTTTTAAAAAAAAGTTTGGGATTTAAAATTTTGTACTGTCTTAATACTTTTTTACATTTTGGCCTTTAAAATTGTATTGTTCTTATCTTGTACGCCGCTCTGAGTCCACTTATGGGGCGGACTCAGGGCGGCGTACAAGATAAGGGTGGCCTATAAATGTAAATATTAGATAGATAGATAGATAGATAGATAGATAGATAGATAGATAGATAGATAGATAGATAAAAAAACCTATAGAACATAATTCTTTTTCACTGTGAATTTTGATCTAATCAAATACTTAGCCTATTTTTTCCTTTAATTAATTTTTTCTCAATTTTTGTCTACTATATTTTGTCTACTATCCAATCACGACATTTTGGATCCTCACAATAAAGTCCTTGCTGTGGGATAAAATCAAGTGCTTAACTTGCGGTAAATTCTAGACTGCTTGGGCATAAGATAATAGTTACTTTACACAAAACTTTGGTACAAGGATTATTGCAAAGTTTTGCTCTTGTTATTCAGATAACAAGGTTTAGTTATTTGTTTGGGTGAGTTGTAAACATTACTGTGAAACTTGCCATGTTTTCTTGCTGTCATTAAAACAAGTTTATTGATGGTAGCTTTGAACTGATTTCAATAATTGTACTTTCTTATTTTGTAAGTAAAAATACATTTCCAAATGTGTTTATTTAAAAGAGACCTCCTGATTTCTGAGTTTTATTAATTTGACAATATACTGTAGTTATTCTTATATATGTTGTTCAGTAATTACTTGATACATAACTGCATTGTTTTATTATCATTTAGTTACTATTGGCAGTATGTTTAATAAGTATTAATGTGGCATTTATTGAGTGATATTTACAGACATAAATGATGACTTTTATCTGCTTCCTAGTTATTTTGTATGCTTGCAGCTCTAAATACGTGAAATAGAAATAATTGTAAGGCTTTGCTGTTTGTGAGTACAATGTAGCTTAAATTACATTTAATTTATCTTATGTTTAATATTTCTTATTAGAAATAAAAATTAAAACATTAAATGCTTTCAGAAAGTAGTATTAAATATTTCAACCTGTAATGCTTTTGTATTATTGGGTGCAGTTCTTTTGAAAAAACCATGCAAGTTATGAATTGACAATATATATATATATAATAGATTATCAAGTTTGTTGATGAATCTAGATCAGTCTTTTTTAGTTAGGAATCTTCTAACCATATTGGACGATGTCTCACATGTTAAGAAAAACAGACTATATTTGAACATATCTGGAAATTTGGGTGACTAACTTACAGCTTACTAGTACAGTATCTGCAATTGGGAAACAGAAAGATGGACAATCAAGCCACGCAATAAGACTAGAGAACTATATTTGCATTCGGTAAATTGAAGTTGTAAAAGCTTCATATAAAATGAAGTCACTTTCCAAATTGCCCAGTGAGAATTGAGTAAATGAAGATTGGATCCAAGTACAGCTACATTAGATTTGTATTTTCCTCTACTCAAACAGGAGGTGTAAACTATAAAAAAAAATTCAATTTACAGATGCGGGGAGGGGTGGTTGATTAAAAGTTTGATCACATTTCTGAAAAGTTTCTCAACCAAGCATCTTACTATCCTTGTTGTATGAGATATCTTGCAAGTGTGATTACAGGATGTATCCTACAGTCTACTGTCTTTCTCAAAAACAGCTCTGTGGGTGCTTCTGAGCACAAAGGGTTGCTACCATAGTAACAGGTATTACTTAGCAAGCTTCCACTTTGCTTGGCCAAAGGGGAGTTTTGAATATAGAAGGGAGGCACAGCCAATGCTGCCAGAATGTGAATGGCTGCTTGTAGCAGTAGAAGACTGATAGGCTGCAAAAGAAATCTGAATCTTGAAGTAGTTGAAAAAGTTCTTGTGTTAGCCAGCCAAAGCAGGGGAAACAGCTACGGCAGGGGAACAGAAAACTAAGAAAGAGAGAATTTCTGGGTAGTCAAGATGTACGAAGATCGGAAAAACTGTGAAGTGGCCGTGTGAAACCAGGTCCCCAAAAGAATCAGTAGAGCTTGAAGGGCAGTTAAGAGGACACTGTGGAAAAATACGACATGTCCTTGGTCCGATAATGATGTTGCCTTCTGGGTTAAAGTCCACAATGACAGCATTAAAAAGATGCAGATCTACGAGGACCTTCTTAATGTAGACTTCTTGGGTAGTTTAAGTATATTAGTAAAGAGATGGTGAGGATTATTGGCCTTTGCTGCCAAAAGTGATAATATAAAGTATTATAAAACTTCCAGGACTGGATTTGTCTTCCTTTCAAGTACATGACTGCTTTTTCACAGTTAAGCAAGGTAAGTGCATATTAATGCTGTGCAACATTTTTATTTCTCTATTGTGGAAAATTCATTTGCATTTTCTTCACACAGTTGTGATGATTTGCTTTGTTTGTGAAGAAGCAGAAAAGTTGCTTCCTCGCCATTGCTTGATTGCCTATGCTTACCAAGTAGCAATGCTATTCTCAGTGTATGTAAACCCTTACTTTTGTTGTACTTGCTACTGAAGCAAGATTGGAGCTGAAATATTAAGAAATAAAATTACTACTTTGAACAATCTTCTGTTCACCCCTTGCTGTATGTAGAATTTGAATACTGTTGGCCTTAAAGGTGGGGGTGAGAAAATGAAAATTTCAGAAAGTCCCCTCTTGGAACCACAAACATTATGCATGTATTTTATTCTTTGTAAATCCAAGCAAGATTTATTTTCTTCCTTGAAATAGGTTTTGGTGGTGGCTGTGCATTTTTTTCTCTTGTGATCTCTAGCGTATAATTTGTTAGAGAAAAGCTTTGTCCTTTTGTTGGTGGTTTGTAATTTGGCTGAAAGAAACAAAATAGTTTGTGTGTGACCCCAAAGAAACAAAAGAAACATTGCTATGTACAAGCTGAGTGATTGCATTTCATTGGGGGAAAGGTTAAGTCTTTACTTTCACCTGCTTTTCCATAATTCTCAAGGTTTACAGTGTTCCCTCGATTTTCGCGAGTTCGAACTTCATGAATAGCCTATACCACGGTTTTTCAAAAAATATTAATTAAAAAATACTTCACGGTTTTTTCCTATACCACGGTTTTTCCCACCCGATGACCTCATATGTCATCGCCAAACTAATAATTTTTGCAAATAAATAAATAATAATAATTATTGTTAATAAATAATTATGTTTATAAATATCAGGATCACTAAGTGTCTTATTCAATGGTGAGTACCAGTAATAATGGTGAGTAAATGGTTGTTAAGGGAATGGGAAATGGTAATTTAGGGGTTTAAAGGGTTAAGGGATGGCTTGTAATACTGTCCATAGCCAAAAATGGTGTATTTACTTCCGCATCTCTACTTCGCGGAAATTCGACTTTCACGGGCGGTCTCGGAACGCATCCCCCGCGGAAATCGAGGGAACGCTGTACTGTTTTTGTCAAACAAAAATGGGGTGCCATCAAACCATTAGCCATCCATATAAGATTTAATTTAACTTTACTCCCAAGAGGCATTTCTTCATCTATACCTTTCCTGCTACTCAGGAAAGTGATACCTAGGTATGTCTCCATAGTTAAAGGATCTAGTTTTCTGATTGCACAACAGTATAGTGAGTTTTTAGATATATTATCTCCCAAACTCTGCAAAATGACAGGCAAAATCCTTGGATGCTTGCTTTTAAAGTACGGTGAAAGACATTGGAGAATGCATTTATTTCTTTGCTAAGAACTTTCATCAGAGCTAATTCATTATTAAAATTTGCAGTTTGACACCTTTGAATTGTGTGAAGTAAAAATGCCCTGGACTAGGTGTCCCTTGTTAATATTCCTCTGATGGGTCTATGACAACTCGGTGTGGTGGGCACACTGCTGCCAGCTCACCACCACCAAGTGGCCTTTGCTAACTCACTGCCACCAAGTTGCTGCAGGACAACTCAACGCGGCCAATTTGCCTTGGGGACATCCTGTTGTGGGTGGCCAGAGAGACAACCAGGGGGGCAGGTAAGCCAGGGTGGGCGGAATGCAGAGCAGTGGTAGTAACCGCGGAGGCCAAGGCTTCCCATTTTCACATCCCCTACTGCTACTGCTGCTCCTTTGGCCTGCCGAGGTTTATGCTATTCGGAGTTCAGGCCATTCCGTAGTGGGCGGGATGAGTGGCAAGGATCATTTTCATATCCTTTGCCTCTTCCACTGGCTATGAAAATGGTTTGCGCCCAGCTGCCACCATCTCCCCACTGTCCCAACCTGCCCACTGCCATTAAATGGCATAAACACTGCCACACCAAACTGCCTGAACTCGGAATGGCCCAGAACTTGGTGTGACAGTAGTGGGGGATGTGAAAATAATAGGAAGCCCCAGCCGTTGCTACTGCTCTGCATTCTGCCCACCGGCTCGCCCACCCAGTTCTCTCTCATGCCACCCACAATGTGTTGTCCCCGTGGTGAATTGGCTGCACTGAGTTGTCTTGCAACCACTTGGCAGTGGTCAGTTGGTAGAGGTCACCTGGTGGTGGTGAGCCAGTGGCTGCGCTGAGTTGTCCCATTCCATCCTCAAATATGGAAATACTTGTTCCCCATCAAGGTTCTTGATTCATATCATGCTTTTGGATTTGTTTTGGGGGAAATCTACCTTGTTGTTCCACTATTAGATGAAGAGCTTTTGGTTGTGTCACAAGGCAGATCCTTCCTTTTCTGGGCCAGTCCTCGAAATTGCCCTCCAGCAAGAAAGTTGATTGATATTTTACTACCTCATCCATCAGGCATATTATATGTGCTTAGTGCCACTTTTAGAAATGTAATGAGATCTGTCCTTTATATTGTAGTCCCTCTGCTGGTGTATTATTATATGAATAATAACAATTATTTCTTAGGCCATTTTAACAAAAAAGATGCCACGTGACATTTGGTCACCTTCTATAAATGCAATTCATTCTTAACAAGGTGACCCACATTCCTTAAGGAGAATTAAATCAAGAAGGATAAGAGTTATTTGTCTAGGTTATTAAAAGACGTAAAAAAAATAACCAAGAAATTTTATTTGGAATCATTAGTTCAGTAGTAAGTAAAGAAAGAGAGTGGAAGGAAGAAATATACTGTACTGCAATTAGAATATAAGCAAAGAAAAAGCATCTCTCCCTCCACCACCACCCCACACCAAACATTTGGTGGAATTTAAGGTAACTTATAAAACTGAGAAACTGGATTAAAGAGTGATTTATTTATATGATGGTCATAAGTGAAACTTCTGAGACATGACAACTATTGTCATTGGAACTCCTTTCTGCTTCTTAATTTCTCTATGATAAACACCAGAGGTTCGGTTTACCAAATTTACCATTCATTTCTGAAATATTTTTTAATTGTATCATAATTTAAACCCTAGGGTTATGATTCAACCCAGAGAAATGATTTCATCTGTACTTTGGCCATTATATTTATCTTTTTAAGTTTTACATGTATAGTATAGAGGAATAGTAAGTTTGTTGTATGTTTCGAGAGAAGCCATACTAGTCGTACGCTTGTTACAGTATTAGCCTAAATAACATTTATTTCTCTGCTGTTACCTCATTGGTTTATTTACAGGTATATATATATCGTCTTTATTATTCATTAATTCCAGTATGTCAGCCATTACCGGTAGTTATAATTAAAAATTCTAATTGATGAAAGCAATGCCCCTATATATTGCATTATATGATTTCTCAGTTGAAAATGAAATATTAAGAAATAAAACCTTGAGTATAGAAATGAGAGGGAAGACTCCAAATATTGGCTGCATCCTGCAGAGGTCCAAGTTTGTAACATATGGAAAAAGCTGCTCCTTCAAACAGATAGGCTAAATATCTCCAAGCTATATTAGGAATTGTGTAGGGCTTCAACTAGTAGAGAAGCCTGCAACCCAAAAGTCACATTTAATAGAAGCCACAAACTGTTATTAAGTAGTATTGATGTTCGCTAATTGCAAGAAAACTATGCAAAGGCAGTAATAGGAAAGTGGAGCCTAGTATATAGGAAGGTGGAGCTTAGCATGATGGAAAGAATGCAGTGATGACGTTGACACACATCTGTGAGGTTTAATCTGCTCCATCAGCAGATTAGGACCTACTAAATTGGATAGATTCTTCTTGGCAGCCATGAAGACAAGACAGGATCAGTAGTACCCATTACAATATGTTCATGGTTTGTTATGCCTTGTTAATTTTTTCTCTCTCTCTCTATTCAAAAAAAGCACAGCATCAAAAAGCTCAATTCATTTTAGATTCAACAAGGATGTATACCCTGTGTTTTCTAATCTAAATATTTTAAAAATAAAAACATCACAGAAGTATGTAATAAAGAATTTGACCAAATTATTTGACAATCCTTTGTTGTTTCCTTTTTTTCAAGAAATCAGCTATCCTCTGTAAAATCCTCTGTTCTGTTTTTTATTCTCACACTGAAGCTCTACATACTTAGTATGCAGTCTCGGGAAACTGACGTATCTTGTCATTGTTTTGCAATATTTTTACCAGGATTTAGAAACATAGAAACATAGAAGTCTGACGGCAGAAAAAGACCTCATGGTCCATCTAGTCTGCCCTTATACTATTTTCTGTATTTTATCTTAGGATGGATATATGTTTATCCCAGGCATGTTTAAATTCAGTTACTGTGGATTTATCTACCACATCTGCTGGAAGTTTGTTCCAAGGATCTACTACTCTTTCAGTAAAATAATATTTTCTCATGTTGCTTTTGATCTTTCCCCCAACTAACTTCAGATTGTGTCCCCTTGTTCTTGTGTTCACTTTCCTATTAAAAACACTTCCCTCCTGGACCTTATTTAACCCTTTAATATATTTAAATGTTTCGATCATGTCCCCCCTTTTCCTTCTGTCCTCCAGACTATACAGATTGAGTTCATTAAGTCTTTCCTGATACGTTTTATGCTTAAGACCTTCCACCATTCTTGTAGCCCGTCTTTGGACCCGTTCAATTTTGTCAATATCTTTTTGTAGGTGAGGTCTCCAGAACTGAACACAGTATTCCAAATGTGGTCTCACCATCATTCTATATAGTGGGATCATAATCTCCCTCTTCCTGCTTGTTATACCTCTAGCTATGCAGCCAAGCATCCTACTTGCTTTCCCTACCGCCTGACTGCACTGTTCACCCATTTTGAGACTGTCAGAAATCACTACCCCTAAATCCTTTTCTTTTGAAGTATTTGCCAACACTGAACTGCCAATACAATACTCAGATTGAGGATTCCTTTTCCCCAAGTGCATTATTTTACATTTGGAAACATTAAACTGCAGTTTCCATTGCTTAGACCATTTATCTAGTAAAGCTAGATCATTTACCATATTACAGACGCCTCCAGGAATATCAACCCTATTGCACACTTTAGAGTCATCGGCAAATAGGCAAACCTTCCCTACCAAACCTTCCCCTATGTCACTCACAAATATATTAAAAAGAATAGGACCCAGAACAGATCCTTGTGGCACACCGCTTGTAACCTGACTCTACTCAGAATACTCGCCATTAACAATAACTCTCTGATGTCTACGCTTCAGCCAGCTGCAAATCCATTGAACTATCCAGGGATTAAGTCCAATCTTCACTAATTTATCTATCAGCTCTTTATGTGGAACCGTATCAAAGGCTTTGCTGAAGTCCAGGTAGGCAATATCCACAGCACCACCTTCATCCAACACCTTTGTGACATAGTCAAAGAAATCAATGAGATTAGTCTGACATGATTTGCCTTCAGTAAAGCCATGCTGATTTGGGTCTAATAAGTTATTGTTTTTTAGGTGCTGATTTATCCTCTTTTTGAGTAGAGTCTCCATCATTTTAACTACAACTGATGTCAAGCTAACTGGCCTGTAGTTACCAGCTTCTTCTCTACTGCCCTTCTTGTGAATAGGCACAACACTGGCCATTCTCCAATCCTCAGGAACTTCTCCTGTTAACAAGGATTGGTTAAACAAATCAGTCAGGGGGGTAGCAATGACAGATCTGAGTTCTTTAAGAACTCTGGGGTGGATGCCATCTGGACCCATTGCCTTATTTATCTTTAATTGTTCAAGTTCTTCTAAGACATCGGCTTCTAAGATCACTGGAGCTGAATCCATACAGCTGGAAGCAATGCTATATCCCTCTATAGTATTATTTTGTAAGGTGTCTTTTGAGAAAACTGAACAGAAGTAGCTATTGAAATGGTCAGCGATCTCCTTATTCCCATTAATGCATGTATTATTCCCGGTACTAAGCTTCGTGATGCCGCAGTTTTTCTTCTTCTTATCATTAATATATCTGAAGAAGGTTTTATCCCCCTTCTTTACAGATTTGGCAATTTCTTCCTCTTTTGAGGCTTTAGCAGCATATATTATCTGTTTCGCCTCCTTCTGTCTCATTTTATATACCTCCCTATCAGCTATACTAATATATATATATATATATATACTATATATATATATATACTAAATATATATTTGAATATATTTAATATTCAAAATGAAAAACATCACATTATATAGACCATGGCAGCAAAGAAATGAATTTGTTTTGACAGTATCTTCTCTTAGTAAGAGTTTGTTGCCACAGGAGAGGCGATACCACACATACACAATAATCTAGAGCTAGTATATACATTATTTTAGTCAAAAAGACTGGCAGTTATATGCTAGGTATTAGAAAGAAAAAGAGATGCCTACCATTGGGGAATGAACTTTAAAATTTACTGAACTGGCAGAGATGGTGAAAAATTAACGGTATTAGAGATGGATTAGAAAATTTATATGAGATTGGAAGTGGTTTGTGGACTTTCTTTGCAGTAAATAAAATAATTACTAATGCTAAACAGAGGGCTTCAAAGATTAGTTTCATCCTTGGGGTTACTTGTTGACTGTTTTATATATAGTGAATAGATAATGGTGGTGTTGGATTGTTAGATAAATTAAATTTTCACATAGATGAAAACTGGTGATTTTTAAAAAATGAAACATAATACTTTTATTAAACATAAATGATAAAAGTTTCTAATTACTTGTAGATCTGTTATATAAGCGGGGAGAATGTACCAGATATATCATACATATTTTTTGGCATTCAGCCATGGTGGACAATTCATATTTAACTTTAGTGCTAATAATATATTTGTCATTTGTTATATTTTGTACACATGGTTTTTACATGTATTGTCAGTGTTTGATGTTTGTTTGTTTGTTTTTTCTTTTCCCCAATTTTGTACTGTATTTTAAATTTGGACAAATTAAAAAAAGACTGGCAATTAAGTGGCAAATGTCCTATTTCTTTTTTTAGAAATACTGTGAAGCAGAATATATTCTGGGAACCAGAAGTTCATTGACTAGACTGCTGCAATGTGTTTTATAGCAGGGGTCCCCAACCTTTCAGACTTCAGGGACCACTAAATTCGTAATTTTAAATCTAATATGATCTGCCTAATGACCAGCTGGGTGGGCTTGGCTAGGTGGTCATGTGGCTGGGTCAGTATGGCCAACCTTATGTCACTAACGTCAAAGGGCACCTCGACAGCCTCTACTCGCCCCTCCCCTGCCAGCCACTCCTTGTCTGCTCACCCAAGCTCCTTACATCCCCAACAGGAAGCAGTTGTTGCAGTTAAGCAGCCACCATGAGAAAGACTTGGCAAAGCAGCTGGTTCAGTTCAAATTTGGATCTGTCTGAGAAGTAGAACCCCTGATTTAGTGCAATATTAAAAATGCAAATAATTTTTCTGCAGACCACCAAAATTTTCTCGCAGATCACCGGTGGTCCACGGACCACCGGTTGGTGACCGGTGTTTTATAGAACACAACAAATACAATTGTTTCAAGTGACAGAAGCCTGTATGCTAATGTGTAACAACCACTTCAACCTATTGTGGACCCTTATTGTGGTCATTGTATTAACTCCCAGGGGTTTCTTATTTCCCTGGTTTGTTCAGAGCATTTACTTAGGGTAGAATTAACCCATCCTATCTGCATATTTTTGTTAGGGATTCTTGGTATTCCCCACATATGAGAAATGAGAACTGTGGGAATCTTCAGACAATATTTCCCCACTCTTTTAGAGCTGCCAAGATAGGGCTTTTGAAGTACAGTACTGTTTTGCCATGATTGATTACAACTAGTGCATGTGATTGTTAATTCATTGTTTTTATTGATTGGCAGTTGTAATTGAGCCACCCCGAGTCCTCGGAAAGGGTCGGCATACAAATCTAATAAATTATTATTAATTATATATCTGTTTTATATTTATGTATATAAACACAGCTGGCTCCAGATTTGGTAGTGTAAATGTGCAATAAATAAATACATTAACAAACAAACAAACAAGACTCTCACTTCACAGTGGCTTCAAACCTCACAGGAAGTGTTTGAAAGAACCAATCATAGAACACAGAACCTCACAATTTTTGAAGGCAAGCTGTTCCACTAGTAGTTGATTGTTCTCACTGTTAGGAAATTTCTTCTAAGTTTCTTTTCTCCATGGTTAGTTTCCATCAATCCCTTCTTGTCTTCTCATAATAGATATCAGAATAGAAAGTTGTATCCCTATTTTGAAAGTTTCTGCAGAAAATCTATGTAATCACTAAGAGTCAACACCAACTTGATGGCACGTAATCAATCCGTTTTAAAAGTAATGTTTAGGTCAGCCCCTTGGCTTCTGTTTAACTAATTTAAGTCTGGGAACATTTTAACAATTGCACTGTGATTTATTGTGCTGAGATTGTAAGTTGACTTTTGGCCTTCAACCTTATGGAGCATTCTTTCTCTGCTCTTCAATTGTTATACCGTGTCAACTTAATTTCATTATTTCTTCTCTGCAGAGGTAGTCATTTCAGTCTTTGAAAAGATGCAAGCACAAGAAATTCTAAGGAATTTACGCCTTCCAGAATGTGAAGACTTTAGCCAGTTTTTCCGAAGCCTGCCAACTTCTACTTTGGTGGGCATTGGTGCCTTTGCAGCTATCATCACATATTGGCTTGTCAATCGTCCCAAAGCAGTAAAACCACCATGCGATCTCCTAAAACAATCAGAAGAAATTGAGGTGAGGATTGATAAAATTGAATTTTATAACATGCCTTTTCTCAGCAGTGTTTTTATTAGCAGATGCTGTTCTGTTTATTACATTGATTTTTTGATAATATCCATGAGTAGATTTGTAAATGTTCTGGCCTGTCCATCTAATAATTAGTGCAATGGCTGACCCAGAAAGGCATGTTTCATGTCCTACAAAATGTGATATTCATGTTTAGGTACACGAAAAGAGTCTGCACATGATTCATAGTATGCAATTTATAGGATATATTCTTTGTGTGATGATGTATTTGTCTGTTTAATAGATGACTTGATTCTTTGGTCAAATATTGTCTTAGCAATATTTGCTAATATTTCAGGAAAAAAACTTGTCAGCACAAGAGTGAGGTTAGCTCTGTGGAACTGTATGAATTAAGGTTATGTCCCTTATCTGCTTATTAGAAAAAATCAGAATCTGCAAATAACACTTCAGCATTTAATTAGCTTGGTGTTGGTTAATAATCCAGTTAATTATAGCAGAATATGGGAAATTGAAATCTGATTCAGGAAAAACATCTTTAAAAAAAGATACTCTTTGAAAAATATGGTACATATTAATGGATGAGTTTTATTGGGTAGGTTTCCTGAATAACATGGATGATGCAATCAATTGTCTTAAGATTTTTTTGGTTATTTATTTGTTTGAAATATGCTGTGTAATCCTTGGAGATATATTTGTAAAAGTACAGACAAAAGAAACTAATTAAGCTATTGAGATTCCTTTTACAGTAATACCTCATGATACAAACTTAATTGGTGCAAGGAGGAGGTTCGTATGATGAAAGGTTCGTAAGATGAAACATTGTTTCCCATAGGAAACAATGTAAAGTCAATTAATCCATGCAACCAAAAAAACCCCCACAAAAAAACGGCTTTCGGCAACTGCTGGGAAGCCGCGCGGCTGTTTTAAAAGGTGACAGCCGGCCTGGGGGGCTTCCCAGCACCCCCCTGAACCCGGGTTTGGGGTTCGGGGGGTGCTGGGAAGCCCCCCAGGCCGGCTGCGACCTTTTAAAACAGCCGCGCGGCTTCCCAGCTGTTTCCGAACGCCGAATGCGGAAGTTCGGCTTTGGCGTTCGGCTTCAGGAGACAGCTGGGAAGCCGCGCGGCTGTTTTAAAAGGTCGCAGCCGGCCTGGGGGGCTTCCCAGCACCCCCCCGAACCGAACCCAGGGTTCAGAAAATTTTTGCCTCTTCTTACGAACTTTGTTCGAGTTACGAACCGGCATTCGGGAGGCTTCTGGGAAGCCCCGCCGCCCGGCTGTCACCTTTTAAAACAGCCGCGCCGCTTCCCAGCAGTCTCCGAACGCCGGTTCGTAACTCGAAAAAAGTTCGTAAGAAGAGGCAAAATTTTTCTGAACCCCGGGTTCGTATCACGAGTTGTTTGTAAGACGAGGGGTTCGTATCTTGAGGTACCACTGTATAGTATCTGCGAATCATCGTTATTGCCTCATTTTAAAATGTATTTCATTTACTTTGGAAATGGTACACATACATTATTTGATTGTGCTTGGGAGGGTTAACTTGATTATTCAAAAATGTTATTTTGAGATGTTCCTTGCCCATTGCTGTATTAATTGGGTTGTTTAATCCAGGATATAACTGCCATTTTTCTTGAGGAAAAACATTAGGCATTCAGTAAAATGGGTATGGTTCAAATAGAAAGGACAATTTAGCAAAAAGAACAACACCATACAGTATATAGATTTAAAATAATAACCAATTTAATATACCATTTTTCATCCCAGCAATCGAATCAATACTTATTTGTTTTTTTTTGCATTTCATCCAGGAATTCATGGCAATTTATCTTAAATTCCTGGAGTTTATTATACCTCTCCTTATTTTATTCCTACACTGAGAGATTGGTTGGATTGAGAGAGTAACTGGCTACATTTATTTAGAGAGTTTTGTGTTTGACTGGCAGTTTGAATCCAGGTTTTTCTGTCCTCAGTTCTTAACTACTGCAGTGCACTATAGGATATATCCTTATATGTTTTAATTATAAAATATTAACAAAAAATTTTAAATGCATTTTCTTTATTTTAGTATTTGTGAAGTGCAAAGTATTTCAAACTTGAATGGTTTAAATTTGAAATGACCAGAATTCAGTCATTTTGAAGGAATTGTTTTGAGTTCTAAATGTTCATTTGCATTCAAAATGGCCTTCTGGAAGTGTTTTAAGCCTGACATTGTTTTCAACACAAATCAACTGATTCAAATTCAAAAAAGGCATTTCCAATTTGAAAAGCTTCACATTTTGTACATCATTTAACAGTCACCTAAGTTGATTGGCCATTTTGAAAACAAAATGTTAAACCACAGAATTTGCCTATAACAACTTTTCTGGACATATTCTCCTTCTATAGTCATATTTGAATTTATTTTAAGTTTAAAGTTTCAAATTATTTGGTACTGGATTTCTTCATTTCTGGATGTATTTCATATCTGCAGCTGATTCTTGCATGAATATTCTACAATTTTTAAATGAAAAGTATCTGAAATGATAACATTCATTTTTTAGAAACACTATTCAAATTCTGGATACTCCGCTGAAATTCTTTTGCATTCCTTACTAATTTTTGGCCCATTCAATACTTGCAACCAAATTTGTCATATTTATATTTCAGTTTTTTAATGATCCCACCTTTTGAAAATTTGAGTTTATCTGGAGATACCTCTCAGTTATTGATAGATTAGAGAATTCTTTGGCTGAATAATTTCTATGACTCTATATCTTATTCTTTAAAGCCATGGTTGAAGACATGGAGTGTTCAAGGAGGGATTCTATTGAGAGAAAGAATCTTTTGGGCGTCAAAACTGAGATTGGTCTATGTTTCAGCCTGGTTATTTTTTTTTCTCCTGAGCTACCAAATCTCTCTATATAAAAATTGAATATGCAAACAGAATGATTAAAAACAACCCCACGTATTTATTCTATTATCATGGATAAATTTAATGGTCTTCATATTTTATAAATTAAAGATAACCCTACAATGTCAGTTAAAATTTGAGAGGGATTATTTCCCTGGTGTGGATGTGAGTGTGGGTAAACACAGATATATTCCAATTCATATATATGTGCCCATGCACAGATGGATGGTGAATTCACTTTATCTTTTTATTTTGGGGATTTGCCCGAGGCACAGTAAGGAAAAATATTTACGGATCTGCTTGTCATAAGTGTTTTAGCAGTGCATTCCCAGCATTTAAAACAAAGGAATTGTGCACATGTGCTAACACCGAACCTAGTAATTAATAAAATATTATTGATGTGTTACATAGTCTCCTCACTCAAATTTTACAGAATAATATTGTAAAGTACAAATGTAAAGCCAGTGTTTTACATTGAATTACTTGCAGCATACATTTTGACACCAGGAGAGACATTTAAGAGGCAAGGAAGCTCAGAATTACTAATGGTGAATCTTAGAAAACTTCAGTTTGTCCGAGGATTAAAAAAATATTAGGCAAGGTTCCGTTATTTCAAAGTGCAATTTTAATGGCTTCTGTAAACTTCCTGAAACTGGAATCAGGATCTAGCTACTGATATAATACACCTGCATTGTATACAGACCGTCCTTGACCGATGACCACAAGTTAGCCCCAAATGTATGTTGCTTAGTGAGAAATCAGTTAAGAGGTTTTGCCCCATTTTATGACTTTTCATACCACATTTCTTAAGCGAATCACTGCAGTTGTTAAATTAGTAACACAGTTGTTAAGACAATCTGGCTTACTCATTGACTTTGCTTGTTATTATGTTGCAAATGGGTTTCATGTGACCCCTAGACACTGCAACCCTCATAAATATGAACCAATTAGCTATTGCTAATATGTTGTAAGCCGTCCTGAGTCTAAGGAGAAGGGCGGCATAAAAATGCAATAAATAAATAAATAAAATAAATAAAATTGTCAAGCATTTGAATGGAATTCATTTGACCATGGCACTAAATGAACTGTCTCTAAAGTTACAACTTTTTCAGTGCTGTTGTAACTTCGGTCACTAAATGAACTGTTGTAACTTGAGGACTACCTGTATCATTTCACATTTATAGCTCCCTGATATGAACTTATCTATATTTCATTGTAGGGCAGGAATGGTGCACGGAGGTCTGTAATTGGTGACAATACCCATTTGCTAACTCATTACTATGATGATGCAAGGACCATGTATGAAGTTTTTAGAAGGGGTTTTAATATATCCGGTAAGTTTTTGAAAGAAAATCTTTGATTATACGGAATTTATTATAAGCAATAATATTGTTACAGTTTTCTATGAAACTCCAGCTACTACAAAAGACAGGTGTAGATGCTTGGATAAAGTAACTGTGTTTACATGATACTTCAGTTTTTGGGGCAGTTAAACTTTGTTGTTGAGTGTGCCTAAACTTACCTCAGGGACAGTTACAGGAATTAACCTTCGTTTAGAAGGACTAATAGGACCTTCAATACACATGGTATTTTACTGCTGTAATAGCATAAATATGGAAATCAAATTTTTAATCACAATTAGGAAACAGATCACTCTTATTATAGAAACATAGAAGATTGACGGCAGAAAAAGACCTCATGGTCCATCTAGTCTGCCCTTATACTATTTCCTGTATTTTATCTTAGGATGGATATACTGTATGTTTATCCCAGGCATGTTTAAATTCAGTTACTGTGGATTTACCAACCACGTCTACTAGAAATTTGTTCCAAGGATCTACTACTCTTTCAGTAAAATAATATTTTCTCATGTTGCTTTTGATCTTTCCCCCAACTAACTTCAGATTGTGTCCCCTTGTTCTTCTGTTCACTTTCCTATTAAAAACACTTCCCTCCTGAACCTTATTTAACCCTTTAACATATTTAAATGTTTCTATCATGTCCCCCCTTTTCCTTCTGAACTCCAGACTATACAGATTGAGTTCATTAAGTCTTCCCTGATACATTTTATGCCTTAAGACCTTCCACCATTCTTGTAGCCCGTCTTTGGACCCGTTCAATTTTGTCAATATCTTTTTGTAGGTGAGGTCTCCAGAACTGAACACAGTATTCCAAATGTGGTCTCACCAGCGCTCTATACAGCGGGATCACAATCTCTCTCTTCCTGCTTGTTATAACTCTAGCTATGCAGCCAAGCATCCTACTTCTTTTCCTACCGCCCGACCACACTGCTCACCCATTTTGAGACTGTCAGAAATCACTACCCCTAAATCCTTCTCTTCTGAAGTTTTTGCTAACACAGAACTGCCAATACAATACTCAGATTGAGGATTCCTTGTCCCCAAGTGCATTATTTTACATTTGGAAACATTAAACTGCAGTTTCCATTGCTTTGACCATTTATCTAGTAAAGCTAAATCATTTACCATATTACCGACGCCTCCAGGAATATCAACCCTAGTGCACACTTTAGAGTTATCGGCAAATAGGCAAACCTTCCCTACCAAACCTTCCCCTATATCACTCACAAACATATTAAAAAGAATAGGACCCAGAACAGACCCTTGTGGCACACCGCTTGTAACCTGTCCTCTGCTCAGAATACTCACCATTAACAACAACTCTCTGATGTCTACGCTTCAGCCAGCTGCAAATCCACTGAACTATCCAGGGATTAAGTCCAATCTTCACTAATTTATCTATTAGCTCTTTATGTGGAACCGTATCAAAGGCTTTGCTGAAGTCCAGATAGGCAATATCCACAGTACCACCTTCATCCAACACCTTTGTGACATAGTCAAAGAAATCAATGAGATTAGTCTGACATTTTTTCAGTTGTAGGGCCACAAAGGTTCTCTTGGAATCTTTCATAATTGCGTGGTTATTTTAGGTAATTTACAGAATTTTTATTCAACTATTTGGGCTATATATGTTGAGATAGAAAGCCAAAAAGTGCAGGGAAATATTGATTATTTTATTTTAATGGGCTAAATGGGCTATTGTCAATATTAAAACCTGCTGATTCTGAACAACTTACATATCATCTGTAAATCAAATTAATAAGTAGCAATTATACCTTAACACTTGTAGGAGGAGAGCTGTGTAATTCCATGGAGTATGATAGCACCTTTTCCAATTAATTCCATACAGTTGATGAATGAGATGTCATAGAAAACAGCTTGTGCCTTTTAATAAAATCTATAACTACCCTGTTTCCTCCAAAATAAGACATCCCCTGGTAATAAACCCAATAGGGCTTTTGAGAGCATGGCAATAAGACCAATGGCTTGTTTCAGGGTACAAAAAGAATAATATAGGGTCTTATTTTCAGGAAAACATGGTAGTAAAAGACCTTACCACTCCTGACATAAAGCAGCTCCATCATGGCTTTAATGAATATTGATTATGTTATAGGACACGCCAAAACCAAAAGGATATTATTTAGAATGGAAGCCAATTTTGATTAACTCATTGTAATACTATATAAAAAAAGCTAAATGTTAAGAGAGTATGTGCTTCATGTCATGTCACGGTCTTACATCAAAAATAATTGTCATTGCTGGAATTGTAAAAAAAAAAAATGAAATCCCATTTGTCAACACAACTCTCCTTTGTGTTTGATGATCCTTGATACAAATACTTGGATGGCTGACACAGCACTTGTCTATTTTTAAATATACTGTTCTGCTGAGATATACATAGGCCAACAGGAAATGCATTATTAAGCAGCTTTGAAAATGGCTTATCGCACTTAACTACTCCTGATGTTAATGTTTTCTCTCTCTAGAAAATGGTCCCTGCTTAGGATTTAGGAATCCTAATCAACCTTATCAATGGTTATCCTATAAAGAGGTAAGATTGATATTATTACTTTTTCTCTTAATTGAACAAGAGAAAAAAATGGGACTGTAATGTTGTTTATTTGTTTTGTCAAGTATGTATTTATAATATACATAGATATAACATTGTTTATATACATAAGATGAGTACTGATAAGAGGGAACATTAGGACAGGGACAGTAGGCAAGATGGTGCTCTAATGCATGCCCCTTACTGACTTCTTAGGAATCCTATGAGGTCAACAGTGGACAGTCTAAGGGTAAAGGTTTGGGGATTGGTGACAAAACTACAGAGTCAGGTAGTGAGTTCCAGGCATTAACCACTCTGTTGCTAAAGTCGTATTTTCTACAGTCAAGTTTGGGGTGGTTCACTTTGAGTTTCTATCTGTTGTATGCTCATGTATTGTTGTAGTTGAAGCTGAAGTACTCATTTACAGGAAGGATGTTGTGGCAGATAATTTTATTAACTATGCTTGTGTTGTGCCGAAAGCGACGTAGTTCTAAGCTTTCTAAGCCCAGCATTTCAAGTTTGGTTGCCTAAGGTAATCTGTTGCAGGTAGAGGAGTGGAGGGCTCTTCTTGTAAAGTATCTCTGGATACTTTCTAATGTATTTATGTCCAATATGCGGTGTGGGTTCCAGACAGATGAGTTGTATTCAAGGATTAGTCTGGCGAATGTTTTGTATGCTCTAGTTAGTAGTGTGATGTTACTGGAGAAGAAGCTACATAAGCCTTTTTGGCTATGTTGTTCCAGTGGGCTTTGGCACTTAGGTTATTTGATATGAGTATTCTGAGCTCTGAGTGAGGGTCATCTGAAAGGTCTTGTTTATTCAGCTTATATTTGGTGTTCTGATTCTTTTTGCCAATGTGCAGGATAGAGCATTTGTTGGTTGGTTGCCAGATGTTTAACCATTCTGACACCAAGTCAAGGTCTTTTTGAAGGGTAGCAATGTTGTCGGAGGTGTTGAAGAGTTTTACATCAAGAGAACACAGCCAGTTGTAATATGATCGCAAAGGTCATGTATATAGAGTATAAAGAGTGTTGGTCCTAGTACATTGCCTTGAGGTACACCGCTGTTAACAGGAACGGGATTAGATAGCGCTCCCTATTGTCTGACAGGAACGTGGTTATCCAATCATGTAGGGATCCAGAGATGCCATAGGATTTGAGTTTCAGAAGTAGTTTATCATGAATGTGAAATATTTTTTCTATTGCACCCTGATTGGATAACTAAGTAAGATATTACCTGGTTAGGGATGATTGCATTAACAGAGCAGAATATTATAGAGGCTGCTGATGTGCCTTCCCTACTCCCCAAATACTCAAAATTTACTGTAAGGATACACAATAAACCTCATCTATTATTTACTTTGTAAGAAGCACTTTTTCAAGTAGACTCTGCTTGCAGTAATGACATTAATCACCTTTTGAAGTTACAATGGCACTGAAAAAAGGGATTTATGACTGTTTTTCACACTACCATTACAGCATCCCCATGGTTACATGATCAAAATTCAGACTTTAGCAACTGACTCCTATTTATTATTATTATTATTATTATTATTATTATTATTATTATTATTATTATTTATTAGATTTGTATGCCGCCCCTCTCCATAGACTCGGGGCAGCTCACAACAATAACAAAGAAAATGTAAGAACAAATCTAATAATTAAAAAAAACACTAAAAACCCCATTATTAAAAGCAAGCATACACACAAACATACCATGTATAAACTGTATAGGCCCGGGGGAGATGTCTCAGTTCCCCCATGCCTGACGGCAGAGGTGGGTTTCAAGAACTTTATGAAAGGCAAGGAGGGTGGGGGCAGTTCTGATCTCTGGGGGAGCTGGTTCCAGAGGGTCGGGGCCGCCACAGAGAAGGCTCTTCTCCTGGGTCCCACCAAACGACATTGTTTAGTCGACGGGACCCGGAGAAGGCCAACTCTGTGGTACCTAACCGGTCGCTGGGATGATGGTTGCAATGTCCTGGGGTCGTGTGATCACCTCTTGTGACTTTCTGACAAATAAAGTCAATGAAGAAGCCAGTGTCAGTTAACAACTATGTTACTACCTGTCAAGCTGCCAGTCAGAATGTAAGACAAATAAAACTCAGATTCCATTTTTAAAAAGTTCAAAAATAAATTTATTAAAATCAGAACTAGATGCATTGAAGGAAAAGCAAAGTCTGAAGAAAATTGTGCGATACAAGCATATATCAAAACCCCTTTTACCACCACCCCTTGAGTAGATGCCCAATCCCTATTGTCCATGACCGTCAGGTGGGTCCATCTTCACACCACGTCACCTTTCTGGAATGTTCTTCTAACGGTCTCTTCTGGCACCTAGGAAAACAAAACTTATCTCCTCCATAGGGCCTCCTGTGCGCTTCCCTCTCACAACACCTTATCTCTAACCCACCTCGTTACTATTGACAACCAAGCAAGAAAGATGCAGCAGCATAAGCGAAGGTTGACATTCGGACCCCCTGAAACAGGGACTTTAGTCCTACAAAAGAAAGGAGAAAAGAAACAACAACCAATATATACATTTATACATCAGGGTTTATCAGGGAACTTCGCTTTAAACCAATCAATTTCTCTCTGGGCATTCATGTGCTTCTCATCGACCCATTCAGCATGGGAAGCAGGGAAATGTTTCCACTCCACTAAATATTAGATTTTGCCCCTATGTTTCCTTGAATCAAGCACTTCCTTAACCTCAAAATGTTGCTTTCCCTCAATGAGCAAAGGGGGAGGGGGGTCTGCATGAGCAGGACGCAAGTCACAAGTGCATTCCGGTTTTAGTAAGCTTACATGGAACACTGGGTGGATTTTCCTTAACGTTTTCGGTAACTCTAATTTCATAGCTACCGAATTCACCACCTGCACAATAGGGAAAGGACCCACATACTGAGCACCCAATTTCTTTGACTTCTGTGTGGTCCGCAAAAACTTCGTAGAAAGGTAAACTCTATCTCCCACTTTGTAGTCCACTGCAGCTCTTCTCCTTTTGTTGTCTTGTGCCTCTGGGCATCATGGGCCTCATCCAGCACCTTACGAGCTACAGGCCAATTTGCCTTCAATTGTACTACCCATTCCTTTAAGGGTGGATGCTTTGGCTCATCCTGGGGTAGTTCCGGGATAGGTACAAATTCCTGACCATTCACCAATTTAAAAGGCGTGAACCCTGTACTACTACGCAGTGAGTTGTTATATGCAACCTCTGCGAATGGTAGAAGTTCGCTCCAATTATCCTGTTGATAATTCAAGTAACACCTAAGGTACTGCTCTAGTACGGAGTTAGCACGTTCACATACCCCGTTCGTTTGAGGGTGGTGGGCTGAACTAAGCCCCTGCTTGGTACCCAATAACCCAAAAATTCCTTCCAAAAATACGAGGTGAACTGTACCCCTCGGTCTGAAATGACCCTCTCAGGAATTCCATAGAGACGGTACATGTGTTGTATGAACATTTTTGCTAGAGTTTTTGAGGTGGGGATTTTTGGGAAGCCACAAAGTGAACCTGTTTGGAGAAAAGGTCAGTTACAAACCAAATAATTGTATTTCCCCCACTCTCAGGTAGATCCACAATAAAATCCATAGAAATGTCTTTCCTGGGTGCCCCGGGTCTTGCCACAGTTTGCAACAGTCCTTGGGGCCAACCCGGGGATCACTTTGCTGCCGCACATACAGGGCAGCTTGCCACATAAGCCTCAATGTCCTTTTTTCATGGAAGGCCACCAAAACTGCCTTCTCAGCAGATGTAAAGTCTTTAAGAATGCAAAATGCCCAGCCCCCTTAGAATCATGGCCCCTTTCCAATATCCTGGTTCTCATTGAAGCTGGAAGATACACTCGGGATCCTATCCACGCCAGTCCACTTCGCTGGGAACAGTCTCCTTGATGAGTTAAGAACCAGTCATCAGTTTGTAGACCTTTCTGGAGATCCGCAGCCAGACTATCTGGAAGATCCGCCTTCCTCGAACTCTGCTCTCTGGTAATTGGCGGGCACGCCCTCTGTGATGCCGGGATCACCAGTTGAACTATTTCCAATCTGCCGCTGTTGTACTGTGGCAGTCTATAAAGAGCATCCACCATGAAATTGTTCCCCCCAGGTATATAGCGCAGCGAGAAGTTAAAACGGCTAAAATGCTGCGACCACCAAGCTTGTTTTGGGGACAATTTCCTGGGGGTCTTCAAAGCCTCTAAGTTTTTGTGATCAGTCCACACCTCAAATGGTTGCTTAGCCCCTTCTAGAAAATGTCTCCAGGAAAGTAAGGCCCACCACACTGCGAATGCTTCCTTTTCCCATACAGCACACCTCCGTTCAGTTTCAGTGAGTTGTGTAGAAGTGTACGCACAAAGGCGAAGGCACTGCTCTTCATCCCCCTGTAACAGTACTGCTCCCACGGCCACATCACTTGCATCTACCTGCACCACAAAAGGCCGCTCTAGATCAGGGTGTTTGAGAATGGGCTTACTCGCAAACAGTCTTTTCAACTTCTCAAAAGCTGCTTGACACTCCATGGTCCACTGCAATGGGCCATTAGGTTTGGGATTTTCTTCCCCTTTCGTTTTCAGCAGGTTGGTGATCGGCAGCGTTATCTGGGAGAATGCTGGAATAAATTGTTGGTAGAAATTGTCAAAACCTAGAAAACTCTGCATCTGTTTTCTAGTTCACGGGGCCTCCCACTCCAGGACTGCCGTCACCTTCTCCGGATCCATCTCCACTCCTTGGCGTGATGTGCGGTAACCCAGATAGTCAATTTTACTCTGGTGAAACTTACACTTCGCCAGATTCGCATAAAGTTCTGCGGCCTTAAGTTTCTTTAGGACTTCCCTGATAAAGGCCACATGTTCCTAAAGAAACTTAAGGCTGCAGAACTTTATGTGAATCTGGCGAAGTGTGAGTTTCACCAGACTTTGCTTAATGTCAAGCTGCCAGTCAGAATGTAAGACAAATAAAACTCAGAGTCCTTCTTTTAAAAAGTTCAAAAGTAAATTTATCAAAATCAGAACTAGATGCATTGAAGGAAAAGCAATGTCTGAGGAAAATGGCGTATATATAAAAACTCCTTTTACCACCCCCCTTGGGTAGATGCCCAATCCTTATTGTCCATGACCGTCAGGTGGGTCCATCTTCACACCATGTCACCTTTCTGGAATGTTCTTCTAACGGTCTCCTCCTGGCACCCAGGAAAACAAAACTTATCTCCTCCATAGGGCCTCCTGTGCGCTTCCCTCTCACAACACCTTATCTCTAACCCACCTCGTTACTATTGACAGCCAAGCAAAGGAAATGCAGCAGCATAAGCGAAGGTTGACACTATCATAATTTAACAACAGCAGTGACTTACTTAATAATTGTAGCAAAAAAGGTTGTAAGATGGGGTAAAATAACAGAAACGTTGGACTCCATCGCTATTGTAAGTTGAGGACTACCTGTACTGTTCTATAGTCCATTTCTGAATCACCTAGAAATTAAGTAATTGGAAATCAGTGTGGCAGGGACTTTCTTAAACAAGAAGTGAAGCTGGGTCTGCTTTGAGATTAGACAACAACTAAACTAATTGATAATACAATTCTCAATTTTGTGTTAAGTTGAAAGGGATTGGAAAAAATAGCTTGTGGCAATGTCCCACTTAATTCCACCTGGTAATTTAATGTGGTTTATTTCTACTTTTAGGTTACTGAAAGAGCAGAAGCATTGGGATCAGGCTTAATTCAAAAGGGATGCAAATCATCACCAAATCAATTTATTGGGGTCTTTGCCCAAAACCGTCCAGAGGTGAGGCTGCAAGAAATGTAATCTTATTTCCAAATTCTCGTATTAACTTTTCTTCCTGTTTATATATTTTATCATCTTCTTCCAGTGGATCATTTCTGAGCTGGCTTGCTATACCTATTCCATGGTTGTGGTTCCCCTGTATGATACATTAGGCCCTGGATCCATTCGTTATATTATTAATACAGGTAAAGAGAATAGATTTGTTTGAAAAATTATTCAAATACTTTTTGGTTCCTTAAGCAGGAGTCTGGTTGTTCAAAATATGTATTTCAGTATCCAATAAATCCAATAAAGGCATATAAATCCAATAAACTTAAACTTAAAGTCACTTTAAATTTGATTTCACAGTGAAATATTAGAAGAAGGATTAAAAAGATCATATAGGAATAAAATTTATGTTACTGGATTTTTATAATTTGCTACTTTGCTACATCTCTGCATTTAATATTTGCAGGATCACATAGACCAAATTGATTCTAGAAAACCATGTAGCTTTGTTTTACTGAAATGGTCCTCATTCCAAAATCTAAAGGAGTAACATTTTACTCAAAAAAATATTGTTTTTAAATTTTAAAAAAAATGACAATGTAATTAGAATTGTAGCAGAGAATTAAGGTTCAAGTATTAAATTTAGATCTTAAAATCCAGATGATATTTCCAATACAGGAATTAATTGTTTAAAAATTCTATGTTTTGAGCCTTTTCTGTAGCTTTTGATGTTTATGAATCACTATGACCTTTGGAGAGACCAGGTTGAGAAAGTCTGATTGACAATACAGTGTTCCCTCGATTTTCATGGGGGATGCGTTCCGAGACCGCCCGCGAAAGTCGAATTTCCGCGAAGTAAAGATGCGGAAGTAAATACACTATTTTTGGCTATGAACAGTATCACAAGCCATCCCTTAACACTTTAAACCCCTAAATTACAATTTCCCATTACCTTAGCAACCATTTAGATTATTAGATACCATGTTTATTTATTAAAGTTTATTTTAAAAATATTTATTAAAGGCGGACAAAAGTTTGGCGATAACGTATGATGTCATCGGGCGGGAAAAACTGTGGTATAGAGAAAAAAACCGCAAAGTATTTTTTAATTAATATTTTTGAAAAACCGTGGTATAGACTTTTCGCGAAATTCGAACCCGCGAAAATCGAGGGACCACTGTATAGAGATAAATATTTTGTGTTTTACAGAGTGAAATTAAAATGTAATTCCTGTAAACATTTACACGACTAATTTGATACCAGAAATGTTTGCCAATTTCTTTTCTGATTTTAAAATATAGCACTAGCACTTATATACCCCTTTACAGTGCTTTACATCCCCCTCTGAGCATTTTTATACAATGTCAGCATATTGCTTCCAATAATTTGGGTTAAAGTCTTATGTAAGCTATGAATCAGTATTTTAGAACAGAACAATTTTGAACTGGTTTTAATTTAGTATGAGTTTGGAACCTCATTTTGATTACAGCTTATAGATTCAGGAATTAGTCAATTCTTCAGTCTAAGTCCCTTCTAAAGTTTACTATTGTAAAGCTAGAATAATCCAGACAAGAAGGAGAAAGACTTAGGGCTGGAAAATTGGGAAGTTATTGATTCAGAATTTTAAAATTCTGTACCCCTGTATACACAATAGAAATAATACATTTGCAGTGGTAATTAGAGGGTTATAATTTTCAGGAATATATATTCTTCTTTGAATAAATGTCACACAATTTAGATAGCTTGTGATTTGTAAATAAAAATGCAATTATATTTTAATATAGTTATCTGTATCATTTAATTTATTTTATTAGCTGATATTACTATAGTAGTTTGTGATAAACCTGAAAAAGCCACAATCCTGCTAGAACATGTAGAAAAAAAACAAACACCAGGCTTGAAATCAATTATCTTGATGGACCCCTTTGAAAAGGACCTTAAAGAAAGAGGACAAAAATGTGGAGTTCAAATCCAGGCTATGTTGGAAGTAGAGGTATGGTTCTTTTCCAGTGATTTATTTGATCTTATACTTTTGTGAAATGAAACACTATTTTAAGGAGTGAAAATAAATGGAATTTTTTAATATGCTGAAGAAAGACTATTTTAAAAAAGCGAAAACAAGCCAAAGTTAATAAGTATCACAATTTGATTTTTTTTAAATGTTTTGAATAAGTGTTAATTCTTGGCAAAGCTTTTTAGAAGTGGTTTGCCTCTGAGTGATTCCTAGAGCTGATTGAGAGGGAAACGTCCAAGGTCACTTAAGTCTCCTGGTTTCTAGCCTGATGTCTTAATCGTTGCACCAGAGTTCTCAATTTAATTAATGTTTTTAAAAATCTAAATTTGACAGCATAAACTGCTTTATTAGTCTAGTCTTTGTTCTGTTCCGGACCAATGCAGATTGAAAACCCAGGAAGAATCCCACTCGATGCTATTTTAAATCAAACTCTTTTATATAAGAAGCAGCATTTTACAAGCATTGTAGTCCATCTTGGTCGCTTTCCCAGTGAAGGCGAAGAAGAGATAAAAGTCCCGGCTGATCAAAGCCAATTAACAGTCCATAGGTGAGATATGAGTTACCCAGACACACTTACAGTTCCTCCAGACATTCCGCAGACAGGAGCATTTCTACTCCATGGATTTTAGCAGAGAAATAGCAGTGTGCTAACATAGTATGTCTAGAACCCCCAAACCTCAAACTGTCTCCATTACAAACATTGAAACTCCACCCCGATTTTCCCATGAAGCCACCTTTAAATACATTGGGAGTGGTCAACAGTTCCCTAGAGTTAAAAACTACAGACTACTTCCTTTTCCCATACAAATGTTCTTGTCTTTTTGTAGTCTTCTAAAGCAGGCATCTAACAAAGGCTCATAGTCTTCTCCTCCTTTAAGTCAGACCCTACTGTCATTGGCATATCTGCCACCTCTGGTGGTCAGATTCATTCAGTTCTATCTCTCCCTCGCTCTTAATCGCTGCATCAACTGGCAGGACCACTGGCTTAGGGTACCAAGATGGGCCTGGCTCATCCTCCTCAGAATCTGTCATTACCAGAGTTGGTCGAGGACCACTCACAACAGTCTTGTCAGAACTTACACGGCATGATGTAAGTTCAAAGAAGTAAATAGCAATAGGAAACAAGTCAGGCCAGAGAACTGCTCACAGACTATCACAAATACTAATTATGATTATTTTCTTGTATTCTTCAGAACTGTGGTCGGGAATGCCGGCATGCTCCTGTAGTGAGTATAACCCATCATTTTTTATCTTTAGTATTTTCTCATAAACAAATGGCTAAATACATGATTAAATGTTCAAGGAAAGAATGAAAATAGCACAAAATTGTATGGGTTGTTTGTTCACATTCCATTTCTATAGTAAAAAATTAGTGGTACAGATGTTTTTGTGAATTTTTCAATAAGCTGCTTATAAATAACACTTCAGGGATACAGGGAAATATAGTATTTTAAAAATGTTGACTGTTCATTCAGAAAAGAGACACCAAAATTGCCCAATACATGAATATCTTTATACGGAGCATTCCTGTATCATCATGTGAAATATTTGGCATGTTTAGGACTAAAATATAAAAGAAATAATGATTTGATGCTATTTTTAGTGCCATGGAAGAATCTTACTGAGCAGAAGCTGGGTTTCTTGCATCTCATAGGATGAACGTCCTGTGACAAAATTTTCTGTGTAGAAAAAGGTTCTGCTTTTGTATGACTAACCGTTTATGTTTGTGTGTCTTTACAAGCAATATGAGGGTTTATTTACTTATTTATTGGATTTATATGCCGTCCCTCTCCAAGGACTCGGAGAGAAAACCACTCAAAAAACTTGTTATTGGATATTTTGTACATAGCTGGATATTTGGCAGCCCACAGTTTTGAAATCAGTCAATCAATCAATCAATCAATGTGGGATTAGGAACAGAAGACATCAGGGAGGTGAATTTCTCTTATTCCCATATAGTGTTTACCCAAAAATACAGTGTCTTACACACACACACACACACACACATACACATATACAGAGCGCAGATGCAGAGAGAATGGCAGCCTCAGAATAGCCATCAGACTCTGGATAAAGGCTGACTTCCTACCTATGCCATCTTACAAATAGAGATGCCAGGGGGTTCTTTAGGTTCTGTCCAGCTTGACCCCAAATAAAAATGCATCCAATTGTAGTATTAGAGTTTAACATAACGGTCTAATCCCAAAACAGTATATGCACATAACCCAATGGGGACTTGTAACTCTATTGCTAAGTGACATTGCTAAGTAAGCAAGACATCACATGGCCATAATGAACTTAGAATCTCATTATGAAGTCTTTACATTTCAATCACATGACTGGAAACCCTGTAAGTGTAGAGATCAGTTAAAAATTTACATTCCCTGCGCCATTATTTATAATTACTTTGGTACTCAGCAATGTTCCCTCTAAGTTGCCCAGTTGTGCGATCGCACACGTAACAAGAAAGCACCGCACAGCAGTTTCCAACTGCCACACACCACTTCTAATATCGGAGGCTGCGCACCTGCAAACATGACTAGAGAACAGCGCACAGCACTTTCCAATTGCCGCATGCCGTTTTCTAAAATTAGAGGGTTCATTGGTACCCAGTTGCTTTCACATTCATCAGATTTGATACTCAATGCATTTTGATGCAAAAATGTTGTCCCAATACTCATCATTTGTTTAGTACTCAGCACAGTTTAGAACTTGTCATTGTTGGCTGTCTTGTGATTAACCACTGTATTTTCCCAAAAATAAGATCATGTTACTTATATTTTTTTGAATCCTGCATTCAAAAGCCTGATGGGGTTTGTTATTAGGGGATGTCTTATTTTGGGACAAACAGGGTACCTTATTCCTTATGGGGAAAAATTGTTTGGTACTCATTTTTTTTTTTTACTCGTCATGCATCCTAGAACAATTAATAATGCATTATGAGGTACCACTGTAGTTTGAATGTCCACTATATAGGCAGTTATTAAGTAAGTTCTATCTTATTTTGAACCAAATTTTGCAGGGGGGGGGAGAGAAAGTGAGCAACACCCTATGGAAATGATTGCATTAAAAATGATATTTTTAATTTGACCAAAATAAGACATCCCCTAATAACAAACCCCATCAGGCTTTTGAATGCATGGCAATAAGGCCAAGCGCTTATTCCAGGATTCAAAAAAATATAAGACATGATCTTATATTGCATCTGATAAATCTGATGCAATAAATTTTGTTTCTTATTATTGTGATTTTTTTTAGCCTCCTCAACCAGAAGATCTATCAATTATCTGCTTTACTAGTGGTACCACAGGTAAAATTTATCACTTTAATTCTGATTAAATTTAACATAAATGTAATTTATAATTTAACTCTTTTAGACCCATTTCAAATGTTTGTAAATAGAAATGTGTATTTTAATTTTGATTACTTTTACATATTTTTTCAATATTTGGGTTTCAAAAGCATAATGCTATATATATAAATACAAAGTGCTTATCACCCTGACTGCTGATATATATTTGAAAAGTTAAAACATTTATACTGGTAAATAACTGGTTAAATTCAAGGATAGAATGACTCACTTGGCCCATTATGAATTTAATTTCAGCTCCAGTGGATATTAGAATTAAAATCTTGTATTCAAAGATCTTTGAATTCTGCATAAAGTGACTTTACTAAATATTTCCACCATTGATCTTTTATTTATTTTACTTTTATTTTACTTCATTATTTTAACTTCAAGCTACTGTATATGTATAGCAATTGCAATTTCCAACCAGTTTAGCCGAGGTGCGATTATTAGTAATTTTACAATTTGACCAATCAGGCGTTTACAATGAGGATGTCTCTCTGACCTTCCTACCAATCAGCTTAGAGCTCTGTTGAGAGAATTGGTGCTAGACTTATGGTTGGGGGTCACTACAACATGAGGAACTGTATTAAGGGGTTGCGGCATTAGAAAGGTTGAGAACCACTGCATAGACAGTCAAATACATGAAGAATGAAGAGGTTATTTCCTTCACTGCAAAAATGTATTTTCCAAAATATTGAAATGTTAGCTTTTTGGATCTTGATAATGCTAGTTCTAATTGGTGATTTTGATATATTTAATGTGACAAATAAAAAATCATGCTTATACCTGACTTTTTCTCACATTATGGTAGAATATACTTAATTCAGACATTTTCATTATTTTTTCTAAATCTATGTGCTTTATATATGAGTTATACATTTGGAAACATTACCTATTTTAAAATACACAAATACATTATCTTTACTTAGTGTTTTGGAACCTGATGTTGTGAGTTCAAATTTATCTTAAGATAAATGCAGCAAGAAAACTTCTTTAGAAAGTAAAATGGGAACAAATGTCATATACAGTGGTACCTCGGTTCTCGAACGCTTTGGTTCTCGTACATTTCGGATACCGAACAAAATTTTCGGCAAAAATTTGCTTCGGTATCTGAACAAAAATTCGGATACCGAACAGCCACAGAAAATTTTGTTTGTTATCCAAAATGTTACCGCCCACTGAACAGTCTCTATAGTCTAACCTCTCCAAGCTGCAGGAAGGGTGGGGGCGGCTGCAATACCAGCAGCTTCGGGGGGCTCCTTTCCTCAGTGCTTCGTCTTGTGCACCAACTTTCTCCTTCCCGGCGGCAGCTGTGGCGACAGCAGCAGCTTCCCTTCGAGGAGCAGCAGCGCCGGGAACGTCACGTGATGAAGGGAAGCTGGTGGAGCCATCTCAGCAGTTGCCGCCGCTCCACTGGCTTCCCTTCATTACGTGACGTTCCTGGTGCTGCTGCTCCTCGAAGGGAAGCCGGTGTCGTCACCACCGCTGCTGCCGGGAAGGAGAAAGTTGGTGCACAAGATGAAGCACTGAGGAAAGGAGCCCCCCGAATCTGCCGGTATTGCAGCCGCCCCCACCCTTCCTGCAGCTTGGAGAGGTTAGACTATAGAGCTCCTCAGATTTTTATCCCATAGGAAATAAAGAAAATAGATTTAATTGGTTCCCAGCGAGTCAACAGGGGCTGGGAACCAATTAAATCCATTTCCATTATTTCCTATGGGATAAATTAATTCAGTACTCGACCAAATTGATTCTCAACCACACTTCTGGAACGAATTGTGGTCGGGAACCGAGGTACCACTGTATTTGGATTTTCAAAGCATATTTCATTATCTCTCCTTTTAAAAAATGTCCTTGGTTGGGAGTAATAATCTTGCTAGCTCTACCTACTCTCAAATACTACATTTATTTAATGCATTCCTTAATACTTCCAAGCCTATAAATATTTGAAGGAAAACATCTTGGTTGCTGTCCATCAGATAGCACTAGTAGAATTGGCTATGGTTGTAGATTACCTGACAGTTGTAAGGAAAGACTACATTAAGTTTCAGAACCTGTACAAAGCTGTAATGCAACTTAACATTTGAACCTGGTAGAAGCTTATTGTTGTCAAAGATACCTCTGAAACAAAAAAGGTGATTTCAAATACCGGTATATTATGCTTAAATTTGAGTGGTTATAGTAGAACATCCTCAGCTTGATTATAAAAGCTTGTACTAGCCTCATACTGAAGGGAAAGGGAATCAGCAAAAAGAAGAGAAGAAAACAAGCATCTGAGAAATGATGGATGGACTTGCCAGGGGCTCCTTGTTTAGTACCTTCCACCAAATTGGTATATATTTATTGGATTTGTATGCCGCCCCTCTCCATAGACTCAGGTATATTTTCCAGAGGATTGTCATGGTGCAAATGTTGTCCTTAAACGAGGTACATTTCTAATGTAGATGATGAGAGTTCACAGTTCAGTGAAGAGAAAGCTTATGGGAACCAAGTTTCAACATCAGAACAATAATTTTTTATAGCAAATACCTGGCAGAGTCCCTGAAAGTGCCTTTTGGGTATATATAAAGTGACTTATTTGATTGACCCATCTTGCCTTCACTAATACTACAGGTGTGAAAACTGCTTAAACTATAGATGCTAAGCAGGCATTTAAAGGTTGACAGTGCACATCTTGTCAAAGATCAGCTCTTATTGGCAAATAAGAAATTTTATTTTGAAAGAATTCTCTGTGGCGCTGATTTCTTTGCCAATGTTTCTTAGCTGGTAAATGTGAATGTTTATTTGATAAGATGCTTCTTCCTCCATTTTGTAGGTAACCCAAAAGGTGCTATGCTGACTCATGGAAATGTGGTGGCTGATTTTTCAGGTTTTTTGAAAGTGACAGAGGTGAATACTCTATTTACTTTAAAACCTGACAACAAAATGAACTATATAATTTTGGAAATAGAAACACCTACAAAATAGGAAACTGCTCGGGAGTTATGACTGTAATTTTCAGTGCCAGTGACTTAAGAACTGAATTAATAGTAGCAAAAAATCCAATAATGATTTTTGAATTTAAGGTATTTTTTTCTTAGCAAGAAGGGTGGGTAAACAAACAAAGGATCATTCCAACTTGAGACTTGGGCATGGTTCATGCAGACACACTGTGTCAGAGTAACTATAATTAATATTGCCTTAAAACTTAAGTTACTTTTAGTGGCCTTTTTGAAACATGACTAAATTTGGATCAAGTGGAAAAAGCAGTTTGGGGAAAGGAAAATGGATTTAGAACCATAATCATTAAATATTATTGCTGTCCAGTTCAAGAACAGGAATACTGTAAGTCTTCATGTTTAAAAAATGGTCAGAGAACTTCAGATATTTTTCCCCCTCATGGCAGCTCTTTCAGCTCCCAGCTGATAATAAATAGCCTTTCTACAATGATCACTATGAGCACCTCATCCATAAATTGATTTTCTGCAATAGAAATATATATTTAAAAAATATTAGGCATTTTAAAGAAAAACAGAGAAATGGAAAATGAGTCCCTTCTATCTAAAATATTTTGTGAGCAGAGCAGCAAACCAGAAAGGGTTAATAAAGAATCTGTGTAATTTAAAGCATGGAAGCATGAGCAGACATCCAAAGCAAAATTGCAAGGTTAATTTATAACATGATATTTTTTTAAAAAAAACCTTGGAAGGATTCCGATGCCTTTAATGACTGACTGATAAACAGAATTTACTTGGCTATCAATTTTGTGTTATATCTCATCCTCATAAAAGCATCACATGCTATATTCTGTTTATGACTCAGAGGTTGCCTTGTGCTAATTGGGTTCAATCAGATTAACTGTGTTTTTTTAAAAAAACAAGCTGCAGTGCCCTATTATGGATGAATTAACATAGTGCACTAAGCCAGAATGAAACACAACATAAACCACTACTTAGCTCCAATTATTCAGGATTTCATAGGAACCCTTTTCCGCCCCATCTTGATATGTGACTGATCTGTCACTTGTAGATTACAGCTGATCCTAGGGATCAAACAGTTATTATAGGCCACAGATTTCCTTCTACTGGAGGATGAGGAATATTTTATTTCATTTTATTTATTTTATTATTTATATACCACCCACCTCCTACTAGAGTCACTCTGGGTAGCTTTTTGCTGAAAAGGGATCTTATTACGTTAATAATAATGTTTCAGTAAATAAATAGATGGGCGTTTGTATAAATAAATGAATATCCTGTCCTTCCATTACAAATAGTGTGTCTGCTAGCTAAATGGTTTGACTTGAATATGTTCCTAACCCATTTGGATGTCGACACTTGAACTTGTAGCCTATTATGTCAATTTTGTTGAAAATTGTTACATTGTTAAAAAGCGGCACTATTTTGGGGAAAACGCCAAGCAGCAAAAGTATTTGAAGTGTTCTTGGGACTGGGCATTTTGACTTGGCATCAGAGATGCTTCAATAAAGGGCATGATCATTGCTTAGGTCTCAAAACACACCTGCCTAGGTATCTGGAGAAGATCGGGGTGGGTGGGGGGTGGAGAGAGGACGGGACTGAAGATAAAATATGTGCCATGATGCAAACTCCATTCCTTCCATAATTGCGTAATTGTAATAATGCAAGTATGAAAGGGCAGGATTTGTGTCAGTAATAGATAATATGATGCACTTGTTGTCATTTTGGTGTTGTGATTAGGAACGGACACCTTTGGTACCCTGTACAGTGGAGAGACTCTCTGCATTACACCTTTGTGTTACTCACCACTCCTGCTAACATAGCTCCATTGGTGTCGTGGCCTAACGCATCATTTCAAACACTGTTCTCTTTTCTCACGTAATAACCTGTATCCCCCCTTTTGCTCCTCTTGGTGCCATTTTTCTTTTTATTGTTTTATGACTTTCTTGTTGTGTCTTCCTGTCAGTGTTTCTTTCCTTTCTGTCTCCCATGCCCTTCATCTGCAGAAAGTGATCTTTCCGAGACAGGACGATGTACTCATCTCGTTCCTACCTTTGGCTCACATGTTTGAGAGAGTGATACAGGTAAGAAACTGCCTAGACTGACCAGGCCTTGTGGGGCTCCCTGTTGTGTTTTTTTTTCCAGAGTCAGTGGTCTCCTACATATGAGGATGTACACATTTCCTATTTGCCTTTAGCACACATGTTTGAGCGAATGGTACAGGTAAGGCCTCCTCAGTGTCAGTGGAAGCCAACATTTTCTCCTGCTGAACAATTTGAAAAAGGGAGGACTAGGCAATGGGGTGGCCCAGATGTGTGGATGGCCCCACATTAGGAACTGACTGGATGGCCCAGTCAGTGTTTTTCAAACTGGCAAACGTAAGATATTTGGACTTCAACAAGCATGCTGGCTTTGGAATTCTGGGACTTGAAATTCAGGCATTTTAAAGTTGCCAAGATTGAAAAACATGGCACTGAATCATAGTATAGCATTATAAGAATGACTCTCCTAGGTCTGGCTTCATCCATGCCCTATCCCAGTGTTTCCCAACCTTGGCAACTTGAAGATGTTTGGACTTCAACTCCCAGAAATCCCCAGCCAGGCAAACGTAAGATATTTGGACTTCAACAAGCATGCTGGCTTTGGAATTCTGGGACTTGAAATTCAGGCATTTTAAAGTTGCCAAGATTGAAAAACATGGCACTGAATCATAGTATAGCATTATAAGAATGACTCTCCTAGGTCTGGCTTCATCCATGCCCTATCCCAGTGTTTCCCAACCTTGGCAATTTGAAGATGTTTGGACTTCAACTCCCAGAAATCCCCAGCCAGCAAATGCTGGCTGGGGAATTCTGGGAGTTGAAGTCCAAATATCTTCAAGTTGCCAAGGTTGGGAAACACTGCCCTATCCTATTCGACTCATGAAAACAAACCATCTCCACAAACTCTGGCCTGAAACTTTTCCCTCTAATTATAGTGACAATTATCTTGGGTTTAAGATTCAGAAACATGCTGAATTGGACTTAATTACCTGACCGGCTCAAGGTTGACTCAGCCTTCCTTCCTTTCGTGGTCTGCAGTATTGGGTTCCTTATCAGTACAGGCCACACTGCACACCGATAATAAAAACAGTGATGTGCATGCAGCTCCGGGTGATTGACAGGTGGGGGCACGTATCCTGGCAAAATTTTGCTCTGCGCATGTGCAGGAAGCAAAATCTCATGAGAGGACGCACATGCACGTGAAAGTTTGCTTCCTGCGCATGAGCAGAAGCAAAATTTTGCTGGGACGTGCATGTGCACGTCGGTCACCCGGAGCTGCGCACGCATCGCACCGGTAACGGCGGTAAGTAGGAACCCTTGCAAGATGGTCGTTAAAATAAGTACCCAGTTTGTCAGATATGTTGACTCTGTAAACTGCTTAGAGAGAGCACTATGAAGCAGTATATAAGTCTAAGTGCCATTGCTATTAATCTAAAACAGACGGTGAACTTTAATTTTGTTCTCCTTGAATCTAAGCAGAATATTAAAGAGAAATTAGGTTCTTTCTGCATAGTTTAACCATGGTTGAAAATATTACATACAAGTCTTGCCAGTGACTGCTTTAAACCTAAAATTTCAGTTACTCCAGGTTTGTTATTTTAATATATGTATATATTTACTTCACTTGGAAAAGAACACTATTAATTCTCAGTTCTTTTTAAGTTTATTGTTCAAGCCAGGGGTAAAATGCTCCCGGTTCACTTGTGCCTGTTGGTTGTCGGAGAGCAGGTTACGAAGGCAGTGTGAGGCTCCACCCACCCACCTGGACACCGCCATTGGGTTCTTTTACCCTCTGCGCATGCGCAAAGTGTTCTGTGCATGTGCAGAGGATAAAAGAACCCAAATGGTGGCATCAGGGTGGGTAGGCGGAGCCTCACTCTGCCTTCGCGACTGGCTCTCTGACGACTAATAGTATGAGCGAATAGGAGCCCTGGTTCAAACCTACAACTTACCACTTGTAATGAACTACCTCTCTTCCAAAGACTGTCTTTCCTAAACTCAGCTAGTTGTTTGCCCTACAACTAGTGCTGAAATTTTTAATGGAATGTCTTTTGCCAAGAACTTAAAGCAGTTGTCCCCAATCTACGGCCCGCGGGCCACATGCGGCCCACTGAGGCCATTTATCCGGCCAGCCAGTGAGTGACAAGAGCACAGGGAAAAGAGAGAGAGAAAGAAAGAAAAGGGAAAGAGAGGGAGGGAAGGAGAAGTGGAGAGGAATGAAGGAGGGAAGGAAGGAAGGAAAGAAGGAGAGATGGAGGGAACAAGGAAGGAAGGAAGGAAGAATGAAATGGAGGGACAGAGGAAGGAAGGACTGTTTTGGGTGGGGGTAATTTTTTAAAATTTTTCTCTCAACATACATTCAAACAACACAGTGTACCATCTAATTTTCAATGAATAAAATGTGGTATTTTGTTAGTAACTAATATCAATCATCAAAAAAGTTGCAAAAGGTTTTTTTTCTAATTTTGTCATCCAGTTACATTCATTTTCTTTTAATTAAATTCCCTCCTTAATGTTCCTTTAAAAAGTGCAACACCAATTATATTTCTTACTTATTAACCATTATGCCAAAGTGCTTCCTTCTTTCTTTATATATTTTTCATAAGCCAAGAAAACCTTGTATAGCCAATCAGATGTTAACAAAAGAAAATTAAAAACAAAACATAAACATATATGAATTTCAGATCTTCTCCCCCCTCTAAATAGTACGTTCCCATTTTGTTTCTTACTTTAAAACAAGGTATGTGCAGTGTGCATAGGGATTTGTTCATAGGGTTTTTTTTATAGTCCGGCCCTCCAACAGTCCGAGGGACAGTGAACTGGCCCCCTGTGTAAAAAGTTTGGGGACCCCTGACTTAAAGTATAGAGTGGATAGCTCTCACCCATCAAAGCTGGGTTTTTGAGTAAATCAGTATTGCAAGGAAGCAGATCTTGGATTCTTTAATAGAAGCATCTGCCCCCTAATGGTAGAACAGAGGACACTTGTTCTCTTACACACATGGCATGGCCAAAACTATTGGATAAAACCTTCTTATCAGGAGTTATTTAATAGTGACTTTCCGGTATCACCAATAACAAAGATGCCTGAGGAGCACTAGATGGGTTTTATTTAGGTCATATTGGCACATTTGGGGCCTATTAGGTAAAAACAGGAAATAATTTGTTTCTTTCTCCTTCGTTACAGTCTGTAGTGTATTGTCATGGGGGACGAATTGGTTTCTTCCAAGGAGATATTCGCTTGCTATCCGATGACATGAAAGCTCTGCGTCCCACCATCTTTCCTGTTGTGCCAAGGCTACTCAACAGGATGTACGATAAGGTACCATTTATGTTGGCAAATTAAAATGAAAAATTATCTTATTTAGTAGTTAGGACTGGATGCTTCTTTCTTTTCTTAAATTTGTTGGCTGCTGCATATGTAACTTTTATGTAAGCCAGCTTGCTTGCTCAGAATGTTGTAACAGAAATTTCCAGTAGAATAGTATGTTCCATTTAAAAGTATTTAACTACCTGAATGCTTGTTAATTTTGATGGTGTTTTTATGAACGAAAGAAATGCAAAATATTCTTATCTGCTGCTTGAAAATTGATTTTGCTGAAATATGAGTTTGGGCTCTTGAAAAATCTATCATGTAAGCAGCAGAACCATTAGGATAATTATAAAAAGAATTTTAGGCAGAACAATTACTAGAATGAAATTAATTAATATAAGAATTTGTTTGTTTGTTTGTTTATTTAATTGGATTTGTATGCCGCCCTTCTCCGAGGACTTGGGGCGGCTCACAACATATACAAAGACACAATAGCATAGTAATCCAATTAATATCCATAAAAATAATCTTAATAATCTTTAAAAATTCTAATTTGTCTACTTAAATCACTCCACTAATTGAGAAGACTGAACTAATAGAGGTGCATACTTATAGCCTATAGACTGCTACATTTTTGTTCCAAAACAACTCCTATGTCTTTTTAAAATACATAAGAAACATTCTAATTCAGTGATAAAATGTAAACAAATTTCCTACTGCTTCTGTGGGTGTGGATTGGAGGTCAGGTGGGCATGGCTTCAGGTGGACATGACTTGGTGGTCAGGTGACTTGTTGGGTGTGCTTGGCGATCAGGTGACCAGATGGGCGTGCTTGGTGGTCAGGTGATCAGGTGGGCATGGCCAACTTGTAAAATGTGGTGAAACTCACTTAACCACGTTCTTGTTTAGCAAACAAAATTTGGGGCTCAATTGTGGTCATAAGTTTCCTTTTCTTTCCTCCTCCACTCCTTTCCTTTCCTTGCTGCCGCCGCTCTCACCTTCCTGGCTTCAGTTCCGGAAACTTTGTAGGCTGGGCAGCATCAGGACATGCACCTGTGGAGTTCCACCAGCCTCAAGCTCCAGGGCTGGTAGGGGCCTTGGTGTGGCAGGGAGACAGTGGTGCTGTCTGGAAAGCTGTTGTGGTTGCGAGCCTTGATGGTCTAGGCACCCGCCCCCCTTCCCTAGCCCCAACCAGCATGCTTGGGAGCCCTGTGGTGTTTCCCCAGTGATGGCACTGGGGCGTTAGCATGGGAGTGGCAAAGAGGCCTCCGTGCCTCTTGTTCCACTTTTTTGCCGGCAGGAAGTGCTGCCATGGAAACAGTTCCCAGAGTGGTGTTGGCAGTCGGCCAGGCCAATCTGCAAAGAAAACAGGCAAGTGGCCAGGTGGGAAGCCAACGGGCTGCGTCAGAGCCCCAAGCACTGCAGAGCTAGCCCAAGAGGCACACAGAGCCAGGTAGAAGGTGGCCTTTTCTGCAGCATCCCCTTCCAATCTTTGGATTGCCCTGCGGGCGGCAGGGGGAAACTCTGCCTTTGCAGAAATGGGGCGGGTGCATACGCAGCAGCCACTGGACATCGTCTTGCTCTTCCAGACCACCACTGCTGCTGCCCTCTCAAGGGCTGCGTTTCCATCAAGGGCTGCCCACCTACCCACTGGCCGGGCTGGACACCGACCTAGGAAGGCAAGCAGCTATGGGGATCACCAGGAAGGCTATGTAAAAGGCCGCCAAGCATAGCAGAGCTGCGGGGAAGAAGGATGCTGCTACCTCACTTCCTCGCCACACTGATATGCTTTCCTGCCTTCCACATGGCCTTCCGCTTGCCTGCCTTCGCAAGCTGGCTATGGGACACCGGGAAAGCCACAGGGAAGGGAAGAAAGCATGTTAGGGCTTTGGGCTCCAGGGAATGGAGTAGGAAAGGCCGGCTGGGATGGTGGGGCAGCTAAGTAGGCCTTGACTTCGCAGGCTTACCTGGCAGGTAGATCAGGGGTGTAGCGCTTCAGGCAGGCAAGCTGCAGAGCAGAGACTGGGCAGGGCAGGGTGAGCAAGTGGCAACTCGGGGACTAGTTCAATGGCATGACCATCCAGCCGTCGCTACTGGCTCTGAGAACCATCAGCGCCCACCACTACCAGTAGACAAGAACCAGTCCAAACAGGGAGCATTTCACCCCTGGTCTAATTATTATAATATTGCAATAGGTCTATAGTGTGAAGTGCTCTTCTGTTAGACAGCAAGTGAAATAAAGTTGGTTCTTCTATTACTATGTAAAAAGAATCCTATTCAGTAAAACGTTTTTTATTTCTTTAGCCTTATCATTTCTAGCAAGTGGCAAAGTTCTATTCATTCTCTACATTGCATTCTGATATTTCATGCTAAATTCTGATCACTCACATTTTGTGAATTGTCTGTGCTTGCAAAGAAGAAGAAAAAAATCCCCAAAATGTTTTCCTATCTTGTTTCCTCCATTCTTCTTGATCGTGTTGGTATAATCAGTCACTATGCCTTGAACTGGAAGACAGAAAATAAGGGTAGATAATATGATGTGTAGTTGGAAAATAAACAGTAAAACATTAATCACCATGCAGTGCCATAGAATTAAAGATAAATGTCAAAAAAAAACCTATGCAATCAATTTTGTGGCTGTCACATTGTATATTCAAAAGGACATTTGTGTACATGTGCAGATTGTTTCCAGATTGTTTTATTTGAATGCTCCTATGCAGAAGTCAAACTGTGTTCAGACTGGCTATTATGTTAAGTGAGAATTGAAATTACTGTAGATTGATTTTAATAATGAATTCCATGCATAGAATGGAAAAGAGAGCATGAACATGCAGTCATGGGATTGGTTGGTGCCCTGAGAGCCCTCTCTTTACCTTTGCCAACTAATTTTAACAAGTTTTAATTATTCTTGCCTCTTATCAAATTTTTTAATTATTTTTAATTGCAAAATTGTAACAACACTTTAATTTTATATTGTTTATATTGATTTATTTAGATTGTTGAGGCAATTTATATAGGGCAGTGTTTCCCAACCTTTTTTGAGCCGCGGCACATTATTCATATTTTCAAAATTCTGGGGAACACTGAACGGGGGGCGGGGGGCGGGGGGGGCTAAAGAAAAGTTTGGACAAAAAAAATAGCTCTTCCTCCATTTCACTCTATTTCTCCCTCCCTCTTTCTTTCTCTCTCTTCCTTCCCTTCTTTATCTCTCCATCCCTCTTTCTTTCTTCCTCTCTTTTTTGCTCCCTTTTCTCTCCCTCCTTCCCTCCCTCTATGTCTTTACCTCTCCCTCCTTCCCCCCTCTCTTTCTCTCTCTCTCTTGCTTTCTTTCCTTCTCTTTCTCTTGCTTTCTTTCTCTCTCATTCTCTCTCCCCTCCTTTTTCTCTCTCTCTCTTTCTCGTTCACCACGCCGGCAACAGAGAGAAAAAGAAAGAAAGAGAGCCGGAGAGAGAGTGAAGGGCGCCGTTGTCTTTGCCTCCGCCCGCCGGCTCTGCAGCTAAGAGGCAGCAGCCATCAGCCCCCTCGCCCTCCCAGACGTCCACAGCGCCCGGCCACACACTGCCTCCCGTTAGCCCGGCCAACTTTTCCCTGCTGCCGTTTTCTCTTCATGGCGCAAAGCCACACAGTCCTGGACTCCTGGATTGCTCGCCCCAAGGCAGGAGGCGGCGGAGGAGGAGAGGGGGCGGATCGCACCCCAAAGCAGGAGGCGGCAGCAGAGGAGAGGGGGCAGATCGCGCCCCAAGGCAGAAGGCGGTGGAGGAGGAGAGGGGGAAGATCGCGCCCCAAGACAGGAGGCGGCGGCGGCGGAGAGTGGGCGGATCGGGCGGGCAATGGGGCAGGGCGGAGAAGCCAGGGGCGCGTTTGGCCAGAGGCACCGTGGGGAGGCAGGGGCGGCCGCGGCTCCCTTTACTCCTACTGCTGCACCTCCCCGCCCCTGCCTCCTTTTCCCCGCCTTCCTTCTTTGGGGCCCAGCAGGAGAACGCCGGATACGGCGGTCCGGCACCGGCAGCGCCCCGTCCAGCTGGAGCTTCCCTAGGAGCTTCGCGGCACACCTGACTGTCTCGCGGCACACTAGTGTGCCGCGGCACACCGGTTGGGAAACGCTGATATAGGGATAGTGTTTTTAATAGGAAACTGAACACAAGAACAAGGGGGCACAATCTGAGGTTAGTTGGGAGAAAGATCAGAAGCAATGTGAGAAAATATTATTTTAGTGAAAGAGTAGTAGATGCTTGGAACAAACTTCCAGCAGACATGGTTGTTAAATCCACAGTAACTGAATTTAAACATGCCTGGGAAAAACCATTTATCCATTCTAAGATAAAATACAGGAAATAGTATAAGGGCAGACTAGATGGACCATGAGATCTTTTTCTGCCGTCAGTCTTCTATGTTTCTATATGCTGACTCTGTAAACCGCTTAGAAAGGGCTGTAAAAGACTGTGAAGTCTTTTGTGCTATTCCTATATTTTGGTGTTTTATTGTATACCATCCAGAAATCCCTCTTTGAGGAGATGGGAAGTTGAGAATGGATGGATGGATGGATGGATGGATGGATGGATGGTCGGGCTTAAATGATATGAGGGTTGTAATCTGGATCTCTGTATTTCTTTTTATATGAGATTTATTGTTGCTCGCAGGACTTCCAAGATTTGATTTCTGTGGCCACTATTGCTTAGGGTTTGTTCTAAGCTGGAAGACCAGAGGCTCCAGGTTTTCTATTTTACAAAAAGTGTATTCCTCTCTCACACACACAGTTGTCTAAATGATATCTGCAATATAAAATATTAAGTATGTCTGTAGAGCACAATTAGTAGCTCGAGAAGACTTTGCCATTAGCCTGAGCGCTGCTTTATTTCCACTTCTGTGCTTGTGCCTCAGTAGGAACATGCAGGCAGTCTTCTGGCTAGCACCATAGGCTACATGGACTATTCCCACCTGCATCCTTACTTAGGGGGTGATGAATGATACTGATACACATGGTGTTGTTGGACTTTGAATGGCTACGTCTTGCTTACTTTACTTTATCATCACTAGATTTTTAGCATGGCAAAGATGCAGAATTTGCCTATCTTATTTTATAATTTTATAACGATTTTGAAATACAGTAAGGAAAGGGACTTGCAAATCAGGATTTTGATTCTGGTTCCTAGGGGTGTCTAAGGAAATTTTCTGCTTTCGTCAGAATTACAAAAGCAGCATTGTGTTGCTAGCTCAATCTGTACGGGCATCTGTGGGACATCATGGCAAAGGACCAAAAGAGGTGGGGGTCTGTATTGGTACAGCAGGATACCCTTTGGTGGTACCGCTTAAGATTTTAAGCAGCAAGGATAATTGAGAAAGTATTTTTTATCTACAGCTGCCTACCTTTTGCTAGCATTATTGGATAGTAATAACAACATCCCCATCATTATCAAATGCTACTATCTGATGGGTGTTTCTTTGATAACACCCAGGAAGAGAGTCGGTTCTCTTATGGCAATTTTTTAAGTATCTTCTCTTTGAAATAAAACATATACAGTGTTCCCTCGATTTTCGCGGGTTCAAACTTTGCAAAAAGTCTATACCATGGTTTTTCAAAAATATTAATTAAAAAATACTTCGTGTTTTTTCCTCTATACCACGGTTTTTCCCGCCCGATGATGTCATATATGTCATTGCCAAACTTTTGTCCGCCTTTAATAAATATTTTTTTAAATAAACTTTAATAAATAACCCTGGTGAGTAATAATCTAAATGGTTGCTAAGGGAATGGGAAATTGCAATTTAGGGGTTTAAAGTGTTAAGGGAAGGCTTGTGATACTGTTCATAGCCAAAAATAGTGTATTTACTTCCGCATCTCTACTTCGCGGAAATTCGACTTTCACGGGCGGTCTCAGAACGCATCCCCTGCGAAAATCGAAGGAACACTGTACTCCATTGCACCTTAGGCCCGTGATGGTTAACCTATGGCACACACATACCACACGTGGCCTGCAGAGCCCTCTCTGTAGGCACATGAGCTGTCATCCCGTCTCAGCTCCACACCGCATGCGCATTTTTGTCATTCCTTGATGGCTACCATTTTCTTTGTAATTTTATTAAGAGTTGTCCTTTTGTGATATTGCTATGCAATTTTCTTACTAAAAGAAGGATTCTTTTAGTGTAGGATTCTTACGGTCCCTCTGCATGGAAGATGCATATAATAAACAATTCATAACATGCACATGCACTTCCTGTCAGCCAGCTGATTTTTGGGTCTCTGCTGTACATGCGTGGGGCCCGGGGATGCACAAGAGTCATGTGCGCATACATGGGGGTTGCATGCATGGTGGGCAGAGCACATGCATGGGGTTAGAGGGAGTGCACGCATGAGTGGGGCAGGGCACATGCGAAGGGCTTCTGCATGCATGCATGGGGGCATTGCACATGCATTGCATTATGGGAGTGTGGGTGCTTGCACGTACTTTCAGCACACTGTGACAGAAAGGTTAATTATTGCTGGCTTAGGCTATTCACTATTATTTTGAACCTGCATTTTAATGTATTTGTTATTACAGTATATTTGTATACATGTGGTCCTCAATTTACAGCTCACTTAGTGACCATTTGAAGTTACAATGGCACTGAAAAAAGTGACTTATAACCATTTTCATATTTATGACTCATGGACTCATGATTTACATTTGGATGCTTGAAAACTGACTCACTTTTATGAAGGTTGTAGGGTCCTAGAGTCATGTGATCCCCTTTTGTCATCTTCTAATAAGCAAAATCAATGCTGAAGCCAGATTCACTAAACAATTGTATTACTAATTTAAGAATTGCAGTCATTTAACAACTGTAGCAAGAAAGGTCATAAAATGGGGCAAAACTCATTTAACAAACAACAATGAATTTTAACAAACAACAATGAAAATAACATGAATTTTGGGCTCAATTGTGGTCATAAGTTGAGGATTATCCGCATACAAATACGTATGCACTTGACAGACAGTATATAGTTTTGCTGAATGATTAATACAATATAAATGAAGTTGAATTCAGTTCTTTACTCTTTTTGTATGTGAAACTGTACAAAATATGATTCAAGTGATTTATCCTGAAGAGGTGACATAATTGCTGCATTTTATGACAGTAATAAAAATAAAGATCAGCCACAAAATGGCTTTTAAGAGGTGAGAATTTATCTGCAGTTACCAGATGCCTCTTTGTTCTATTGCTATAATTTTCCAAATAATTACCGTATGTATAACATGCCAAACTAAACATCTAGAAATTCCAAACTATCTTAACCTCCATTTAAATTTCAGTTATTTAATTTACTTGTATAATGAAGATAGAGCATAATCCAAGCAATAATAGATTAGCCCTTTCCTAATAGCTTTATGGCACAGCTACTATTGATTCTAGAAATTGTATATGACTAATGACAATTGTGAGAGTCAGTTTGGTCTAATCAATTAAGGCATCAGGAGATGCCATAGGTTCTAGTCCTGCTTTAGTCACAAAGCCAGCAGAGTCACTTTGGGACAGTCACTTTCTCTCGGCCCTAGAAAGGAGGCAATAACAACCACTTATTTTTTAAAAAATTGCAGGGATTTATCCACAAAGTTCCTGAGAATTGGATACGATTGAATCAAAGGGGGAAAGAAGACGTTTGTTGAGTCATGGCTGCTTATTCAAGTAATACATTTGCTTTTTGTCAATTTTTTTTCTGTGAAAGTAACATTTCCTTGCTTTTTTCCTTGTTCTTTTACATCTCTTTGTAGATTTTTAGTCAAGCAGACACTCCTGTGAAACGCTGGCTTCTTGAATTTGCTGGTAATCGTAAAAAAGCAGAAGTTCAAAGTGGAATAGTTAGAAATGACAGCCTGTGGGATATATTATTCTTTAACAAAATACAGGTAAGGCTTTCTTAAAAACTGGATCTTGTGAGAGTCACTCACAATAGGGATGCAATTTACCCTAAATATTTCTCAAGGCATTTAAAAAAAGCTAGCTTAAATGTAGGAATAGCTGAGCATATACTGAATTCAGGTGATAAAAAAGGGGAAATAGCTCATTTCCCCCCCTTTGTTGTAAACCTGTTGAACAGCGTTGCCTCTGGAAAGAGTGGCACCCATACTCTATGGAAACACCTTGTAATGAAGGTATTGGAGAGTTAGCTAACATAACTAATTTTACAGGAGTAAACCCTTCAAGTTAAACAAGTCTACGATCTTCTACTTGTAAGCAAGGCCTACATATTTTAAACCAAACATTTAAGACCAAGAGAAAAAAAGGGAATATTTCTTTGTATTTTTAAACCTGGTCAATTATTGAGATTCAGTAGTGGAGGTGCTTTAGAACTTTAAGACTTGTGGACTTCAACTCCCAGTATTCAGCAAAGCCCGCTGAGGAATTCTGGGAGTTGAAGTCCACAAGTCTTAAAGCTGCCAACGTTGGAGACCCCTGCTTTAAAAGATGCCTCAGCTGCCCCAAAATAGCTGTGAATGCAGAAAAGGACTTTCTCCTATATGGACCCCAGGCTCAGGAATGTTTCCCCAGGAAAGTGGATTTAGTCCTTATTTCCCCAGTATTTAGGAAAGTGGCAAGACTCACATCCAGTATTAAGATTCACGTTATGTTGATTTTAATTGTATTGATTTTATGCTCATATGCTAAAATCAATGGGCTTTATATAGACAGCTATGTAAATCTGAGGCCATATAAACATAATAAATTATCTTTAAATCACAGCTGGAGTAGAAATGTGCAGGGATTTGCTATGAGAGGAAGGAGATTTTCCTTAAAAAAAAAAAAGGCCCTTTCCCATTCCCCAAATATTTATCCTGGTGAATTGCTTAGCTAATTGACTTTTCTTTTTATTTATTTGAATTGTGTGTGGCAAAATTTGAATTATTATTGATCCTTTTCAGCAGATATGGGGATCTTGATAACAGTCCTGGAGAATGAGGATTGATAAGTCCTGAAATACAAAACACATATTTAAATCATCTTTGAATCTCATTAAAAATGGGTCTCTTCATTATTTCAACCATACTCTGCTAATCTAAGCAATATATAGTAACTGCTTTTCCTGCTTCTTGTTTTCTAAGTGAACTGAGCTCTTTCCAAAAGAACTGGAGAGAAATGTGTTGTGGGAACCAATAATTTACAAGCAATATGGGTATCCTCAACTTTCCGACATTCCGATGGGAAGTACTTGGCATTTGCATTCAAAGTTGTGGTGGTTCCTTTCCTATGGGCACATGACTGCTCTTCAGACACTTGGCAATTGGGCTGCATTTACGGTGGTTTGCAGCATCCTGCAGTAATGGGACCATGTTTTATGATGTTTTTGCTGAAAATCGGCATTTACTTCCAGTTTTTGGCAAAATCGCCTCCATAGCTAACAATAACAATAGCACATAGACTTATATACCGCTTCACAGTGCTTTACAGCCCTCTCTAAGCGGTTTACAGGAAGCAAGCATATTCCTCCCAACAATCTGGGTCATTTTACCAACCTCGGAAGGATGTAAGGCTGAGTCAAATGTGTGCCTAGTGAGATTTGAACTGCAGTACTGCATTCTAACCACTGCGCCACCACTGCTCATAGCCGTTATTTAGCTTAATGACTCTGGCACTTGCATAACAATTGCAGATTCACTTAACGACTGTGGTGATTCACTTTAAAATCAATGCAAAATAGGTTGTAAAATTGGGTTGTCACATGAGTGACCCACTTTATGACCATCACGAGTTACAATTGTGCTGGTCAGGCTCCATTACCATCCTAACTTGAGGATTATCTGTATTCAGACATTTGAAACTGTAGCAAAATTTATCTTGCAAGCAGCAACGAGCAGTCCCACTTATGTCTTGGACATTAGTTAATGAACATGAACAAACCTTTGACCTTTGTCTTTGCACAATGTGGATAGTCACACCATTCCTGCAGACACTTTTATTTTAATTATTTTATTACCAGGGTTTATGTACCACTCCAGTTAAATGTGGCTCTGAGCTTTGTATGCACTGTGATCCAGTACTCAGATTCAGAGAAGCCTATCAAAACAGAAAACCTAAAACCAACTCCCCCACCATCCTCTGTGCTAGAGCTTCTGGAGTTGCATATTTATCAATGTTCTCTGCAAAAGCCTTTTGGAAAAACTAGTTCTAAAAGAATAGCAAAGATGGAGTTATCTTTGTAGGGAATAAAGTTGCTTATATGGAGAATGTCTCTATTTTCTCAAAGTAATGAATGATAAGGTGATACTGTGTTCGATTTCAAAATTGTGTTTATCTAACAGGCAGGCCTGGGTGGTTGTATTAGGATGATTGTTACTGGAGCTGCTCCTGCTTCACCTACAGTACTGGGTTTCCTTCGAGCGGCATTAGGATGTCAGGTAGGATCTACAAGAGGATTATTCAGGTGTACCTTTTCTGTAATTCTACCTAAGTGACAGATAAAGTCCAGATACATTCATACTAGAAATTGTCACTATTCTAACAAGATCAGTCTCTTATGTTTTATAAGAATTGGTTTTTTTCTCTCAACTTCAGCCAAACTATTGGTTTGGATCTTTAGAGAATGAAACTAAATTATTATGGGAGTTGCCATTCTTCTGCCTTCCAGTTCTACTGATTAGCTACTATCTTGAAATTATCTTTAATTTAAATTTAAGACCCTTATTGTTTTAATGTTTTTTTAAAAGTAATTTTTATTAAATTGTATTAAAAAGTATAACCAAAGATGTATATATATTTGCAATATTTGCAAATGTCTTTATGTTTTATACTGCATTTTGTTCAGTGTCTGTAAACCTCTTTGGACAAGATGGATGGCATACAAGTTTGATAAATAAATCCGTTTCCTAGATGGGTTGTCTACAAGCCAAGCTTTTTTTTCCTGAAATTTTGATATACTGTAGTCACTTTTCTTTATTTAAGGGGACACATATTCAAACTCTCAGAGGTTCAAGGGCATCTTGTGCCCAGACTGACAATGCTCTCTTCCTTTCTTTGCAGGAATAAATGATACTTCTTCTTTAGTCTAGGCAGAACGTACAGCATTAACCCTCAGAAATGTTATTAATGGTAGCTATCAATAATTCAGCTCTCAGCCACTTAATTTTTTTCTTGCCTAGCAACATAATCCAAAAACTTTTTCTACCCCACTTTCTTAGTTTATAAGAAGAAAGAACATTACCCACAGGGGTGGGCTGCTAAGGTGGAACGGTGACGTGTGCTCGCCCCCGTGGCTCTGAGTGCTAGTGGAGTCCATGTGCGCAAAAAACCACGCTGAAACACAGGCGCACCTGTGCCTCCGTGCACGATTCTGCTACCTGCGCAGTTGCAGTAGCAGAATTGCGCTGGACTCTGCTAGCATTCAGAGCCATGGAGGCAAACACACGTTACCGTTCCACCTTAGCAGCCCACCTCTGATTAACCACTATTTATAATTTTTGTATTTCAAGAACCAAAGGTTTGGCTCATGCAGGGGCAATATCAGTGACTCTGAATGATAGAATTTTCCCTTCTGAGCACAGCAGAGAACTTTACTTCTCCCAGTTTTTAAATAAAATGCTAACGTTAGTGTCTTGTTTAAACAACGTTTCTTTGACAGGTTTATGAGGGCTATGGTCAAACCGAATGTACAGCCGGGTGTACCTTCACCACTCCGGGAGATTGGACATCAGGTAACAACGAGGCAGGAGCTTCATAAAAGACAGGTGAATGTGGTCATGTAAGGTTGAAAGCACCAAGACCATAATCCTAAAACATGCTGGCTTGCAGGACCATTTATCTATTTAGGCTCCTTTAATATCCTCTGCCAAACAGGCAAGTTCTTTTTAAAACCAATCAATAATTTACCTCCAGTGGAAAGTATAAGTAATGTTAAGCAAAATATTGTTACGTAAATCATGTAGCTTGCTGGGATCCTAGCTTCAATATTTGTGATAAATTGCAGGTCTATTTCTGTACTGCCCCCCCCCCCTTCAGGGAGAGACAAACCGTGGGCTGCTTCCTCTACCAATATCACTGTGAGATATTGTAATTAATTCTTTTCACTCAATTACCCATACCTGACTTAACTATTTCATTAATATGCAGATAGCTATGTGATAATCTGCTGTGGCTTTTACTTTTTTAAGAGAAGAAAACCACATATTTCTTAATTTTCAGGCCACGTTGGAGCACCTCTGCCTTGCAATTTAATTAAACTGGTGGATGTTGAAGAATTGAATTACTTTTCTTCCAAAGGAGAGGGCGAGGTAATGTGTGTATAGTATTGGTACTTCTTCATTTCTGTTTCTTAGTTACAGATTTAAACGCAACATTTATTTTAAATAAGAGCTGTAGAATAGGAAATAGAGCATTTCAAAATATGTTCCATTAAACTTGTTTGAAAATGAATTTGCTAAAAGTAAAGCAAATGGTCAAGTCATGTACTTAACATTATTTTTAAAAGGTTTTTATGATCCTCTTGATAGTAACAAGAATGTTCCTAACAGATACAGAAGGAACATGGATTGCTCTCTGTAGGTTTTAGGGTGGCCTATTATATCTTCCTGCATTAATGAAAGTCAGTGCTTTCATGCTTTCTTATTGTAGTGCAGTGTTTCTTAATTTCTTTTCTCACTGCACCCTTTCCACTTTTAAAAATTATTTGGGCAGGATCCCCAAAAGAGCTTGTGTTTTTATGAGTTATATTTATTAATATTAATTTTTTAAATTGATGAATTTGTGGAATGTTTGTTGAATTGTATAAAAAATGGCATTAAATCCATTAGATATTAACATATGTACTATATTTTATTCACAAATAAATCCATTTAACAAATAAAATAATAATAATAAATGTGACCTTGTTTTACATTTTTGCAGGATATATTCAGTACCTGGCAAATATTTTTGATTTTGCAGACTTCTGAGAGGGTTTTGGGGTACCCCCAGGACTTTTCTGGGCACTTTAAGAAATATAGGAATCCCTTTTGCTTTTGTTGCTCCAGAACTGGTTCTCTGAAAGTAATGTCAAAAAAGGAGTCAATATGGAACCTCCCTGGCCTGGTTGTACTCACACTGGGCTATGGTAGCCAGTTACCTGCCCCCCTACCTGCTTGCAAGTTCCTTGAGACTTGCAATTTCCTGCCAGCCTCCCCCACTGAGATTGCTTTTTGGAAGTAAACAGGAGGTTACCAGGAGGACCTTGCTTAATGATGGCAATAGGAACTTCTGGGACTGCCATTGCTAAGCCATGCAGTGACATGATATTGCATGTTATAACTTCATTGTTTAGTGATGGAAATTCTAGTCCCAATTACCATTGTTAGCCAAGGTCCATCTGCATAATAGTGATAATAGGGGTGAGGTATCACCAATAGGCTGATGACACCCAGTTATATATCTCTACCCTGTGTCAGTTCAGTGAAGCAGTGGATATGATGTACTGGGGCCTGGAGGCTGTGAGGGTCTGGATGGGAGTTAACAGGCTCAGACTTAACCCCTACAAGACTGAGTGGCTGTGGGTATTGTCTCTGAAAGACTATATCGACTATCCACTCCTTGGTTCTGAAGGGGGAAAACTCATAGCTAGACCAGAATCTTTAGACCAACAGCTGTAGCTAGGGGGACCTTTGCACAGGTTCGCCCACTGCACTAATTGTGACCCTACTTGGATCAGGAGGCTCTTCTCACAGTCACTCATGCCTTGTCACCTCACGGCTAGATTGCAACACGTTCTACATGGGGCTACCCCTGAAGAGTATTTGGGGTAGCCCCATGTAGAACAGTTGATCCAGATGGCAGCCACACAAGCTGTTGTGGGTGCACCTACATACACCTACATTATAGCAATCTTCCAAAGACTGAACTGGCTCCTGATTGGTCTCCAAATGCAATTCAAGGTGTTGGTAATTACCTTTGAAGTCTTATATGGCTTAGGGCCAGACTATCTTTGAGACTGCCTTCTACCACATAGCTCCCAGCGACCGGTAAGGGCCCACATAGTTGGCCTTCTCCTGGTCCCGTCAGCTAAACAGTGTCGGCTGGCAGGTCCGTGGGGGAGGGCCTTCTTTGTGGCTGCTCCGACTCTGGAACCAGTTACCTCCTAAGATCTGGACTACACCCACTTTATTGGCCTTCCGGAAAGGGGTAAAGACCTGGCTTTTCCAGCAGGCTTGGGGCCATTGAGCTGATGGGGGTAACCATCGAGATCCGGCCATAAATGGTATACAGTGATCCCTCGATTAGCACGGTCTCGATTAGCGCGAAACGCTGCAACGCGGTTTTTCAAAAAATATTAATTAAAAAAATAAAATATTAAAAAATAAAAAATAAGTCCACGCTAGTTCTCTCTCTCTTTCTCTCCCTGTTGCCGGCGTGGTATATGAGAGAGAAAGAGAGAGGCAGAGGTCGGGCACATTACCGGGAGGTGGAGGCGGCGTGGGGACGCTGGGTGCCGGGGACACCGAGGAGGGGGTGGACGTCAACTGCGGGCGGGAGGAAAGCGAATGCCACGGGGCTGGGCTCGGCTCCCCCCTCGGCTCCCCCCTCGGCTCCCCCCCTTACCAGCCCCGCCGCGGAAGGCTCCATTCTGTTCCCTGAATGGAGACCGCCGGCCACTCAATCGGGCCGGCAGGGAACAGAATGGAGCCTTCCGCGGCGGGGCTGGTAAGGGGGGGAGCCGAGGGGGGAGCCGAGCCCAGCCCCGTGGCATTCGCTTTCCTCCCGCCCGCAGCCGACTGATCGTGGGCTCCTTCGCAACCTCGGAGAGCTTCCTGGTTTTCGTGAGCTTTCATGCCCTGGAAGCTCTCCGAGGTTGCGAAGGAGCCCACGATCAGTCTCGGCTGCGGGTGGGAGGAAGGCGAATCCCCCGTGGGCTCCGTTACATCTTCCGCTGCCAGCCAGGCCATGCTGGCGGCAGCGGAACAATCGCTGGCTGTCAACTTTTCTTTTTAAAACTGGGCAGGAGCTGACTTGCCTCCCCAGTGCTAAAAAGAAAAGTTGACAGCCAGCGCTGCGACTGACGGAATGCTGAGCCTCCCGTTTTCTCTCCCCCCCCCTCACCCCTTCGCCTCCCTGTGTTCCTAGGAGAAGTGCTGGGGATTGAGGCAAGACAGACCTTCTGCTCCTCACCAGCACTTCTCCTAGGAACAAAGGGGGGCGAAGGGGCGAGGGGGCGGAGAGAGAACGGGAAGCTCAGCATTCCGTCAGCCGCAGCGCTGGCTGTCAACTTTTCTTTTTAAAACTGGGCAGGAGCTGACTTGCCTCCCCAGTGCTAAAAAGAAAAGTTGACAGCCAGCGCTGCGACTGACGGAATGCTGAGCCTCCCGTTCTCCCCCCCCCCCACCTCGCCCCTTCCGGTTTCGGCGTTCGGCAACGGAGTCCGGTGCTGGGGCCATGCGGGGCCGCTCATCCAGGGGGGCGTGGACTGGCAAGCGGCAAGCGGCAAGTGATCTGGCGGGAAGACCAAGGGAAGGTTCCTTCAGCCGCCCAACACCTGATCCGCTCCGCAGCGCGGCAACGGGGAAACCCCATCTTCAGCTCCTCGCTGCTTCCGCGCTGCGGAGCAGATCAGCTGTTGGGCGGCTGAAGGAACCTTCCCTTGGTCTTCCCCGCTGCCCACACGCAAACTCCACCATCTGCGCATGTGCGGCCATGAAAAAAATGGCGCACATGCGCAGATGGTGTTTTTACTTCCGCATCCAGTATAACACGGAAATCGGTTAGCGCGGGAGGTCTTGGAACGTAACCCCCGCGCTAACCGAGGGATCACTGTACATGTGTTTAAATGTTGTATTTAAATTATTGGGATGTTTTATATTTTTGGTTCTGAGCTGCCTAGAGTCCCTAGAGAGTTGGGCAGCATAAAAATGGAATGAATGAATGAATGAATGAATGAATGAATGAATGAATGAATGAATGAATGAATTATGGAGCAGAGAACAGCTGTTCATCTTTTATCAGGGTTAGATCATTATTTATTACAGTTTGGCACACAGTCAGCTATATGTTTAGCCTGGATTCAGATTTTTATTCACATTGAATCCTCAAGGACCTGGGATAGACAGATGTGGAAATTGATGATATTAATGTGTTTACAGTGATGGTGAACCTTTTTTTCCTTTGAATGTTGAAAAAGTGTGTATGTATGCTATTGCGCATGCGCGATTGCCCACACCCATAATTCATTGCCTGGGGAGGGTGAAAACACCTTCCCCCATCCCCTCGAGGCCCTCAGGAGGCCAAAAACAGCCTTTTCCCAAGTCCTGTTGAGCCCAGTAGGCTCGTGTTTCGCTCTCCCCAGGCTCCAAAGGCATCCCTGGAGCTGGGGGAGGATAAAAATGCCCCCCCCAGAGGCTCTCTGGAAGCCAAAGAAAGCCCTCCCAGAGCCTCTGTACAAGCCAAAAATCAGCTGGCCAGCACACACATGCATGTTTGAGTTGACTAGGGCAACAGCTCACGTTCCAGCAGATATGGCTCCGTGTGCCGCTTGTGGCATCCGTACCATAGGTTCGCCATCACTGGTGTATTATCATTATTATCATTATTGACATATATTAATTCGACCTCACCCTATTCCTAAGAGGTCTTTAAGGGGTGTGCATATAAGCGCACAAGCGTGCCTACCATCCCTGTCCTAAGGTTCCCTTTTATTTGTGTCTATTTCATGTATTCATACTTATGCTTATATTTATATTTATATAATCTTTCCTCCATACTAACCTACCCAGCTTTCATGCTCTGGGGAATCCAGAGTATGATACCATGGTATTTTGAGACTGAAGGATGCCAATGCAATTTATACCTGTTATCTAATACATGCCTGATGAAAATAAAAATACAAAAAAATACCAATTAAAGGCATCATCACAGGATGTAAAGCTGCCTTTTGTAATTGATTGCTGGTGATTTTGTCAATGCCAGAGATGTTCAAGTGGTGCTCCAGCTTTATTATTTTTATTATTATTTATTAAACTTGTATGGCATATTGATTAGTACTACCATGTTTTCCCAAAAATATGACCCTGCCTTATTTTATTTTATTGAACCCTGAAATAAGCATTAATTATAAATAAGCCATATTGTCAGTCGGGCTTATTAGCAGGGGATGCCTTGTTTTGGAGAAAACAGGATAGTTTGATTTCTATCAAAATTTATTTATAATACTTCTACTTTGCAAAATTCAAACAACTTTTGGCAGCTTACGGGCAATGGTGAATAAGGTTGACAGCACTGGTTTGCTGGAAGCAGTTGGGGATGCCATCCGAAATAAATGCTTGAAGTCTCCTTACAGTCTGCAAATGCTTCTTTATGGGAGATTGCCATATGAGTCTCTTATCCCAACAGCACATAACCTAATTACTTCTCATTACAAAAATGTTTGCTTCACATCCAGCAGCTGTTTTGTAAACAGTAAACTGTTTACTACTCTTACTGTTAAGCAGCATGTTGATCTCTCTTTCAGATCTGCGTCAAAGGTCCCAATGTTTTCAAGGGCTACTTAAAAGATAAAGAAAGAACAGCTGAAGCCTTGGACAAGGATGGCTGGCTTCATACAGGAGACATTGGAAAGTGGCTGTCTGTATGTATTGAACCGCTAATGTTTCATTACTGCATTAAGAATAACGTTGAAAAGCGACATCTTCATTGATTTGAGACATTTTTGGAAATAATAAAGGGAATAAGTTGGCATCACTGTTTATGTATATATAGATGATGAGATACTGTAATGTAGGAGGTTGTCAGGGTTTCTCCAAGGAGATTTGAGTTTAACTTGTTCACCTTTTTCAGGTTGTTGTTATTTGTTCACTTTATGGTCATTTCTCCATGAGCTCTGTCAAAAGGGTGGGAAGCACCCTTCATTGTCTCCCCAATTCCAATCTTACGAAGTTAGTTGACTGAAAGAGACTGACCACATGACCAACTCTCTATGGCCGAGGATGGATTAGAACCTAAATCTCTCCAGTCTTCCTGCAAACTTAGCCACTATAACACATTGTCTCTCTTGAGGGATCTTCAGAGAAAAGACAGACTATTGATGTGATTGAATACAGTGTAAATTGTGATCCCCAAATCATTTACTAGATGGAAAGCCTCATTCATAAGATATAATTCTTTTCTGTTAAGTAATGCTGCCAGTTTTCCTAAACCACGAAGATAATTTTAGCTTCTCTTACCATTCAGGTTGGTGGACCTCGACTCCGATTGGATAACAGAGTCAACTGACAACAAGTCAGTCGAGGTGACTGGGGCCCGTACTTGTCCATCTGTCTGGGAAGAGTTTGATCTGGTGACACCTGATGAAGTGGACGAGGCCATTGGAGCTGTGATTTCCTCCACCTGCTTACTGGATCCGTGTCCCTCCTGGCTGGTTTCGGCCAGCAGGGAGGTGACACGGAGCTGGGTCCAGGAGATGGTCAACGCTTCTTTGGGGAGGGGGTCCCTCCAGGCTTCCTACAAGGAGGCACTTGTGCGCCCCCTCCTCAAGAAGTCTTCCCTGGACCCAGCCATTCTCAACAACTATCATCTAGTCTCCAACCTTCCCTTTATGGGGAAGGTTGTTGAGAAGGTGGTGGTGCTCCAGCTCCAGCGGTCCTTGGAAGAAGCCGGTTATCTAGGCCCTCAGCAGTCAGGATTCAGGCCCGGCTACAGCATGGAAACTGCTTTGGTCGCATTGATGGATGACCTCTGGCGGGCCCGGGACAGGGGTTTATCCTCTGTCCTGGTGCTTCTCGACCTCTCAGCGGCTTTCGATACCATCAACCATGGTATCCTTCTGCGTGGGCTGGAGGGGTTGGGAGTGGGAGTCACTGTTCTTCAGTGGTTCTCCTCCTACCTCTCCGGTCAGTCGCAGTCAGTGTTAGTGAAGGGTCAGAGGTCAACCTCTAGGCTTCTATCTTGTGGGGTGCCTCAGGTGTTGGTCCTCTCCCCCCTGCTATTTAATATCTAATGAAACCGCTGGGCAAGATCATCCAGGGGCATAGGGTGAGGTATCATCAGTAGGCCGATGATACCTAGCTGTACATCTGTACCCCATATCCAGTCAGTGAAGCAGTGGAAGTGATATGCTGGTGCCTGGAGGCTGTTAGGGTCTGGATGGGTGTCAACAGACTCAAACTCAACCCTGATAAGAGGGAGTGGCTGTGGGTTTTGCTTCCAAAGGACAATTCTATCTGTCCGTCCATCACCCTGGGGGGGGAATTACTGACTCTCTTAGAGAAGGTCCGCAACTTGGGCATCCTCCTCGATCCACTGCTTACATTAGAGAACCATCTTTCAGTTGTGGTGAGGGGGGCGTTTGCCCAGGTTCGCCTGGTACACCAGTTGCAGCCCTACTTGGACCTGGAGTCACTGCTCACAGTCACTCATGCCCTCATCACCTCAAGGTTCGACTACTGTAATTCTCTCTACATGGGGCTACCTCTGAAGAGTGTTTGGAAATTTCAGATTGTGCAAAATGCAGCTGTGAGAGCAATCATGGGCTTCCCCAGGTATGCCCATGTCACATCAACACTCCGCAGTCTGCATTGGTTGCCGATCACAATTCAAAGTGTTGGTTATGACCTTCATGGCATCGGACCAGAATATCTCCGAGACTGCCTTCTGCCGCACGAATCCCAGCGACCGGTTAGGTCCCACAGAGTTGGCCTTCTCCAGGTCCCGTTGACGAAACAATGTTGTCTAGCGGGACCCAGGGGAAGAGCCTTCTCTGTGGCAGCCCCGACCCTCTGGAACCAACTCCTCCCGGAGATTAGGATTGTCCCTCACCCTCCTTGCCTTTCGCAAACTCCTTAAAACCCACCCCTGCTGTTAGGCATGGGGAAATTGATTCCCCTGGGCCGTTTACGTATGGTGTGTATGAGACGTATGACTGTTTTTTAAGGGTTTTAAATTGTTTTTAACTATTGTATTTGTACGGTTTTGTTGTTGTGAGCCGCTCCAAGTCTCCGGAGAGGGGCGGCATACAAATCTAAATAAATAGATAGATGGATGGATGGATGGATGGATGGATGGATAGAGGGAGAGAGATAGGTAGGTAGGTAGGTAGGTAGGTAGATAGATAGATAGATAGATAGATAGATAGATAGATAGATAGATAGATAGATAGATAGATAGATAGATAGATAGATAGATAGCCAAAATATAAAATAAGTTCAAAATTATTGCCTAGCAATTTTTCTTGGAACAAGATAATTGGGTGTTTTGTTTTTTGTGTACTCACAGAATGGGACACTCAAAATCATCGATAGAAAAAAACATATATTTAAATTGGCTCAGGGAGAATACATTGCACCAGAAAAAATTGAAAACATCTACATTCGTAGTGAACCTGTCTCCCAAATATATGTGCACGGAGATAGCTTACAGGTAACTATTGGCATTTTAGTCAAGTTCCTCTTCCTGTTTTATAATTTGAAATGTCTATTCTGACTTCCTGTAAAGTTAAGTAAAGAAGATAGCTATTTTCTTCTGTGGTACACTACTTCCGTATTACGAGTGTGGCATAGTTGTCTCACGATAATTACTGTATTTGTTTTCTGTTCACCTATATGAAATATAGGTATGCCTAGTATAATGTGGAGAATGGATATTGACTGATGGTGCCAGAAGTCTTCTGGAATAAGTTCAGTTATTAGAAACTGCTATTTTGCTGATGAAAGAGGCATTTCAGAATAAGTAGCAAGTGGAGGTGTGCAAACATTTTTAATTTGAAATGACCCATTTCAGTTGTTTTGAGCATGAAGCATCTGTTTTCATTTAATACATCTGCTTTTATTTAATAATAGCTGGTTTAACCATTTTGGAACCATGGGACTAAACTGAAAAGCTGGGTCGCAAATACGGCTTCCATTTTTACCTTGCAGGCCTTTCTGGTGGGGATAGTTGTACCAGATGTTGAAATCATGCCAGGCTGGGCCAAGAGAAAGGGCTTTGATGGAACGTTTACACAACTTTGCAGCAATAAGGTACATGTTCTTCTGTCTGTGCTTTCTAGTCCAAATATACAAGTTCAATGCTCCTTTAGCAAGAGTATGCAAATAAGAGGCACAGATGAAAATTTTAATTGGATTTCCCAGGTACTATAAAGTAATATAAAGAATTTTATGAGAGGCAGATTTTGTTAAAATGAAGAGTGCAACATGATAACATGTAAAAATTTCCTAAGAATGGGAAGGAGATTGGGTATATTATGGAGAACATAATGTAAGAAGGGTCATATATATGTAGTTGTACATGTCAAATGTTTGAAACACCATTCATGCTTTATGAGTTAATACCTGATGTCATAATAGTAGTGCAACTTAAAATATTTCACATACCAGAGCTTACAAAACTTTTGCCAGACCCATCCTCGAATACAGCTCATCTGTTTGGAACCCATATCGCATCTCAGACATTAACACCCTTGAAAATGTCCAAAGATACTTCACCAGAAGAGACCTTCACTCCTCCAGTCGAAACAGAATACCCTACGAGACTAGACTTTCAATCCTGGGCCTAGAAAGCTTAGAACTAAGATGCCTTAAACAAGATCTAAGTATTGCGCACAAGATCATATGCTGCAACGTCCTGCCTGTCGGCGACTACTTCAGCTACAACCACAACAACACAAGAGCACACAACAGATTTAAACTTAATATTAACTGCTCCAAACTTGACTGTAAAAAATATGACTTCAGTAACTGAGTTGTCGAAGCGTGGAACTCATTACTCCATAGTGTCATCCCCAAACCTCCAACACTTTACCCTTAGATTATCTACGGTTGACCTATCCAGATTCCTAAAAGTTCAGTAAGGGGCGAGTACAAGTGCACTAGAGTGCCTTCCATCCCCTGTCCTATTGCTCTCCTATATCTCCTATACCTTTCTTCTATTCCTATATCTCTTCTTCTATTCTTTCATTGATATGTTCTATTACTATACTGTATCTTCTTTTCTATTATTTCTTAGATATATTTTACTATGAATATCTCCTCTATAACCTTCATCATGTATTTTACTATGTGTATATAGATATATACCCACTAAAACCCTCATTGTGTATTGGACAAAATAAATAAATAAAAATAAATAAAAAATAAATGTAGGAGGCTACCTAACTCCAGAATGACTGTAGATAACTATCAAAACCAAAAATCAATAGAAGTAGAATCTGAAACTTTCAGTCAATATCCCATATTAAAAGCAATCAACAGAGCTCCATTCCCAAAGCTTGGGAGAACAATTGGAGCATGGAAACTTTATTAGACTGGGAGCTACTGGATTAATGAATAGGTATCATTCTGGAGGGCAGGTGTTGTAATAAGAGACGGCATGTTTCCTGGACCTGATTAAATGCCACGGCTTAATTCAAGGGACTTGAAGTATAACCAAGTCTGCTCTGGATTCTGTAATTAGAATTCTGTAGTAAAATGTAGGTGGTTTCATCGAATTCCATTTTAAGAAAGGTTATGTATCTATGGTACACCTGCTGTTGACGACATTGCACATATCCTCTTTGGTTGCAAACTATATTCTGCAGAAAGGAGAATTTTAGATTCTTATTTAAAAACTAATTGGGACACTCAAAAGAAACTGTGTTTTTGCAGGAAATGAACCTGCATCACTAGTAAGACTGCACTCTTTATGATGATGATGGTGATGATGATATCATTCAATCATGTCTGACTCTTGGCAATTCTGTGGGTCAGGTTTTTCCACATCTTCTGATTTTACACTGCTTGAGTTTCTCTATGCCATGACTGGAGTCAGCTTTGATGATGTCCAGCCATTGTTTTTTGGCCTGATTTCCTTTTACTGCTAACTCTTCCCTGCATAATTGCTTTCTCCAGTGAATCCCGTCACCTAAACAAAATAAGGTGATTTTTCCCCCCTTCTAATGACACGCCTGATGTTACATGCTCCAGTACTTGGTTGTTGGCTACTGTTGCTGTCCAAGGACTCTATATCAATGGCTATTTCAGAGAGGACAGACTATTTAGGACAGGTTGGGGTTAAATATAGGGGTGACAAATTATTGTAAATAGCTTCTGTTGTTATCTTTGTATTGGTATTTATATTGGTTTTATACTTTTCATATGGTCAGATGACTAAATCAAAAAAGATTCTATATTCTATTTCACCCCATCCCACTCTACCCCGTTAGTGTAGACACAGCTGCTCTCAACAGATCAGATGTAAAATACAGTATAAGGCAATGTTCGGCCGAGCTCTCTGCACGAGCCCCTAATTAAATGCAAAGGTAGCAAAAGCAGACACACACACGTGAAAAGTCAAGAATACTGTCTTTATCCAAAGGAAAAAAAAGCAAAACACCTTTTGGTAGTCAAAGGGCTCACCTTCAAAGCAAACAGACTTGAATGCCGTGGGAAAAAAACTCTCAAAGCAATTAACAAGTAGCTGTGAAGTCGTCACAGCTACTCTCCTTCAAACGGTTTCCAACGTTTGACTATGATTTAAGTTCAGAGTCCTGATATCAAAGCACAGAGTCCTTGGAGAATCCGGAGAGTAAAGCCACATCCACTATCACGAACAGATAATCTTCCACATTGAGAGGCCGGCACACTGCCCATTTAACAGCAGCCCTAATTAGTTGAACCACACTCAACCACAGGTGAATTATCATAATCTCTTGTAATACCTATGTAGCTGCTCTTTTCTATTCATGGCCCTTCGCCTGCGTATGTCAATAACTGCTTCTTCATCAGAGTCCAGCGAAGATGAGGATGAATTGCTTCCTAATGGGCTGCCTGCCATGACCCCCTCTGAGGGTCCCATTTCACAGTCACTCCCTGCTTCCGACGATACTTCGCTGTCCGAAGCAGTCGGCAGTAAAACAGGCCTTTGACACTGGGAGGATTCACCCACATCCACCCCCACAGTCCTTGGGGCAGGAGCTGGCCCAGAGCCAACCACAACAAGGCAACTTCTTCCATTCTGCAAGGAACAAAATGGAAAAAGCCAGATGAGGCCAGTATCATAGTCAGGGATATATATATATATTAAAAAACTTTGTGAAAGTTAGAAAAATTCAAACATTTCTGACTGGTCATTTGAATTTAGGACAGGTAATGAGAAAGCAAATGCATAGTTAAGAATAGTTAAGTATGGATTACAGGCAACTTAAAAAAGATTTTTTTAATTAAAGTTGTTAATTTTTAATAATGAAAGCTATGTAACATTTAGAGAATGAATAAAAGAAATTTAAAAAATGAATACATAAAAAAGAAAGAGAAAAATACAAAGAAGCAATTTCCAATTTAATAGCAGTTATAAATGCCTTTACTGTATATTTTACTTTCTTAAGATTACATCATAATTTCCTTCTTTCCATAAGCTAGCCTTTGTAACAGTCAAACCCAGAAATGTGCAAGTTCTTTTTTTGTTTTTTTTATTTCTGCAGCAAAAATTCAATGAGGGGTTTCCAGTCAGTAATAAATGAACTCATTGTCCTTTCCTAATCAGACAAATCATTCTTGCCATCTGCTAGTTCCATCATATTTACCAACTATCCCCCCACTGTGGGTATTTCAGAATATTTCCATTTTTGTGCATATAATAGTCTTCCAGCAGTTATCAGTATAACAAATCATGTTCCTAACTTTTTAAAAAAGGAAACAATACCTAAAACTGAGGTTGGTTTAATTTTCAAATTCAGCAAAAACATGTGATAAACACACACATTTCTATGCCACCCTTCTCAACTTACTCATAAACATGCATGCTTGAAAGATAAAGATAAAGGGGTCTTTTTGGACATCTAATTGGGTTTTGGGACATTTCTTTTTTATTGGGCAAGGAGATACCACCCTTAATTCAATCAATTAAAGGCCTCAGCAAGTGATGGGAGAATGAAGTCAGAATTAACAATTGGTAGAACCTGTGTGCAGAATAGGTGGGATTTAAAGTGGTACATACCTTTTTCATTGTGCCATCCCCTGCCTTTTTCACTGCTACCAGCCCAACAAACAAGCACATAAAAAGGAGGAAATTATTTGAATATTAATATTCTCTTGTTGCTGTATTGAGCCTCATGGCTATAAATAGGTGTCTTGTGTTCTTATTTAGGAACTGAAAGATGCTATAATGGAAGATATGGTACAATTAGGAAAACAAAGCGGACTTTATTCATTTGAACAGGTATGTACTGGAAAAAACATTGATGACTAAAATGAGATGGACTCCTTTTTGAGATGAATAGGAGGGGATTTTAGCATGCATTATTTAAACCCTCACATGCGTCACTGTGCTTTGTGGTTCAGCGATATATTCATTGATATTTCTATTTTTATTAAAATATATTTATTTAAATTTGCGTAAGAGTCATTTTCAAAAAATGTCTTATAATAGATAGTACATATCAAAATAAGCTGAAAGCAGTTCTGGGAAGTGAGTTCAACCCCTTCATTCCTATAGCTGACCTAGAAAATAAAGCAGTTATTTTTGTTTGCTGCATAGACTACTGTATTTCCTCATACATGCATAGATATTTTTCTAACAGATTTACAGAATTCAAATAGGAGATGTTTGCTAATGGGGACTGTACATCTGTAGGGCAGAGAAAGAGAACCCATGGAGGAAAAAAAGAAAATCCTTGGAATCTAATCCCATATAGCTATGCTGGCTGGAGAATTCTGAGAGTTGAAGTCCACAAGTCTTAAAGTTGCCAAGTTTGGGGACCCCTGCCATATAAGACTTACTTGGCAGAATGTCTGGGTGCTTTCTGCGGGATTTATTCCTAAATAGATATACCGGTATTCAGAATTGCATAGAGGGTTGCCAGAAATCTCCCCTATGATTTATTGATGTTTTATTTATTTATTAAATTTATAAGCTGCCCAAGTGCATAAAATATTTTGCATGGTATGCAGAGCCAGATTAAGCCAACTGATGCTCTATCCACATCCCCACAATGGTGCCCCTCACTGGAAGTAATAAATGTGATATATGATAAGACCTTTAAACCAGGGAAAGGTAACTGTTGAACACATAATTAATTTCAGTGCTAAAAATTGAAAGTATTTTTTTAAATATTCAACAAGCATGTTCTCCTGGGACAGTTCCTATGCAGCTAAAAGTAAAAACATAGAAGTCTGACGGCAGAAAAAGACCTCATGGTCCATCTAGTCTGTCCTTATACTATTTTTCTTGTATTATATCTTAGGATGGATATATGTTTATCCCAGGCATGTTTAAATTCAGTTACTATGGATTTACTGACCACGTCTGCTGGAAGTTTGTTCCAAGCATCTACTACTCTTTCAGTAAAATAATATTTTCTCACATTACTTCTAATCTTTCACTCAACTAACCTCAGATTGTGTTCCCTTGTTTTTGTGTTCACTTACCTATTGAAAACACTTCCCTCCTGAACCTTATTTAACACTTTAACATATTTAAATGTTTCTATCATGTCCCCCCTTTCCCTTCTGTCCTCCAAACTATACAGATTGAGTTCATTAAGTCTTTCCTGATACGTTTTATGCGTAAGACCTTCCACCATTTTTGTAGCCCGTCTTTGGACCCGTTCAATTTTATCAATATCTTTTTGTAGATGAGGTCTCCAGAAGTGAACACAGTATTCCAAATGTGGTCTCACCAGCGCTCTATACAGCAGGATCACTGTCTCCCTCTTCCTGCTTGTTATACCTCTAGCTATGCACCCAAGCATTCTACTTGCTTTCCCTACTGCCTGACTGCACTGTTCACCCATTTTGAGACTGTCAGAAATCACTACCCCTAAATCCTTCTCTTCTGAAGTTTTTGCTAGCACAGAACTGCCAATACAATACTCAGATTGAGGATTCCTTTTTCCCAAGTGCATTATTTTACATTTGGAAACATTAAACTGCAGTTTCCATTGCTTTGACCACTTATCTAGTAAAGCTAAATCATTTGCCATATTACAGATGCCTCCAAGTATCTTTGAATTGTTCTCAGGCCACAGAACATTTTTGTTATGATGATGTTTAAATGTATTTTTAAAAGCCTGTTCAAAGGATATGTGAAATACCAAGTCAGAGCATGAGCAAAAATTATTTATTCTTTATAAAATAGATTTAATATGGCCCATGAACTCAAACAGTAGCATTCTAAGTAGTATACAGCACAAAACACAAACAATAAATCAAAACCATATAACATTAAACATGCACAATAAATAAATATTAGCTGCAGTTCAGTTTTTTTGTGTAACTATACCAAGGGTTGTGGACTTTGAGGGAATATGAAGCAGACTCTTTTGGATAAGAGCTTTTACTCACAGGGAAGATTGCAGATTCCTAAATTAAAAGGTAAAATTGGTAGCAAAATAAAGTTAAACTTATTTATGTAGGAAAATCTGGGAAACAGGAGTGAAGCAAATGATCTCGGGTTTAAGCAGTCTAAAATGAATGTATACCTCACCCAAAATAAATGTAACAGTTGGACTCACTTTTCAACAAAATAATTGTCAACTCTGTCAATGATTATGCAATAAAAATAAAGCATAAACTGCAGATCAAAAGGGCTTGCTTCATACAAAACCAGAAAAAAAAACCATTTTCATATTTCATCAATTGGACTCTGCCTGTAATTTTTGTTAGAAAGGTTGTAAGTTATACAGTATTTGCTTTGCCTGATAAAATCCACAATTTATCGGCAAATTTCAAGAAGCAACCAAGCAGAGTTTTCAGATTAGGGTTTAGTTTAGTTTTTCCTTCTGATCCTTTTATACCTAATTTTATTTATTTCTTTTTTAAAAAAAATTCAGGTTAAAGCGATTTCCATCCACTCTGAAATGTTCACAGTTCAAAATGGTTTGTTGACGCCTACTTTCAAAGCCAGGCGACCAGAACTGAGAGAATACTTCAAGAAAGAAATAGAAGACCTTTATTCAAGTATCTCCATCTGACAGCACAGGAAGGTTCTTCAGAATAATGTACTCTGTAGCAATATTAGGATAATTTTGAAAATGGGAAGGATGCAATTGACATGAATAAGCATCTGACTTTCTACATGAGCCTTCTGCTGTCTGAAGACATGGTCACTGAATAATACCTTGCCATCTAGTTCTAGGTCCTAGAAGATTGCATAGCCCATACTGGACAACCATTAAACTTTTTAAAAGTTCCACTTCTTGAAAGTATTTGACAGGCCTTTCTTTATTAATGCGTGCAAAACTCCCTTAGCAAACAGAAAAGAAATCTGCTTTTTGTGTGACGCTCCTCTAAATCTGGATTCAGCCGTGCGATCTGTAGGATTTCCAGATGTCTCTCTGGATGGGTACTACTAAGAACTCTTTAGAAGCAGGAAGTTCTTGCCCTGATTCACAGGTACACATAATGCACGCATCTTTTTTTAGGAGTTTGTCCTCCCAAGTACCACTGAGTGCATATGTAACCAAGAATTCCTCATTGCAACTGAGCTCTTAAAATTCCAGGGAGATATCTGACAAAGGCTAGTAATCTACCTCAAATATTCTTTGATGCTCAAAGCCACAATAAACCTATTAACCTGATACAGAACTGAAAGCTGGAATTGTGTAATTGTTCTTTAAATGGCAGCTGTTATGGTCTGCATAGCAAAGTTGAATTTGTTGGGAGTAATCAATTCACACACAGGAATAACTTGTATTTCATATGCATTAAATGTGCTGAACCTAGTGCCACATGCTAGATGAATAGTAACTTGTGATTGTCACTATAGGGCCTCACACTTTCCAAAATGTACGAGACTTGTTTACTGGACACACTGTTGAAAGATGTTGATTGCTTTCTATATTGGCAGCTACCCAACTGAAATTTATAAAAGGAAATCTAGTTTTTGTGAACACACCATATAAATTTCGTTTATGCCTTCTGTTCTAAATATCCCCCCCTTATTTAACATAAGAATGCGGCGACTGAGTGCCTGTTTTCCCTTTGCATTGCTTTAGATTACACAACAGCATCTTGAGCAGTCTCACTTATGTAAAGATTGCTGAGATTATTGCGGTCCTAATATTTAGCAAAAATGCAAGGCCTCAGCGTTCTAGCCATTGACAAGCTTTTTCAAGAGTTCTGGAGAAATAATTTTAAATCATATAAAGAGGATGTGGGGTTTCTAAGTCAATTGGTGGGTCTCGAGTAACAGATTTAAATTATTTTAAAGTAACCTTTCCACTTTTATCTTTGGCTGAATGTACCATATGAAAACTAGAGAACTTTTAGTCCTATATCTGAGACTTTCTGTGTTCAGCTGTGAACAATTCACTTAAATCAATATCAAAACTTCAGTGAAGAAATTAACTGTTCTTGAGAAATTACCTAACAAGAAAAAGTTGCTTGACCCATATGCATCAGACATCAGTTTTTCTGTGGAAATTGAAAACTTAATACTATTGAGTTTGATTCTACAGACTTGAAAGCAAAATCCTTTACAAATATACTAAAGAAGATATGGCGCTGTACAATTGTTAATATATTCATTTTTTTAGGCAAGTCTATTTTGTATGGTTTATTCTAAGTTCAAAGTGCTAAAGTAGTGACTGAAATTGAGTTAAATTTTGCTGGAATATTCATACCCAAAATTCAGTTGATTTTTTTTTTAATAAAAAAAGTGACACAATGAATAGATGGAAAATGTAGGTAGCACATTTATTTATATCTGGTCTATATTAACTTAAGATACTCTTAAAAAGAAATATGCCCATTTGTTGCAGTAGTCTCTTGTTGCAAAAAGTACCCTTTGTGTGTCTTCCAATCCCTTCCCTTTCTCTTCATTACCTAACTAAGAGATTTTACTTTGTACTTCAGAATTTTTTGTTCAGCTGTGTCCTCTAAACTGATCAATACCGACTGTGAAGATTAATATGGTTTGTACAAATTCCCCAAGTAGTTGCCATAGCCATACAAGTTGGGGATTATGAGAGCTAGGGTTTAGCATGGAGTATGTTTAAGACAGGCTGGTAGTTTCCTCAATCTACACTAAAAAGTGACTAGTAGTTTCATTAATTTAGATCCAAACCTATAATTTTATAATAGATAAAGGAGACTCATAATTTTTTGCATATTCTCTGCAGGAAGACATAGAAATACATCTATACACTTTTTAACTAGATTTCTGTGATGCCTGGAGATAATTATTTTAATGTTAAATTCCCAAAAACTAATATTTTGAGAAAACTGGCATACAGACTAAACTCTATTATTTTGGTTACATAAATTCAGCATTACCAGACATGTTTCACATGTTTTACTTAGAATTATAAGTACAATCATATATATTTATTAAACGTTTACCATTATTTAAAACAGTAGCTAGGAATATGTTGGGTATAATCTATCTGAATAAATTTTTGATTTGAAGAATAAATTAAGTAACATCTTAAAATGTTCTTATCAAGAGGAAATTGTTTGCTTGATTATACTTTTTTATGCAAAGTAATACATTTATTTCAGTTGTACGTCTTCCCCCAAGAGATACTGGAACTTTTTTAAAGACAATCTTAGAACATCCTAACAATCTAGTGATTAAACTGTATTCTATTGCACTCAGGATCACCTTTAAGGAACATGTTTTTTTAAAAGGGCTGAGCTGTCTGTAACTAATCAAGAAAAAGAACTTAGGCCTAATGGATAGCTTCATAAAGATGTCAAACCACAGTTCCTCATCTGAGAAAAAAATATATTCCATGTTAGTGATTATTAACAGAGGAACTGAAAATAAATCTGGCAATAATGCATAGTGTAATACCTTTTCGTGGTATTGGTTATATCTGCATCATACTATGGTTATATCTGCATCTGAAATACTATAGATTATGGCTATCCAAACTTTTGGTCTGCTTGGGCCTCACTGAGTGAAAAGGAATTGTTTTGGGTCACATATAAAATATATAATATAGTTTATGTATACAAATCATGTAATAAAGTTAAAAGGCTGCATTGCTAGCTATGTAGGGCTGCATGTGGCCCATGAGCTGTGGATTGGACAGGCCTGCTGTGGGTGGTTCTGTTCACATTTGATTGTTTTCGAAATGTGATCAAGATCTGCTGGAAAAAAGTACACCAGATAACCAAATTATCAGGGGCTCAAACCCTTTCCTTACAAGTAAATATTAGAGTATTGGAAAAATTTAGCTTAGAAAGAAGGGGGAATCATTGGTATACAAAATCATTTGTGGCAGGAAGAATTGTTTTCTCTTTTGTCAAGTCACTAAATCCAAGAGCCATCCTTTGAAGTTGATTAGAAAAAGATTTAGAACAGATTGAAAGAAACCAATTTTCTAAGCAAATAATTCACCTAAGCCTAAGGCATTTATTACTGCAAGAAACAGACTAAATTGGGTTAATGATTTTAAAGGAGGATTGGATATATTCATGGAGGACAAATGTATCTAATGCTATGAATTTTAAAGGCTCAAATGTTGGTCTCAGGATAGCTTGTGTTCAAATGGGAACAAAAGCAGGAGAGAGATATTTATCTTTTGCTCAAGAGTACCTTAGAAGTAACACACTCTGGACTAGCCTTGGTTTGAACCAGCAAGATATTCTCATAGTTAAGTGAAGGATCAAAAGATAAAAATCAACTTTGAGTCAAACCTATTCCTAGTCACTTCATAAATTTAGAACACTGCAGTTTAGGGAGTTATCACTACAGACTACTATTAGTACAGTATGAAGGATTTTTTGAAAGGGGGGGGGAATGAATTTTCAATATTTTTTTCTGATCAGGATCTGCTGGAAATGACAGTACAGTGTTCCCTCGATTGTCGTGGGGGATGCGTTCCGAGACCGCCCGCGAAAGTTGAATTTCCGCGAAGTAGAGATGCGGAAGTAAATACACCATTTTTGGCTATGAACAGTATCCCAAGCCTTCCCTTAACACTTTAAACCCCTAAATTACAATTTCCCATCCCCTTAGCAACCATTTAGATTATTACTCACCACGTTTATTTATTAAAGTTTATTTAAAAAAATGTTTTTTAAAGGCAGACAAAAGTTTGGCAATGACGTATGACGTCACCGGGCGGGAAAAACCGTGGTATGGGGGGGAAACCGCAAAGTATTTTTTAATTAATATTTTTGAAAAACCGTGGTATAGATGTTCTGCGAAGTTCGAACCCGCGAAAATCGAGGGAACACTGTAATATGAAAGTAATTGAGAAGCAAGGCTGTTTTGAGGTATGGGCTAGTGTGCAAAATAGATGCATTAGTTGAAGTCTACAGACTAAACACAAGCTCTAAAGCACAATCTGGAAGTGCTAAAGTATGCAACCCACAACTTGTCAATTCTGTACAGTAAGCAACAAAGCTGATTTATTCCTAGATTTAGAAAGTAGTGAATTCAGATGCAGTGTTCACGTGACTGGCCCAAGCACTGCTTGTTTTATGAAACCCCTGAAGTGGAGATCAATTCTTGGTGACTAAGGGCCATCTTGGCAGCAACAAAAGGTTTTGCTATTCCACTGAATGATTTTTTTAACTTACCAGCTAACCTAGAGTCCTTGTTGAAGTTTGAGACCAAGGTTGACTAGATGTTGCCCCCTGTGGAGGCTAAATGCTGTCTTTATTCATCATCACTATTACATTTGGCTGCACAGAGCTGATTTCATATAAAACCTTTCTACCTGCTGTTGAACTTATCTCAGGTGGACATCAGGTGCATTGGATATTCCTAAGTGATTTTATCTGCTCACTTGGCCCAATCTTAAAAAATGAAAATATAGAAAAAATATCTAAGGGCCTTAATCAAAATATCTAATTAAATAACCATATGTAGCTTGAGCCATTGGTGTTCAAGTGAATACATTTACATTCTGTTAAATACCATATTTATTTGAAATGCACTATTTGTTATCAACCAGTTTTATTAAGTATGTACTATTAGGGTAACATTACAACTGATGTTGAATGTCTTAGAAAAGGTCTAATTATTCCAGATTAGAATGATGTTGTAATTTGAGTCTAAAATGCTATCAATATGTTTTACAATATATCACTAGAAGCAATATTAAGGACAAAGGGAATATTTCATCAGTCTGAATTTACATACCAGTAAATTAAAATTGGGTTCATAGTGATTATGAAATCCTGGTTATAAAAGCAGCCATTCTCCCTTCAATGAATAATAGGTGGAAGTTTACTGCTTAATAACTTACAGATGCACAAGTAAATTATGTCTAGTGGATGTTTGAATGACATACTAGAACAGGGGTGTCAAAGTGGTGACCCCTGGACTGGATGCATCACACACAGGACACATCCACTCCAGTTTCACAAAGAGAAAAAATGTTGCAAAATATCACATTATGGCAATTGACACCACGAGTTTGACACCTGTGTACTAGAAATTTTGTATTAGTGTATTTGCTTTGTGATGTCATCAATTTGCAATTTGGTTGAGTGAAGAAACTGCAGGAATGAATACAAGATCAGGCTGACCTCTCACAAGAAAAATGGGCCATTCTAGTTAAAAACGATGCATAGTTTTTCATTTTAAATATAAAGCATACTACTAAAACAGCCTTTCCTCTAAAAAATCAATGAGGTTATATAGTAAAATTTAAAGCTTCACTTGGGCCATATAATATTTTGGGGGTAGGGAACCTGAACTGAAACAGGAATTTATTTTATATGAAACAGAAGTAGAAAACAAAGGTTTTTATGGCACATTGCTGGTAAGAATAACAAAATCCATTTAAAAAAAAATTAAATTATTAGTTCATATATCAGAATATAGCTTCACTTTTCTTGGAATGAATCAAATCAACTTGAAAAAAATAATCTTTGGTTTTCATTGTGTGGAAAGCACAAACTAATTATCTATATGTAAATAAACTTATGAAATGAATGTAAATTTTAGAAGAATATACTATTTTTGCATGAAATTGAGGAATTTAACAGCTGTGCTGTTGTCTCATGGAAAATATTATACAGATGGCTCATACTGTAGTTGCACATTAGTTTGCTTTCTTTACATTCCTCTCATCCAGTCTTAACTGAACTTGCACTAAAGGTAGAACTGCTGTTGCTTGGTAGAATTTACCTTAAGGCTGACAGTATGCCAGCATGCTAACTTCATTTAATGTATCATCCTTTAATTTGAACTTTCTACAATGTGGATCTGGAACAGCTAACTAGTAGAAACATCATACTTTGCTTGATGTCCTTTTATAAACCAAAATATCCTTTCATTCATTGGGAATGTTCCTCAGTAGGAAAGCAACAATGCTTTAAAAATAAAATTCCTTCAGAGTTACTGGTAACAAAGGTAGAAGGAAGCAAACTTTTTGTCATTTTGGTTGTGTTCAGTACTCCAGCAAGCAAATGTGCTGTAAAGCCTAGTTTTAAAAAGTTAAATCAATCTAAGTACTTCATGTGCCACAGGAAATCAGATGAAACAATATTGTCATTCCCCAAACTTAATCTTCTGCAGATGTGGTGGTGCTATGGCTCCCAGAAATCTTCAGCTGTATGTTAGCTGGAGAATTCTAGGTGTTTCCTAAAGGAGATGAGGCTGCACTAGAGTTATATCAATCCACATTAGAAAAAGCTGTAAAGTATAGCTTTTAGACAATTATAACGATTTCTATTAAAAATAAACGATTGAGCAAATGCACCAAATATCTATCTATCTATCTATCTATCTATCTATCTATCTATCTATCTATCTATCTATCTATCTATCCACCTATCTATCTATCTATCTATCTATCTATCTATCTATCTATCTATCCACCTATCCATCTATATCTATCTATCTATCCATCTATCCATCTATATCTATCTATCTATCCATCTATCCATCTATATCTAAATATCTATCTTTCTATCTATTGATTATTTTTACAAAAATGAGAGGATTGAGCATTCTATTTTTCCTAATTTGCTAGATAGGTTAAACAAAATAGTAAAGCAGAAAAGATTAAAAGTAGCTTCTACCAAGAGAAAGGAGACTTCATTCCTTAAGTAAGCATACTTAATATACTTAATACTGCATGAGCATATATTTTGATTTATGCTCATTTCCACATGAAGGATGCTAAAAAAAAACACCTCTGCTCACCCTTTTAACCTTAACCAAGGCATTCATTCCTGCTTTTACTATTGAAGAATTTTGCTTAACTTTACCCCCACCACCCCCAATAAATTGCTGTATTTTCTTGTTCTATTGAAGGCAAACATACAATGCAATTTTAAAAATAGGCACTTCAAAACAGTTGCAAAAGTGGTTCTGATTTTGTAGAAGCAATTAATAATTAAATAAAGGGGGGGGATCTATCCCTGAATAAATAGAGTTAGGAAACTAGTCCAAAGGAATCAAAGGAATTTGGGCTTCAACATTACTTTCAGAATTCTCCATTTCAGTCTCTACTAGCAAAATTGCCACCTGTAAACATTTCATGTTCTTGAACATTTCCACTGTTACCGTTTTCAGGGTTAATCTTCTGTCCTTCCATAATAGCATCTTTCTATTATGGCTGATACAGCAGCATTTCCAATCTGTCCAAAAGAAGCTCAGTTGGATTCCATTTTCCAGATTTGGGATTAGTCTCAACATCCTGAAGCCAAATAATGCAACTATTATGTTGGGCAATAACTTCAGGGCATCATAAAAATGTTAATATATTTTTGTTGCATTATAATCAAGTAGAAATTCTATCCTGTTTTACCAGGGCGTATGTCCTACTGAATGCATTCTAGTTTACTTCTGAATAGTCACAGAGCTGTTGCATCATTAAAATGGGAAACTAAGAAGACATTAAAAAATAGCATCTTTAGTGGGCCCAGTTTTAAGAGAGAACAAAATTAATTCTGCCTAAGCACATTTAGAAAAAAGACATTTCAGCACATGCAACTTTTAATCTTGCACGAGGATCTGAATCTACCAAAATGACCTCTTCCTGAGAAACACTAAACAGCGCAAACTTGTGCTCTTCTGCACTGAGTTATTTACCCTGATTGTATGCAAGAAAACCGGGAAGAAAAATAATTCATTAGTCGTTTCCCAGTTATTTTTTTTCTGTGAGATAACAGCACCTCACCATACTTTTCTATCATGCAACAGGACGACATATCTGCATTGAAATAAACTGCAAGTAAATCAGCCATTTATTTATATATTATTTATTCTATTTTCAACAAAAAGTGAAGATTAAAAATGTCAATGATCAATTAAAATATCTGTAATTAATCGGGTTTTGTTTCAATTTTGGGATATCCGCATGTACTATACACTTAAAATGCAAAGGGGAAGATGCAGACTTTAATTTTGTAAAAGGTTTATCAAATTTGTTAATATTCCTCTTGACTGACAAATAAAATATTTTTTAAAAATCTGTTTTATTCCAATAATCTGTCTATGGACTCAATAACGAATTGTTCAGAAATGACTGCCTATTTTAAAATGTGTGGACTTTTAAAAAATACCCACAAGTATACTTTGGAAATGAACTTGGTGAGCTCGTATTCCAATATTGAAAATGAAGACAATTTTTGAGCTACTCCAATAGTTTGACAGTATTATCAACCAAAAAGACGGTATTATAAACATCTAGAGCTTTTTTTAAAATGTCTTTAAAATAACAAAGTTGAAATAACTGTTGTGCTTATGTTCTCCCTTAGTGTCTGTCAATACTCTATTCAGGTGACAGAATGCTACCTTTTGGTTACATGTAAGGAGACATACGGTAAGAAAAGCCCTTAATAATGCAAAGGCTAAGGAGTCATCTGCCAGACCTCAGATCTTCAAATATTAATAGAACAAACAACACACCTACATTTTTAATTTATTTCCATTCTTATAGAATGAACCTGGGTTCTATGGGATCTCAAGAGACTCTCTGAACTTAAAGCCTTTATTGACATACTGTATATATTTGCAAATAAATCCATCTATGAAAAAGAAAACCCTCAAAAATGTGCTACCCGTTAATAAAACAAGTCTTGGATTCTTTTCAATATATTCTGAAGTACAGTACTTCATTTGTTTTTATATTTTGTCTCAATAAATGTTTTACAGAACAGATTCTGTTGGGGTTGGGCAGCATAGAATAGATTGATTGGTTCTGTTTTACATTTTCCAAATTGGCTTATCCCCTACATCAGGGATGTCAAACTCACATCTTCACAGTAGCATCATGTGAAGTATTGGGACTTCCCCACCACTACCACCACCTTTGCTAAACCAGGTGTGGGCAAGTGCGTGATGCCTCCAGTCCATGGGCTGGGAGTTTGACAGGCCTGCCCTACGTGGAGCATTTCAGCAGCTCCCATATTCATGTGTTGCCCCTCAGACCTTCACCAACGCAAATCCTAATTGCAAAATTGGTCAGGCATTAGCTTAAGGAATGGAAATTGCCTTGCCTCATACAGAATGACTCAAGAACTGGTGGAGCCCAGAATCTCTTTTATCCCTAAAAGCCATTATAACATGATGTGATATGACATGATACGATAAATATATATAATATATATAACATAGTATAATACAGTGCAGTGGCCTAGTTAAGACTGAGCCGGGGTGGCGCAGTGGGTAGAGTGCAGCACTGCAGGCTATTTCAGCTAACTGCTAGCTGTAGTTCAGCAGTTCAAATCTCACCACCGGCTCAAGGTTGACTCAGCCTTCCATCCTTCCGAGGTGGGTAAAATGAGGACCTGGATTGTGGGGGCAATATGCTGGCTCTGTTCAAAAGTGCTATTGCTAACATGTAAGTCGCCTGAGTCTAAGGAAAAGGGCGGCATAAAAAATTGAATAAATAAAATAATATATATATAAATAAATAAATAAGACAGACAGACACTGGTATTGTTGACTGGAAGGTTGTCAATTTTAGACAAGTTACTGAATGATGAGGTGAGCAACCCTACCTGTCCCAGCTTCCAAGCTAGTAGTTTGAAACAAAGTACAAATAGACAAATACGTACCATTTCAATGGGAAATAACAGCTTCTCCACTGCATCTGGAGGGAGAGTCCAACATGGGGTATTACTCCAATCTTATTGGTAGAGACTGAGTTAGAAATTTAAATATTAATTGAGCACCACCCCCTCTACTCTTCCCATGAGCCAGTTTTAAAAACTCAGTCTAAGAGTAGAGACATGCTGAGTTTGTTCTGAAGAACTTTGAATAGTTTAATATATAATAAAATGATTGTATAACCTGTTTAATCTGTTTCTTTGTTTTTCAGATAGCAGAAACGAAGTGGAACAGACGGCTGGGGTCTCTGCCCTCCGCGGGCAGCACCCCCAACGATCCTCCTCAGAGGTCTTGTATTCCCCCCGAGGGAACACCCCACAGAGGAGCAGCCAGCCTGGGGTCCCTGACCTTCGAGGTCATACCAGGGCTGCGAGCCGAAGGTGGAGGGGAATGCCCCTCCACTGGGAGGCTCGGAGGCGATCCGGCTCTGCCGGCAGGGAAGCGCCTCTCAGCTGTTCAGTGCGGCAGCCGCCGCAACCGCCGGAATCGCCGCCGAGAGCTGCGGCCAGCGGAGCGCCTGGAGAGACAGCTGCCTCGCCCCCGGAGCCTTGGGAAAGGCCGGCGAGAAGGGGGCCAGAGCCCCAGAGGCTGCAGGACCCTGGGGACTTGCTCGGACGCCGGGAGGCGCGGGCGCCGCCATTTTTGGGCATGGAGTTTGGGCGTCGCGTCATTAGGCGCGAAAACGCCCGCCCCAGGCAGCAAAGAGCGCGAAGAGGCCAAGCAGCCCAACGCGCAGGCGCGGGCCCAGCAGGGATCCGGACGCCATTTTTGTTTGACGCAGTGAGGCTGCAGTTACCGGAGGTCAAGCTAAGAGATTTGGAGGCATAATTGGACACTGTGAGTACCATGGATGACCGGCAAGGCCCCGATAAGCCCGAATCCCCCCGGCCAACAAAGGATAAGGCCAAAGGGAAGGGAAAGGAGAAGCAAAACCCTCTCATTCCCCTGCCTCCACCTCTTCCATTAAAGAGGCTGAAAAGCGCATCAAAGCGCTCGAAAAGAAGCTGGAGGCCGCATTGCAAGCATCTCCAGCGGGCCTGCCTCCAGCCCAGAGACAGGGACCTGACCCCTTGTCGCCCCCAGCCACCTTTGGGCCTATGGGGGTCCCACCTGCAGGGGATTGGTCCCCAGATAGACAGTTTCTGTCCATGCCTCAGGCCATGCCATCCCCCAGCACTTCTTGGGCCAGACCTGGATCAGCGGGGCCCTTGGGGAGAAGCTCCCAGGAACCATCAGCCACCTTTACCCCCACAGCAGCTGGATTGAGATCACAGCCGGGTGCGTGGCAAAATTTGCCCCCAGATCTGCAAGACATCATAGCCAGTGCCTATTCGCAAAACATGGCTATGGGGGCACAGCAGTATGGCAGGCAGCATCTTCACTCAAAGGAATCGTGGTCAGCTCCACCCCCCTCGGGTTTGGGGTCCTTGTTGGAAGAGCCAGCTCAATTTGAGGACAGCGAACCGGAGTATGGCTTCTCAGAGGATGTCACAGCGCCAGAGCAGACACCTATGGTGGGTCTATTCAAACCTATGCTGTTTAAGACTCTGTTATTCAAGGCCAAGCACGTAATGAACCTCCCTGGTTCAGAGAAGGCCACAGAGACCACTGAGACTGGCAACACTTCGACCACACTTCTACAAGAACCTCAGCCCGAGTCTGACCACTTTCCTGCTTCGGACATCTTTATAAAAGGAATCAAAAGGCCCTGGCAGTATCCTGCAGCAGCCCAGGGACCTACCAACCTGGAGAGGAAATTCTATACCTTCGACGAGGAGGTAGAGAAACTATTGGAATTTCCCCCAATCGACCAACCGGTCGTGACACTAGTTTCTAGCGCATTAGTACCTTCAGAGACAGGTGACAGCCTGAGACCTGAAGAGAGAAAAACGGAAACGTTGCTGCGCAAGACACATCAGATGTCTGGCTGGAGTTTCAGAGCGGCTGCAGCTGCATCATTCATCAACCGGGCATCGATGTTGTGGATCCAGGAGATGCAGTCCCGCCTTGGTCCAGAGGACGGACGTCTTCGCCAGGATCTGAGTAAGCTGCGGGCGGCGACGGAATTCTCCGCAGACGCCACCTTGCATGCAGCCAAGTTTTCCACCAGGAGCATGGCCGCAACGCTGTCTTCCCGCCGTCTACTGTGGCTACGAAACTGGCAGGCGGACCTCAAGTCGAAATGGCGGCTGGCATCCGGTCCTTTCCAAGGCTCAACCCTGTTCGGTGACCTGTTGGAGAAAGTCCTCGTGGAGGACAAAGACAAGAGAAAAGTCCTCCCCAGGTCCAACCGACGACAGGACCGTAGATCCACGCCATACTCAAGGCGCCAGTCCTTTCGTTGGGACACATCAACCAACTCCGGCCAGAACCAGCGCTCCTTTGCTCAGGGCCAATACAATCCACAGTCCTACAGGAGCGACTGAGGTTCCTTTCAGGACAGGCCAAGAGGATATCAGCAGTCCAGAAGGCCATTCCGTGGTGGCAACCAACGAGGATTTAAACGTAATTCGAAATGACTCGGACACCTCACAGCCCTTAGGAGGCAGGCTCCAGGGATTCAGTTCCACCTGGCAAACGACCTCCTCCGACAAATGGGCTGTGGCCACCGTCACACACGGTCTCAAGTTGGAGTTCGTTCAGTCGCCTCCCAGTCGTTTTTTGCACTGCCCGAGACTAAAGGACTTTCAGAAAAAGTTACAGCTGCACAAGGAGATCACGCACCTGTTAGACATACAAGCCATAGAACAGGTCCCCCGGCAGGAGGAAGGCCAGGGGTTTTACTCAATGATATTCATCGTACCCAAGGCCTCCGGGGGCTGCAGGTTGATATTAAACCTGAAGCAACTGAACCTCTTCATAAGGTACCGGAGGTTCAGGATGCATTCCCTACACACTATTTTGGCTTCCGTCCGAGCACAGGACCTTTTAACGTCCATAGACCTCAAGGAAGCTTACCTGCACGTTCCCATACATCCAGAACATCGCAGGTTCCTTCGCTTCTGCTCCGAAGGGAGGCATTATCAATACAGGGCAATGCCGTTCGGCCTTTCATCGGCCCCACGCACCTTTACCAAACTGCTGGACGTGTTGACAGCCAACTTGCGAGCACGATCCATCAGGTTGATGGCCTACCTGGACGACATCATCATCTTGTCCAGGTCCCAGGCAGCGGCGAAGAGAGACCTCACCGAGACCATACATACACTACAAAGTCACGGCTTTACCATCAACGTAAAAAAGAGCCAGCTCACGCCCACCACCAGTTTACTTCACCTTGGTGCGGTCATAGACACTCAGACGGGCACCGTAGCGCTGTCGACAGAACGACAGAACAACATACGACGCTTGGTGTCCAGCATCCACCGGAGACCAGTGCCCCTATCTCTACTGTCAAAGATATTAGGCACTATGGTGTCAGCGATTGGCATCGTCCCTTGGGCCAGATATCACATCAGGACATTACAATGGTTCCTGCTCCCAGCCCAGAGAACCAAGGTGAGCCATTCCCACAGACTGGTACATTTGCCACAACAGGTCAAGGATTCCTTCAGATGGTGGACATCTGCCGCAATAGCCATCGGATCTCCATTCCAGAGGCGGAACCAAGTCATCTTGACCACAGACGCGAGTCTTACAGGATGGGGTGCCCACATCGGGACCCAGATGGCTCAGGGGCTGTGGAGGGCGGAGGATTTATCGCCCGTCAACATAAACTTCTTGGAATTAAGAGCAGTATTCCTAGCTCTACAGACATTTACGACTTTGGTCCAGGGAAGACACGTGTTGGTGCTCACGGACAATGTCACGACCAGGGCCCACTTGAATCACCAAGGGGGCACACGGTCGCAACGACTCATGAGAGAGACGGAAAATCTCGTCATCTGGGCCGAAAGTCATTTGCTCTCCCTGTCAGCGGAACACATTGCGGGAGTCAACAGCATGCAGGCGGATTGGCTAAGCTGGTCTACCCTGGATCCGTCAGAATGGAAACTAGAACCGAGCATCTTCCAACAGATGGTCGCCAGATTTGGAGCCCCATCAATAGATCTGTTTGCGAGCTCCCAGAATGCTCAACTGCCAAGATTCTACACACGGTTTCCAGAGCCTGGGGCGGAGAAGGTCAATGCTCTGCTGACACCCTGGCCGCCAGGCCTACTTTACGCATTTCCACCAACGAACCTGATTCAGCGAGTGGTGGACAAAATTCTACGGGAGGAGGCAGAGGTACTACTGATAGCACCTCATTGGCCCCAGCGTCCGTGGTTCTCCGATCTGGTGGCATTGTCAGTGTCAACTCCATGGAGGATCCCAGACCGGATGATATCGCTGAGCCAGGGGAGTCTACAGCATCCAGACCCACAGTGGCTCCAACTAACCGTCTGGCACTTGAGCGGCTCAGACTACGACAATTAAAATTACCTGACAAGGTCATTGATACCATACAGGCCGCAAGGCGTCCTTCAACGTCTCGCATTTACCAGACGACATGGGCAGCCTTTTGCGGTTTTTGCGACAAGCAGCAAGTTAACCCTAGGACGGCGTCGGTGATCACTGTTCTTGAATTTTTACAAGCAGGACTTGAGCGTGGGTTAGCACCGAACACACTAAGACGTCATGTGGCGGCCCTTTCCACCATGATACCAGTGGAGGACGTAAGATCCTTGGCTTACCACCCTTGGGTGAAGGATTTCCTGCGGGGAGCATCGAACCAACATGCCCCGCCAGTTCGGAGATTTCCATCGTGGGATCTCACACTAGTCCTCAGGGCCTTGTCTAAACCACCGTTTGAACCTTTGAGGTCCATATCACTACGACTATTGTCTATTAAAACAGCCTTCCTAGTCGCGATTACGTCTGCACGAAGGGTGTCGGAACTATCCGCCTTGTCGGTAAGGCCGGACCTTTGCATTTTCCACCCGGACAGGGTGGTGCTGAGACTAGACCCGTCCTTCATACCGAAGGTTAATTCAGACTTTCACCGGAAACAGGACTGATACTTCCGGATTTTTGCACCCACGGTAACCACCCATCGGAGTTAAGATGGCACAAAATAGACGTGCGCCGTGCGGTCAAGATTTATGTGAGGCGAACGGAATCGTTTCGGTAAACAGAGAGATTGTTCGTCGCGTTTGCACAGAGGAAGAAGGGACTTGGAATTTCATCCACATCAATTAGCCGTTGGATCAGAGACTGTATCGCGGAGGCGTACAGGACTCGGGGACAACCCGTACCAGCAGGAGTGACAGCTCACTCCACGAGGAGTGCGGCCACTTCAGCAGCCTGGGTCACACAGGCGTCCATAGATGACATCTGCAGAGCTGCCACGTGGGCTGCCCCTTCAACATTCATACGGCACTACAAGTTGGACTCCTTTGCTTCGGCCGAAGCAGCCTTTGGGAGACGTGTTTTACAACGAGTTTGTGTTTCTCCAACGTCCCTGACAAGACCTTCTCCCTCCCATGGGCCGTAAATCTCTGGTATATCCCATGTTGGACTCTCCTTCCAGATGCAGTGGAGAAGAACCGTTGTACCTACCTGAACGGTCTTCTCAATGCACTGGAAGGAGAGTCCAAACCCACCCAGTATGTTTAGGGGTGCAGGGACGCCGGAGTGGGCAGTTAGTCAGTTGTTTATTGTTATAATAAAATTTGGTTATCCTCTTATATGTTTTCGTTTTTAAAACTGGCTCATGGGAAGAGCAGAGGGGGTGGTGCTCAATTAATATTTAAATTTCTAACTCAGTCTCTACCAATAAGATTGGAGTAATACCCCATGTTGGACTCTCCTTCCAGTGCATTGAGAAGACCGTTCAGGTAGGTACAACGGTTCATTTCGTACACCTTGACATAGTCATGCCAGCCACATGATCATGAAAATGTCTTTGGATGTTTTTCTCTCTTAGTTCAGAAATGGAGATGACTACTGCCCCCTAGAGTTGGACACAACTGGGCAGGGGAAAACTTGTCCTATCAGACTCTCAAATATTGGATGGGGGGGATGGGCGTTCCGGTAGGGGAAATGGCGAAGAGTGTGCAGCTCCGGGTGACTGTGTGCGGCTGTACGTGTCGGAGTGAGATTTGACTTTTGTGCGTGCACAAAAAGAAAAATCTTGCAAGAGAATGCGCGGCTGCACAAGATTTCAGCAATTTTCAGTGATTTTTTGCTGACAAAAAACCCTGCCAAAATATTGCAAGTCCACTCACACGATTTTACTCTACGTGCATGTGCAGAAACAGTCTCACTCAGGTGTGCGCACGCGCCCACTGGAGATACAGAGCGGCGCGCAGAGTGGTGCGCTGGTAACAGGAAGAGCCTGCAACCCTTCACTGATACTATCATAGAGCACATATATTACATATCATATCTCAATTTTATGTAATGTATACAAACCAATTTTTTAAACAAAAAATTATCTGGCTTTTGTTTGCTGCATACATACAATTAAAACACAAATATGTCTTGACAATCGGACAAAGACAAAGGTATCCTTTTTTGGTTCTTTTGGTAATTTTTTAAAAATTTTCCTCCACAATTTTCATACATACATACATGCATACATACATACATACATGTGTGTGTGTTTTCGTAGATTTTCACGGGTACAGGTATGAAGGTCTTGGCATATTCAGGTTTCTTCCCGTGTAGGATTCAAAGATTTCTGGCAACGTTTCGACGATGTCCCACTCGTCATCTTCAGGCTGGTGCTTATGTCCTTGTTCTAGGGCGAACACAGCGAGAACTGAGCTGCATTAAGAAAAGAAGAAAAAACTTCCTCCCTTATCCAACACTTCAAAACTACAGGACATGAAATTGATTTGGACAGAACTAAATTAATTTCCAAAACAGAACATTACACTAGAAAAACATCCCCAAAATAAGAACAAGTGTGATATCTCCTGCCTACCAGACATCTGGAAACCAGCCCTCATTAACAAACGTATCCCAGCCATACAAACTGAAACCAGACTCAGAACACACATTGCAAAACAACTAAGTAGCCTGCAAGCTCCAACTACCCAGGATATCACCCCCAATCCACAAACATCAACTAATCAGCATACATCAACACCCCAGATGTTACCCCACTGACTCACCAGGAAGTTTCAACACAGCTTACAGCTGCTGAGCCAAAAAACCACACACACACACCAGTATTTATAGAGGGAAGGCAGCTCTGGTCACCCTATATATATATATCAATGCATATTCCTTAAAATATATCAATAACAAGTACATAGTTATACATTTTTATCCAATCATAATTCAATATCCTATTTTGCACCATTATGCTGTTATCAGTCTGTTTTTCTTTGTTTCTTTACATTCTCCTCCCTTCATCTCCACCTCCTCCTTCTACCTTCTTACTCATTCTCTCCCCCTTCCTACTTCCGTCCACTTCCTCTCTTCTCCCTTTATCTTTCTACTACCTCTTTACCTTTCCCCGAGTGATTCCTATACTAATTCATCTTATATTCAACAGACTAATAACGTATTTTATTGATTGATTGATTGATTGATTTTGTCCAATGCACAATGAGGGTTTTAGTGGGTATACACATAGTAAAATACATGTGTATATACAGGTTATTAATATTATTATTATTTATTAGATTTGTATGCGGCCCCTCTCCGTAGACTCGCGGATCACAACAGTAATAAAAGCAATATATAATGACAAATCTAATAGTTAGAATCTAAAATAACAATAGTACATTTAAAAAGTCTAAAAAGCAAGGAACCCCAATATATAAAAACATACATAAAGTCATATCATGCACAAAAACTACATAGGCAGGGGGAGATGTCTCAGTTCCCCCACGCTTGATGACAGAGGTGGGTTTTAAGGAGTTTACGAAAGGCAAGGTTGTAGAGCAGTGTTTCCCAACCTTGGCAACTTGAAGGTATTTGGACTTCAACTCCCAGAATTCTGGGAGTTGAAGTCCAAATACCTTCAAGTTGCCAAGGTTGGGAAACACTGTTGTAGAGGATATACAGTACTCATAGTAAAACATTCCTGTAGTACACCTTCAAAGTATCGGTGTCTCTTCTAAAATCAGAATTTTTGCAAAGGCATCTCCTTGAGTGACAGTAGGAATATACAGAAATACGGAGTCTTCCGTATTTAAAAAGCCAGAAACTTCTACTTTAGGTGGTGCACACACCTAAAGAGATAATGTAACAAGCCTTCCGTCCCCTGTCCTATAGTCTCTCCTATATCTCGTATTTCTTCTCTACTATATCCTCTATAACCTTCATTGTGTATTATTGTGTATTGGACAAAATAAAAAATAATAAAAATTACACGGTAAGAGTTGGCGGAAATGCACTCTTCCAAACTCTTTTAACACGCCTCTTAATTCAAAGGAATTAATTTCCCTTCCGAAGGATAACGGCATCCGCTACCGAATGCATCTACAAAGTTACCACACTAAGAAGCGAGAAACACGGTAAAGCACACGCTTGTAAAAGACAAACAAACATTAGCAGCCGGGCTTTGGATCCGATCGAAGCCCCTCCACGGAGTCTTCTCATCAGACGTAAGCCGCGGCGGTTCTCGAGCTGAACAAATGAGGTTTAAGGAAGGGAGCGCGTTGAGGACTCCGATAGGATCATCGGATTCATTCCTGAGCGGTGATTGGGTGAAAGCAGCTGCCTATCAGAATGCCGAAATGTCGTCCCACCCCCCCACCACCACCACGGCGCAAGCGGGCCTGTCAGTCTGTTATAAAGGGAGCTAAAAAAGCGGGCGGGGAAGATGACGGCGGATTGTTGTTGTGGTGGTGGTGGTGTGTGTGGCGGGCGGGGGAGGGGGGGCGGAGAGTGCAGTTTGTGGCCATAGGAGGTCTCGAATACGAGGTTCTCGTCCTTTCGCTAATAGTTTTTTAGCATTATATTTGGGGGGCTTTCACTAACCCTTCCCTAAAAATCAGGCGGTCACGTTAACCTATAAGTTCACCTGCAACACCTGTTTCATCTCAGTTTGGGCCCAATCTTTAAAGTCGGATCTGGTTTTATAATTGCATCGAAGCATCTTTATTTCTCCCACCCCTTCATCTCTTCATCTGCTGATTTTGGGCTGTTCTGCTTTTCTCCCTTATATTGGCTAAAATGTGCACTTCGGCTCTTGAATGGTACCTGAGAGAGTCCTGGATGTAGCATATGTTAATGCAAATCTAATTAATACCTTTTGAGTTACCTGTCTGTATAACAAACAATATTCCTCTAGAAAATACATTTTGGGGCACTTTCTCTTGGAGGACAATTGGTATTTGACTTCATTGTAGAAATCATAGACTTGGAGTTACTTGTTGCAGTTCCTGGACAACATAACTTAGTTGGAAGGGACAATTGAAGTCTTCCAGACCAACTGCCTGCTCAAGAAAGTCCTAGACAAATCCTGATTTCTCTTTTTTAGGGCACATTAAGTTGTATTACTGCTTTATTTTCTGAAATGATATATTTCTTTCTTGTGTCAAGGTTTGTTGTACCTTGGTTTCTGTTTTCATGAGCCTTTGTGGCTTGAGTAGGTAGAGCAAGTATTGACAACAAGTATGTCTGAAGATCATTGGGCTTCAGAAAGATGCCTTGCCTTATATTTGATTTAGATCTTGTCTTATTTTTTCCTTTTAGATAGCAGTTCTGAAGGAAGAAAAGCAGACAAAAAGAGGATGGATTGGGTGAAATTACGTACATATTCTGGGAAGAGGCGAGTCCTAAAGAAAACACATTGTGCTTCTCCATTGCCTGCTAAAACAGCATCTGTTGCAATGGTCAGAATTAAGAGTAAAGTCAAAACACCTCAGGAGAACCCAGATCTGCTTTCTAAGTTTAGCAGTGATCCTCAGGCGAAAAGCACTGTTGGTAAAAAAAAAGGTGAGATCTTCATGAAAATTTAAAGTGTTTTTATTTAGAGTGATGTTTCAGACTGAATAATCTCTGTTTGTAGATCATCATAGATAGCTTTTAGATGACCTGAAAGCTGAAGAAGATCTGATCTAGTTTGAACATTTCTGTACAATGTAAAGAGAATACCGTATTTTCGGTGTATAAGACACATCTAGATTTTGGAGGGCGATACCAAGGAAAAAAGTATTCTGAACCAAATGGTGTAGTATTATATTGTTTAGTAAAATACCAATATAGCAGAGTACTTTTTGTAATCATGTATACTTTTTAAAACCATGTATACTTTTTACAAACTTCAAACTTGACAGCTTCAAGACTTGTGGATTTCAACTCCCAGAATTCCTCCTCCAGTCATGTTAGCTCAGAAATGGGAATTGAAGTCCACAAGCCTTAAACTTGCCAGGTTTGAAGACCCTTGCACTCCTAACCCCTAACTCAAACAAACAAACAAACAAACAAACAAGGACAATTCATTTTGCTAGTTGTTTCTTTAGTCACAGAAATGGCTAGTGATAGAATCATTTACAATTAGAATTCCCTGCTGAGGTTGCCTTAATATTACTACTATAATATGAGGTTTTGACAGACCCCTCTTGACTACTCCAATTTTCACAATTGAAGTGCATGGAAATATATGGTGATGATGATAAATCTGAAATATTCCTTAAAAGGAGTGTTTCTAGAGCAGAGATTTCCAACCTTTGTTGACTGAGAAACTCTGGGAGTTGAAGTCCACAAGTTATAAAGGGGCCAATGTTGGCGACCCCTGGACCGATGACCTACAGTACAGACTCCCATTCCAACTCTTTCTGTGTCTGTCTGCCTGTGTGTCCACGCTCTCGTGCCCCCCTCTGTGCGTGCGCATAAACTCCTGTGTCCCCGATAGGAGCGAGGCAAGCCAAGCCACCACCCTTGCCTCAAAATCCCCCCCCCCAGCTTTCCTCTCCTTTCCCCGCTTTAGCTATTTTTATTAGCCCTAGAGGGGGAGTGTTCAGCTCTCCCACATCCAAAGACCGAAGGAAGGCCCTGCCAGGAGGGCACCTCAGCCAACAACTGCCAGTGCCCGGCACCCTGCCCATCCCCGGGGCTGAGCCACTGGCCTCCCACCGGGGGCTGCCAGGCGGCCTCGGCGACATTCGGTGTATAAGACGCACCCAATTTTTAAAGCACTTTTTTGAACTAAAAAGGTGCGTCTTATACACCAAAAATACGGTAGTTGAATGCTATTGTTTGTTTCCATCTCATTTAAATCACTTACATTTTCTGTGAATTTGATTTTCAATTAATGTGTAGAAGGAAAATAATACAGCTCTAAAGCCTCAAGTTTTTTTTTACAACAAATGGTTTTTTTTCTGTATTAAATAAATGAATTTATTGTTTATAGCTCCTGGACTGTGGTGAACTGAGTCCTGCTTAATGTAGATCTAAAGTCATTATTAGAGTTATTAGAATCACTTGAAATCCTCTCAAAGATCTGAAGACAGAACTTCAAGTTATGAGGCAAGGTATTTTTTAAATGTCACCTGCAGACCATCCTCTAGCCTTCCCTGAGTTAAGGGTGAATGTCTGAAGTTGAAATGTAGTTGTGTACTCTTGATTTTACAGGGCCCTGGACCTTATAAAAATATACAGGGCAATCATGGTTAGTTCCTTTGAAGGTCTGAAGATTCATATAGAAGAACCAGGTGATTTGGTGAGGCCTCATTTCATGTTTATGCTTCTGTTTCCTGAACAGTTTGAACTTTCCAAATAGTTTCCTTCTGCAAACCGAGTCAGGAGAGTATAGGAAGTTGTTTATTGCATAGCTGTAAGAGAAATACTGAAAGTTCTAGTTACACCACAGCCTTACATGTGTTATTAGGAAATTTCTTCCATAACCTACTTTGTGACTTGTTTATTGCCATGTGTGATTACTGCAGGTGGATTCTTTGAATTTTGACCTAGGTTTGAGCTGGTAGAGAAGCAATTCCCCGCCCCCACCCCCTGCAACTAGTCCTAGACAATTTTTGGAGTAAGAGCAAAATAGGAATTTTGGAATGTGATAAAAGTACCTTTATTTAGGATTCAAATGTTTAAAGAGCCTTAGATTTTTTTAAAAGGATTCATATTGGTAAAAACAGTAAAAAAAATGTTTTCTGCAGGGTGATAGTTTTGGATGAGGAAAAGCACTTTATGCTGGACAGTTTGAAGGAAGAGAGTTTCAGAGAGAGTGGAGGTCCACCTGGATTTTCTTAGGCCTGAAATGGGTATAATATATAATGTATTTGTTCTATAGCCTGCATTTTATTTTTTCTTAAATACGGGTAGTTCTCGTCTCACGATCGCAGTTGACTCCAAAATTTCTGTTGTTGAGATGGTTAACTGAGTTTTACCTCATTTTATGACCTTTCTTGCCACAGTTGTGAAGTAAATTACTGTAGTTCTTAATTTGGTAACACAGCTAAGTGAACCTGACTTTACTTGTCAGAAGGTTGCAAAAGGGGATTACATTTATTTTATTTATTTATTTAGAAAATTTATAATGCTGTCTGCTTGCACATGGCTATTCAAGGTGGCTTACAAGGACAAAAATACATACATACATACATACATACATATATACATACATACATATATACATACATACATAGATACATACATACATAGATACATACATACATACATACATACATACATATAGTGGGTATGGCTAGCTGATGAGGCCAAAATAAGGCCGAAATAGATCTATCCTAGTCTCCCTTAATTTTCAAATTCAGCAAAAAAACATGTGATATATATTTTATATATATATATATATATTTGTTTTCGTAAATTTTCACAGGTATATGTATGTAGATTGTTCTGAGTTCGGGTTTTGCCCTGTGTAATCACATTCACCATAATCAGGCTGAAGTTCCAAGCTTCGTGCTGTTGTAAAATGGAACACAACAGCACTGAAGTTCCAAGCTTCGTGCTGTTGTAAAATGGAACACAACAGCACGAAGCTTGGAACTTCAGCCTGATGATGGTGAATGTGATTTCACCGAAACGTCGCATAGATATGCAAAATATTACACAGGGCAAAACCCGAACTCAGAACAATCTACACACACACACACACACACACATATATATATATATATATTTGTTTTCGTAGATTTTCACGGGTATATGTATGTAGATTGTTCTGAGTTCGGGTTTTGCCCTGTGTAATATTTTGAGTGTCTATGCGACGTTTCGGTGAAATCACATTCACCATCATCAGGCTGAAGTTTTAAGCTTCGTGTTGCTGTAAATATGAAATGTTTGTAACTGCATTTAAACAAAAAAACATATCAGAATAATCACCATATCAATCTTCCAAGTAAGTGTGATTCCACCAACCAATCAAATCACTAAAACATAATCACCCAATCTATTTGCTACATTCAAACCAAATCTCCACCCCCAACACTATATATAAGGAAGAAATGGCAGTTACAAACATTTCATATTTACAGCAACACGAAGCTTAAAACTTCAGCCTGATGATGGTGAATGTGATTTCACCGAAACGTCGCATAGACACTCAAAATATTACACGGGGCAAAACCCGAACTCTTCATACTAGCCATTGAATGGGCTCTATTCTTGCTCTGGGTCCTCCAATCCAGCTGGCAGAACTACATCTTCAGGACCTTCTGAAAGAGTGCTAGACTGGGGACCAGTCTAATCTCCAGAGCCCAGGACACTGCAACTGTCATAAATGTGAACTGGTTGCTAAGCATATGAATTTAAAACACATGACCATGGGGATGTGCAACGGTCGTGTAAAGAATGGTCCTAAGCCACTTTTTTCAATGCCGTAAGCTTGAACAGTCATTAAATAAACTCTTGTAAGTCAAGGACTACATGCATTTCTAAGAAGCTTTGTGGAGAATATTCTGATTCTGAATTCCAGAAGCACTTTGGGAACAAGAAACAATGCCTTTGGTTCATTTTTAGCAATATGGGTAGGTTCTTTATTCTGTTAGACCGGGGGTAGACAAAGTTGGCTCTTCTATGACATTTATTTATTTATTTATTTTGTCCAATACACAATAATACACAATGAAGGTTATAGAAGATATAGTAGAGAAGAAATACGAAATATAGGAGAGACTATAGGACAGGGGACAGAAGGCATTCTAGTGCGCTTAGGTATGCCCCTTACTGACCTCTTAGGAATCTGGAGAGGTCAACCGTGGATAGTCTAAGGGTAAAATGTTGGGGGTTAGGGGATGACTCAGCCTTCCATCCTTCTGAGGTGGGTAAAATGAGGACCTGGATTGTGGGGGCAATAGGCTGGCTCTGTTAAAAAAAGTGCTATTGCTAACATGTTGTAAGCCGCCCTGAGTCTAAGGAAAAGAGCAGCACAAAAATCGAATAGATAGATAGATAGATAGATAGATAGATAGATAGATAGATAGATAGATAGATAGATAGATAGATAGATAGTACTACGGAGTCCGGTAATGAGTTCCACGCTTCAACAACCCAATTACTAAAGTCATATTTTTTACAGTCAAGTTTGGAGCGGTTAATATTAAGCTTGAATCTGTTGTGTGCTCTTGTGTTGTTGTGGTTGAAGCTGAAGTAGTCTTTGACAGGCAGGACATTGCAACATATGATCTTGTGGGCAATACTTAGATCATGTTTATGGCATCATAGTTCTAAACTTTCAAGACCCAGGATTGTAAGTCTAGTTTCGTAGGGTATTCTGTTTCGAGTGGAGGAATGAAGGGCTGTTCTGGTGAAGTATCTTTGAACATTTTCAAGGGTGTTAATGTCTGAGATGCGATATGGGTTCCAAACATATGAGCTGTATTCAAGGATGGGTCTGGCGAAAGTTTTGTAAGCTCTGGTAAGTAGTGTGAGATTTCCAGAGCAGAAGCTACGTAGGATTAGATTAACAACTCTTGAGGCCTTCTTAGCGATGTTGTTGCAGTGGGCTTTGGCACTTAGATCTTTTGGTATTAATATCCCAAGGTCCTTGACCAAGTGGGGATTATCTGTGATAATTTGTTTATTAAGTTTGTATTCGAAGTTCTGATTCTTTTTGCCGATGTGTAGGACAGAGCATTTGCTGGTTGAGATTTGGAGTTGCCATGTGTTGGACCAGTCAGAAACTGAGTCTAGGTCTTTTTGTACAGTAGTTGTGTTATCAGTGGTGTTGTACAGTTTTACATCGTCTGCAAAAAGAACACAGTTGCTTGTGATGAGATTGCAAAGGTCGTTGATGTAGAGAATTAAGAGTGTAGGTCCCAGTACGCTACCTTGGGGGACACCGCTTTTAACAGGGACGGGTGTGGATATGGAGCTTCCTATTTTGACCACTTGTTGCCTGTTAGACAGAAATGCAGTAATCCAGCTGTGGAGGGATCCTGAGATACCATAGGATTTGAGTTTTTGAAGTAGTTTGTCATGGACCACTGAATCAAAGGCTTTGGAGAAGTCAATATAAATTGCATCTATAGATTTTCCTTGATCAAGATGAGTTGTTTGCAGTGAAGGAGCTGTAGATTACAGGATAGTTTTTTTCTGAATCCAAATTGTTTGTTAGAGAGCAGATTATTAGTTTCTAGGTGGAGAGTAATTGATTGGTTCACAATTGATTCCATAACTTTACATGGAACTTCAGTTCTCAGAATTCCTGAGTTAGCATGATTAACTCGGGAATTCTGGGAGTTGGAGTTCACAAGTCATAGAAGAGTCAACTTTGCCTACCCCGTGTTAGACCAATATGCTACTCCATTCTTAGCTAATACTGAGCAGTGTACATACTGATACTTTATATCAATATAACTAATGTCATACAGAGAGTCCTAAACTTACAATTATTTGTTTAGTGACCATTCAACAGCATTGGGAAAAATGATTTATGACCATTTTTCACACTTATAATAATTGAAGCATCCCCATGGTCACGTGATCAAAATTCAGACACTCGCCAACTGGTTCATATGTATGACGGTTGCAGTGTCCCGGGCAAACTAGTAAACAGTGCAGTTCTCAAAGCAGTAATGATGTGTGTATGTGTGTGTGAGTAAATTGTGCGGGTCTCATAACTGCCCAAGTCACTCCATTCTGGACTCGTCAAAATTTCCAAATGGCAGCCTCATGGGCAGAATATTGCAATAGTCCAAATGAAAGATGACTCAATGAATGAAAAGCAAGGCCTTCTGGCTTAGGGTTGTAACTAATGCATCAAAAGAAGCTGTTTGAAGGCTTTTGGAACCACACTGCCATGTGCTCTTTCAGAACAGTTGTGACTTCTGCAGGAACACGCGCAAACACACACCAGGCCCAAATAAAAATTCTGCTTGGAGAATTGCGATCACATCCAGAAGGTGCAATATGTATTCAAACTATAAAAATATAATAATTTATGGAAGAGAGACACCCTGTTCCTGGTTTTAAACTTGGTGATTGATCCAGGTCTCCTTTTTCAATAATTTTGGACAATGTTTAACCCAGAAATGTGATTATGAATTGGCTTCACCAAGTTTGGGACATTCTTCCCAATCTGTGAATAGTAACTCGCCTCTTAATTAGTCTGCTACCTTAAAACTGCCTAAACTTGGAAGAATGAAAGCTTTTTGTCTTCTGTGGGTGAATTGTTTACGAAGTTAATTAAATTGAGTAACCAGAAGGGGGAGCATTTCTCCTTTTGAAGAGACATTAGAGATTAGGCAAGGTTCTTCAGAAATGATTTGCCATTGCTTCTTTCCTAGGGTGAGAGAAAGTGATCCCCCAGCTAATTTTGTGCCTGAGGCAGAACTAGAACTCAGTCTAATGCTTTAGGCACTGCACCAAACTGGTTCTCTATGCCCCCTATACATAAAACAGATCATTTAGGTGAATGCGTGACTTTTAGATAACCTTAATAGCGTTGAAGATCTTGAAACACTTATTTTCCTCCTCCTCCCTACTGCTCTTGTAGTAACTTTTGCTCTACCTTCTGTCTCCTTAGGGCAAATGAAAGAAACTGTTACAAAAGCATTACCAAACATCCAAGAATACTCTGAAGTGACTCTGATGGCTTGTCCTTTATCTGAAGAAAGGTAGGGAATAATAGGCATTCAGGGCTTTTAAAGGGTTTTGTTTGTTTGTTTGTTTTATGAAATGTTTTAGATCATTTTGTGTTAACAGTATAATTCCATGAAGACTGGGGATGATGGGGCTGTAATCCATCAATGGTATTCTTGTGTTGTCCAGTTTGTCCAGTTTCCAAATGAATGCTCAGGAGCAAGCATAATATACTTACTGTTTTGCTGAAGGTGGTTGTAGATATCTGAAAAGATCTGAAATAGCCTCTGAAAATGTAATTGCCCTCATTTTTTTCTAAATAGGATTGAATTAAATTGCAGTGAATATAGAAGTGCCGAGGTAAACAACGATATCAATAACATGGAAACAACTCCTTTAAAGGTAGACATAGTATTGTGAGATCACTTTAATTGAATAAATTTGATTGGTGTGGAAGCATAGATGAGGATAATATCCAGAGTTCCACATTCAGCTGTGATTGTAATTTGAGAAAGTTGATCATATCTGGCTCCCGTTGACTTAGATTGGATATACACAATACACTGAATCATAAATTAACTGAACTACTCACTTAAGTCATGAAACATTAACCAAGGCTAAAACTAATTTTAATATATTTTATAAGTTTACTAGGCTATGGAGAAGTGTGCAGCGGGAAGTTAAGAATATTTTACACAGCAAGACATTGTCCTGGGAGATTGTGGTGTCCTTTCTAGTCTTCTTGATGAGAAGGATGTGATAATCATAATAATTTATTAAAATTTATGTGCTGTCTGACTCCCAGCAACTGTGGGCAGTTTACAAATAGTTAAAATATGTAAAACAACTACAAAAATATAGAAGAAAATAAAATGTCAAATAAAACAACCACCAAGGGATGATGTGTGTGTATATGGTTTTGTTTGCTTGCTTGCTTGCTTGCTTGCTTGCTTGCTTGCTTGCTTGCTTGCTTGCTTGCTTGCTTGCTTGCTTGCTTGCTTGCTTGCTTGCTTGCTTGCTTGCTTGCTTGCTTGCTTGCTTGCTTGCTTGCTTGCTTGCTTGCTTGCTTGCTTGCTTGCTTGCATGGGTTTTTTGGTGTTCACTTGTGTAATAGTTTGAGCATAAGAATGATAGTCCCTGCTTGAGGAAAAAAATTGCTATTCCAAAATTACAGCATACCTTGGGTAGATTAACTGAAGAAAACGTGTAAAGGATTACTTTCAGGCAACAATTTTTGAAAAATTTTATGATGGTATATATGCTTTGATATCTGGACTTTGATTGTTGCCCATAGGATTCCTTGCATTTAGCCTCTACAAGTACACAAAGCCTGAGATACAGTGAAGCTACTTCAGGTGAGAGTTCCCATGTATGCTGTACTATTCTTTTCAGTATAATTTGAAGCTTTGGTTTTGCACATGGGTCTCATAAAATAACATTGATATATAACTTCCCTGCTCCATGTCAGTTTTTCTCATGAGGATTGATATCGTTTATTATTTGTTCATTTGTTCAAAAGTGTTATAGCCCTCCAACTCCAAAGTAAAAAAAATCCATTAAAAACTGATAAAACATAAAACACATGTAGCCTGGACTAAAACAACCTCAAAGGCAATACAAATCAAACACCTCAAAAATACAAGGATATATTAACTCCAGGCCTGGGACCAAAACCTGATTTTGAGAGTTTTTTACAACCCTAGGAGAGAGGACATAGTCATTACTCACAGTCACTCATGCCCTCATCACCTCGAGGCTTGACTACTGGAACGCTCTCTACATGGGGCTACCTTTGAAAAGTGTTCGGAAATTTCAGATCGTGCAGAATGCAGCTGCGAGAGCAATTATGGGCTTCTCTAAGTATGCCCATATTACTCCAACACTCCGCAGTCTGCATTGGTTGCTGATCAGTTTCCGGTCACAATTCAAAGTGTTGGTTATGACCTATAAAGCCCTTCATGGCACCGGACCAGAATATCTTCGGGACCGCCTCCTGCCACACGAATCCCAGCGACCGGTTAGGTCCCACAGAGTCAGCCTTCTTCAGGTCCCGTCGACTAAACAATGTCGTCTGGCGGGACCCAGGGGAAGAGCCTTCTCTGTGGTGGCTCCAACCCTCTGGAACCAGCTCCCCCCCTGAGATTAGGATTGCCCCCACCCTCCCTGCCTTTTGTAAACTCCTTAAAACCCACCTCTGTCGTCAGGCATGGGGGAACTAAAACATCTCCCCCTTGCCCATGTTGTTTTGCCGTTTGATTGATTGACTATGTGCCTGTTTTTTATATATATTGGGATTGTTTTATGAATTTTTTTAACTTAAAATTGTAATTAGATTGGTGGGCATTGGATTTGTTACTATGTACTGTTTTTATTATTGTTGTGAGCCGCCCCGAGTTTGCGGAGAGGGGCGGCATATAAATCCAATAAATCTAATCTAATCTAATCCTTACCTGTAGAAAAATGCTGTTGGGTGGGGGGGGGCGGGGCAGGTAGGCACAAGAAAGGACATGCTTTCTCAATCTCACAAGATGTCAATGTTTAATAAAGAGGATGTGCTGTGCACGTACATACAGAGTGAGTAAAAACTATTGGAGAAAAGCGGTCCCTCAGCTATCCAGACTCTATACAAAATGCATATGATAATTTGGGATTGTATATGTGAAGAAGTGGTATTAATGGAGTAATCTAGAATTGTGCTAGATTTTTTTAGCTAGTTAACTACTAAATAATACGGATTTGAGTTTGTGATAATGATATCATGTCAGGCAAAATTATTAATTTGAAAATTTTAGAAGATTTTTGAGCTGTGGTCTTCAGACTGACCTATCCCTTTTGTATCTCAAATACTTGTAAAGACAAGAAATATAAGTGGACTTTCAATCCTGCCACCATGGGAAATGGCAGCTTATAGTGAATGGCTTTTTGTAGAAAGCATTGGTATTGATTACTGTTTGTTGTGAGCCGCTCCGAGTCCACGGAGAGGGGCGGCATACGAATCTAATAAATTATTATTATTATTATTATTATTATTATTATTATTATTATTATTTATTTTTTTGTTAAATTCATGCAGTACTTCTCTACCAGCAGTGAATAATTAGAGTAAACACTTGATTTAGCAGACCATTGGAGGAGATGAGTATATATGTGAAACCTAGATATCCATTAAATCCACAAATGAGGCAAATCTACACAAACAATGCAATTTATATGAATCATCTAGAATTCCTCAGATAAAACTGATTAGTTTGAGGTAGTGTTGGAAGGAAAATTATATCTATTAAATCCTAAATCTGCTATAGCAGGCTTCTTTAAAAGTTTGCTGGTTTGGAGTACCATTCAAAACAGGTGTTTGCCTGGAAATATGATTGCTTAGAAATTTCCATGTTACCAAAATAGGATTAACCAGAAAAAAATGCCTATTTTTTCCTCATTGAATCTAAGAGAACTCTGTCATTTAAAGTTATATTATTTGGGAGAAATGTAATTTTGGGAATTTTAACTTTATTTATTTATTTATTTATTTATTTATTATTTGGATTTGTATGCCGCCCCTCTCCGAAGATGTTTAGAAAACATAATATAAATAAAAGAAATATTATAATATATAAATGTGTATAAATACATACTTGATTAGTTTCATTAGATTGGTACTGTATATACAGAATTACAGTTATTTACATATACAAATATATATATTTGCTTTGTTGTATTTTTTCAAAAAGTTTTCATTTACAATGGATGTATTTTTACCATCATTGCCCTTGAGATGTTTGAGATGTTTTTAAGGATTAAAATAAAGAAAAATAAAATAATAATAAAATAAATAAAATAAAAATAATGTATAGGTAATATAAAGTAATATAAATGAAATAATTTGTCAACCAATCAAAATGTACTTCAGCACACATCCCCCTGGTATTCTTCCTGATTAATATCTTATGTTTATTTATTTTTCCTTTTTAATTCAAATAAAAAATAATAGTGAAAAAGAAAACAAAAACATACAGTATATTCCGGTGATGGCGAACCTTTTTAATTTGCATGCCAAAAGGGTGTGCCCACATGCCCACACTCATTTCCTCTCCACGCACATGCTCAACCTTGCACTGCCCCTTGCACATTTCCACAATCCTCCTGCACATACGCATAGGCCTCACTGAAGCTGTAAGCGGTGAAAAAATGAGCAAACGGGAAATTAGGAAAAACAGACTTCCAGTTTGCCTGCTGTGCTGTTTTTTGCACTCCAGGGCTTCAGGATGCTTCTCTGAAGCCTCTGGAGTGCGAAAAACAGCACAATGGGCAAACCGAAAGTCAATTTTTCCAAACTTCTGGTTTGTTCATTGGGCCATTTTTTGCACTCTGTGGATTCAGGGAAGCTTCCCTGAAGCTTCTGGAGGGCGAAATGGTCTTCCCCAAGGCTGAAAATCAGCTAGCCCTCTCACACATGCACTGGAGCTGACATAGGGCAACGCCTCGCCTGGTGTATACATTTTCAACAATTCCACCTAAGCATTTCAGTAAATGGTATTCATTACAATCATACATAGCTAATCAGTGTCAATCAAATTTGTTCATATGTTCTTCATAACATCAACTTAGCAGACCATTGAGTGGTTGGAGTTTATGTTTATTCCACTAGCCCAAGTTTTCTGATTACTTATTAAAGGCAAATGCGATTTTAACTGGATTGGTGTGTTGATGTGCATGTGTATTCATTTAAAAAACAGACTCACAACAACTAAATTTGTATGTTTGTATGTATAATTTGGTGTAATGCTTAAGGTGGTGGACTAAAAACCAGAAGACTATGAGTTCTAGTCCTGCCTTATGAATGAAAGCCATCTGGGTGTCAAGGTTCCAGGTAGCATCCAAACTAAATCAGAGTCCAAGTCAAAGTACTCCTCAAAGTTTCAGTTTATTGCTGGAGCTATCCTGGCACCTACACTGGCAAACCTGAATCTGAGTTTCCTACCAGTTGAAAGTTCACATCTCTTGTCCCCACACACAAATTTGATTGTGCCAGCGTGGCATGTCCTCCTTCCGCTTCCGCCCATGTGGATGGGCATAGGATGGCCTTGAACCACTCAAAGGAATGCTTTGTGGCTGCATCTATTCCCTCATGAAAATTACCCCTCCCAAGTTCCCATAAACATCAGGCCTTCTATAGATAGTGTTGCAATTTATCAACAACTTCTGCACCGGCTTGACACTGAGTGAATTTGAACCAAGCACATTCTCTCAGCCCAATCCAACTCACAAGGATTTGAGAAAGAGCATTAAGTATGTTTGCCACCTTAAGGAACTTATAAAAATATAATAAAAGGTGAGATAAAAATGTAATTAAGAATAGCGATATATAGAAACTCTTTGAGCACATTTGGTATTTTTTCGGTGATAGGAATACAATTAAGTTTGCTTTTTTATCCCTTTGGTGCTAATTACATTTATTTGAGATAGAAAGCACCATTTTGTCATGGAAAAGAATTATTGGTTTATCTTGATCAATTTGTATGCTTCCTTTTGATTATGTAACAGTGTGCTCCACAATGGAGAGGTAAGCAATTTGATAAAACTTAAATCTTCTTGTATGCTTTCCCTGCTGCTTCCTGCAGAAACTTTTCCAGGCTTCTGCAAAGTTAAAATTATCTTTTGATAAAGTTACATTTTGCTGTAATTCCAGGAATGACATTACCAACAGGAGTTTCAGACTTTTTGCTGGATTGTTTGGATATGGAGACTACTTTGGACTGTAGTTATACCAAGACTATTGATTCTGCAAATAGTTTTTCATCACCTGAAATATTCAGGGATGAAACTGATTTAGGTACACATTTTAAAAATTATTTGTGGGAATAAATGAAGAAAATAGATATACATACCTTTTATGTTTCATATACAGTAGTCCCTCACCTATCGCTGGTGTTACGTTCCAGACCTGGCCGCGATAGGTGAAATCCGCGATGGGGAATTTATCGACTGATAGTACTTATTTAAGTATATTGTAATTGTTTGGTAAGTTTTCATTGTTTTAAGTGTTTATAAACCCTTCCCACACAGTATTTATTTTAGATACAGTATTTAAATACAGTATTTACAATTTTAGATATATTTTTTTTTTTAAAAACCTGCCGATCGAGTTCGGCGGGCTGTTTAAATCTGCCGATCGACTTCCTCAGAAACCCGCGATGAAGTGAAGCCGCAGTAGGTGAAGCGCGGTATAGCGAGGGACTACTGTATGCGTGTATCTGTTTTTTCTTTGAATTAGAAGGCAGACCATTAGCACTTTATATTTTGATGTATTAGTTACAATAAGGGAGGAAAGCAGATTAAAAGCAGTCCTTTTTAATTTGCTAGTGTATGCATATTCCTTCAATCAACTCATGACTTCAGAATTGCCCTTACTTTTTAACTTTTGATCTGGAAATTCCTGATCTAAGTTTCCTAAATGCAGAGATAAATTAGCTTCATTAAGCAAAAACATTTGCTTCAGATTATACTCTCATTATCAACCTATTTGTTAGCTCCCCTGAAATGTATGAAAATGATCCGAAGTCATTATGAAAAGGTATTATTAACATTATAGATCTTTCTGAATTTTAATAGTAGAACCATTAACTGGATTGTCTTCTGTCTTCAGAAGACACTGCTACTCCTGAAATACACCTGGTACGCAAAAATTCAACACTCTTGGATACCAGCAAAGCCACCAACTTAGAGAAGATGTCACAATTACCAAATCTTTCTAAAATACTTAGTAAGTTTCAGAATATGATATACATATCACTTTGTCATTTTATTTAACTTTGCCATTGAAGTCCTATAGAAAAAAACTATATATTGAGCAGCTGACTTAGGTCTGGGTAGATATGGTTGAACTTATGTCAGGAACTGTAAGATACGGTTTAACTTATGCCAGGAAATAAAAGAAACTGAGGGAGAATAGTAATGGACAGAGCAAACTACATTTGCCAGTTTCCACTGGAAATTACATCATCATTGAAGGCAAAACATTTCTTAAACTTAATTTGGCTTAGGAATCTCTTTGGGGGTAATTCTGCATGTCCTGTGGTCTCATCTGCAAAGCAGCATTTCCTGCTATTCTTTGCAGGAGCCAGCTTAAAGTATATTGACTTAATGAAATGCTGGTCATATTTCATATTTTACCTCAGTGGAATAAGAATTATATCTGAATATGAAGAGGGGAGAGGAAAGAAGTAGGGTTGGAAAATACTTCCTTTGTTGCAGTTAGAAGATCTAAGGGCCTTTTTGTTGTCAGTTCCCCATTTTATGGAGTAATTCTATGGGCTGGAGAACTGACACAAAGGGATCCATTATTTTCTTCCTCTTCTGCTACTTTTTGTCATGCATTGCCCAAGAGATATGGGAAGATAAGATTCTTGCTCTATTTTTATAGTTCCACCCACAGTCACTTGAGCTGGAAGAGGCAGCTGGGGGTCATTTTGTCAATTTCACCTCAAACTGGTGAGTGCTACAAGGGATTGCTGGCAGCAACTGGCCATGGTATCCAAATGTATTCCATGAAAAAGGGGAAATGGCATTAGAGTAGACAAAAATGGTACCACCTCTGATGTTTACGTGACATATTCCTCCATAGGAGGATAGGCAGGGCCAGCAGGTAAAAGCAACAATCACAATACCCATTTAAATGAGCTGAAATTCTTGAAATGTTCAACAGTACATTGGTGCCTGATCCATAAATAAGAGGAGCTGCTATATTAGTGTTTTAAAGCACATAAGTAGTCTCCCAAAAGCCAAAGACATAACTTGCAAAACAGATTGTGATTAGGTTTTCTGCAAGAGAAGACAGCCTAGCAGACCTAGAGCAGCAGTGGGCTTTCTTAGTAACCAGAGGGCAGGGGTTCACAGCAGTGTGTTACTCAACTGAAGTAAAAACATTGCCTTCAAGGAAATGAAGTATCACATACAGACTACAAAGCAGCAGTCCCGCTTTTGACATAGACCAAAAAAAGACACAGAGATCACTCCATGGTGGGTCAAAGACATGCATTCCTTTCTTACATACTTATTTCTTCTATTTTTATAGGTGTCCCCTTGCCAAGCAACTTTGTATGGCTAACTGAAAATTAAAAACTTCAACATTCAAATTAGAATCCTTAAAAACATGCTGGACACAAACATACCTCATATTCATGGGTTCATATACCATCCTGCTTGGGACAATAGCCAAGTCTTCAAGGCCTTCATCAAGGCAGGCAAAGTCAAGGGACAAGTGGTTAATGGGGCACCTTTATACGGGGCAAATAAAATATGGATGAGCACTATGAGCACTATGAGCACTATGACATAGTCTATTAGAAATACTGTACTATCTTGTGCTTATTATATTCAGCAGAATTAAATCTCTTCCAGGTACCCCTTCAGGAATACAAGGCCAATGCATTGCCAGGTAAAAATAAAATTCTCTTTAAATTTGATAATTTGTTTTCCTTATATTAGTAGTGTTCACAAAGATGCTGATGCAAAACAATTTGTAAGAGTAAAGATGCCAACAATCTTACTGGACTCCAAATGTATTCTGTTAATAGCAGTAGCGATAGAAGAGTAATTTAAACTGCCACTAGAAACAGGTGACTAGTGCTGTCATTATTGCAGGAATCTTTTATTTTACAATATAGTACAAAATTAAATATATTAGGCAGCTGAGAAGAAATAACATAATCAGAAATTTTAAAAGATATGAACTTCTGTAACGCATGTTACTATTTTTATTTGTATGATTAAGGTTTAAGTCTCACTTGCTGCAGCAGTAAGTTTGAATTCCAGATGCCAATTTCCTTTTGTATTTCTCCTTTTTTTCTTTTTTCTTATTTTTAAAAGTTTTACACCTGGCTTCTTTGGTATTGCCTATCTAAAGTTTTAAAAATAACAATACATTTTGAATTTTGTTAGTAATTGGATTGATATATTGTTATATTTTAAGGGAAATTGCAAACAAGGTAAATTGAACAGGTTTGGAATTTATAGGAATTCTTTTCCTTTCACCACATATAAATTGAAAGTAATTTTAAATTTTAAATAGTGGATTCAAATTTGAGAATGTCAAGCACCTCAACCTACGTTAAAACAGTTAAAAAACAAACTACAGCAGCAATTTCTTCCCCACAAGGGTCACCGCATCCTTCCCCGACGCACCAGGTGTTATCAGTAACTATGTCCACCAAGGAGAAAGATAAAGACAAAGATAAAACAATGCAGTCCAATTTTGCAACAATACAAGAAACTTTGAATACATTGAAAGACTTTATGTTTAAATCTCAAGAAGATGCAACTCAACAACGAGAGACTATAAAAGAGGACGCAACACAACAAAGAGAAGCTATAAAATCTGAATTGGCAGAATTTAAAACGGAGATGGCTGAACTGAAAGCTGACATGGGAGAAATGAAAGATCAGATAAAGGAGATACAACAAAAAATTCAAGAAAGTGAAGATCGTGTTAAAAAAGTTGAAGAGAAGTCTGATAAAACCGAAAAAAGAATGGACTACCTCGAAGGCAGAGCTGATGCACGATACAGAAGATATGATGAATCAATCACCCAGTTGGAGATGCAACATGCTTCGTATGGGCTACGATTTCAGAATATAAAAGAAGAAAAAGATGAAGATTTAAAAATGACTATGGCTGAAACTATTGGAGGAATACTCCAAGAGGATCCCACAGAACTATTGAAAGAAATCGATGAAGTTTTCAGAACTTCGAATAGCTACATTCGTCGCCACAATCTTCCGAGAGAGATACACATCAAGTTTACAAGAAAAGCTTTGCGAGATGACATACTGGGCAAGAAACTCCAAACTGCAACATAAAGGACTTGAAATAAAAATATTAAAACAAGTTCCAAGAAGTGTCAGAGAAAGCAGAAGAGACTACCATTTCCTAACTAGAATTTTGATTAAAGAAAATATAACTTTTCGTTGGCTCATTCCACAAGGACTATCTCTGACTTGGCGTTCTACAAGATACAAATAGGAAAATATAGATCAAGCCATGTATTTTTTTGAAAATAGTGGTATCAGCCAACTGGACCATGCAGCCAAGCAACAAGTGGCTCAACAACAACAGTACAACAGCAACCAGTGGAAAAACCAGCAATCCAACAGGAAGAAGACCTGGGGGCTACCGCTCAGATAGTCGAGCAGGACCAAGGCGCTAGAAGAGTTCAACCTCAGCGAGAAACCAAGAAACCCACTAAATGACAATAAGTAAAGACTTAAAAATCTTTTCCGTAAACGTTAATGGACTTAATGAACCAAGGAAAAGGAAACAAATCTTTTCTAAAATCAGAAATCAAAATGCTCAAATTGCAATATTACAAGAAGTGCATATTAAAAAAAGTAACCAAAAATTACTGTTGAATCCCAAAATTGGAAAAATGTATGCTGCATTAGCAGATCAAAAAGAGAGAGGAGTAGTGATGTATGTTGAGAACTCTATAAATTCCAAACAAATATTTAAGGATAATGAAGGTAGAATATTGATTGTACAAGTTGACATTGAACCTAGACCTCTAGTTATTGTTTCTATTTATGCCCCTAATGAAGATCAAATGACATTCTATAAAAAACTACATCAAATAATAATAGAATTAGCTATCGAAAATGTATTAATAATTGGTGATTTTAATGCTATTGCAAATAGACAATTAGACCATTCAGGGGGGGGAGGCAACAACAAAAGGAAAAAAAGGAAAAAAACAAGAAAGAATTTACTACCTAGTACTTTTCAAAAAATGAAAGCGGAACTATTACTAAATGATATTTGGAGGGAAAGATACCCTCACAAGAGACAGTATACCTTCTACTCCAACCCCCACAAAATTTGGACAAGAATAGACATGGTATGGGCACCAAAAATTAATGCAGAACAAATAAAAGAGGTCGAGATAGATGCCAATACATGGGCCGATCACAATCCAGTAGTAGTTTTTATGAGAATTAATAACAAACAGAATAACTGGCGGATGAATAGAAACATTTTAAATGATAAGAAATACAAGGATTGGATTGAAAAAGAATTAAAAACATTTTTTGAAATTAATAAAAACTCAGACACTACTCCACAAAATTTATGGGACACAGTTAAAGCTTATATAAGAGGATTAACAATATCCTATACAGCAAAATATAATAAGGAAAACAAATTAAAGTATGTACAACTAATAAATGAACTAAAACAATTAGAATCTTTATCACAGCAGCATACAAAGAATAGAGACTTAAAAACAGAAATAAATGTAATTAAACATAAAATTAGAATTATAGAACAAAACCAGATAACTGAAAAAATTAAAAGAGCAAAGCAACATTATTTTGAACATGCAAACAAACCAGGCAGATGGTTAGCATATAAACTTAGAAAACAGAGGCAATCAAAACTAATTAAAAAACTAGAAGATAAAGATGGCACAATAAAATATGATACAGAAGGAAAGGCAGCCATTGTGTATAACTTTTATAAAGATTTATATGCAAAAGATAATATTGGTGAGGATGAAGTTTTCAACTATTTACAATTTTCAAAATTACCACAAATAACAGAAGACCAACAGGCCACTATGGATGGACCAATAACAATGGAAGAACTCCTAATAACAATTAAAAAACAGAAAAATAAGAAGGCCACGGGCCCAGATGCCATACCGGCAGAATGGTATAAAATAGAAAATGAAACAATAAGAAATAATATGTTAGAAATTTTCAATCAATGTAGATCCGAGGGTAAAATTCCTAAATCTTGGTCAGAATCATTAACAACTTTAATACACAAACCGGGTACAGAGCCAGAAAAAATCAAAAATTACAGGCCTATATCATTATTAAATGTAGACTACAAGATATTTATTGCTATTTATGCAGACAGACTTAAAAGAGTTATAAATGGAATAATACATCAAGACCAAAACGGGTTTTTACCAGGTAGACAAATTAAAAATAACCTCAGAACAGTCATAAACACATTAGAATACTATGAACAACATCCAGGTAAGACAGCATCCCTAATGTTCTTAGATGCCCAAAAGGCCTTTGACAACGTCAACTGGATATTTATAAAAATGCAACTAAACAAAATGAGATTTGGCCCAAAATTTGTTAATTTAATAGATACTATTTATTCAAAACAAACAACAAATATAATATTGAATAATAATCAATTACCAATACTTGAGATAAATAGGGGAGTTCGTCAAGGTTGCCCTATATCACCATTGTTATTTATTATGGTTCTGGAGACTCTATGAATTAAAATAAGAACAGACTCTAAAATAAAAGGTCTAACTGTAGGAGATGAAACTTATAAAGTTCAAGCCTTTGCAGACGACTCAACGTTTATAATTGAAGAACCGATAACAACAGTCCCTACACTAATGCAAGTTATAGAACAATACGGAAAGGTAGCAGGTTTAAAGATAAATAAAAGTAAAACACACCTCCTAACTAAAAATATGAGCAAAACACAAGAAACCAAACTAGAAAGTATTTCTGGAATAAAGATTGTTAAAAAAGTAAAATACTTAGGAATATGCCTAACAGCTAAAACAATAACATTAAAAAATGATAACTACATAAAATTATTAACAGAAATTAAAAAATATTTAGCATTGTGGAATAACTTGAAAATATCTTTTTTAGGAAGAGTTGCAACAATTAAGATGAATATTTTACCTAAGGTTTTATTTCTCTTCCAGGTAATCCCAATAAATCCAGGGGGAATCTTTTTCAAAACTTTAACAAATATAGTTAAAAAAAATTTATGGCAAGGGAAAAAAGCAAGGATAAAAATAAACTGTCTAGAAGATATTAAAGAAAGAGGAGGATTTGGTCTTCCAAATTGGAAATTATATTATCAGGCGGCTGCCTTAACATGGATTAGAGATTGGATAACTCTAGAGAATAAAAGAATATTAAACCTAGAAGGACATGATCTTATGCTCGGATGGCATGCATTTATATGGTATGACAAGGAGAAAAACCACTCATATTTTAAAAGACATACATTAGGGAAGTATCTATTAGAGGTGTGGAAAGATATAAGGAAAAATAACTTTTTAAATATTCCAGAATGGCTTTCCCCCTTAGAAGCAATAACACATCCGAAGTCTATAAAAGACAAGAAATTTTTTTTTAGATATAAAGAATTATTAAATGACCAGATGAAGCTAAAATCCAGGATTAAATTACAAGAAGAAGGGATAACAATAGATTGGTGGCACTATGCCCAGATCCGATCTAGATATCAGAAGGATAAAACCCTCTATATTTTTAATAAAAGTAAAAACTTGCTAAGCAATTTAATTACTATTAACCAAACAAAAACAATAGGTAAAATATATAAATTCCTTATTGCACACAAAAATATAGAATTGACCTTAAAAGACAATATGATAAGATGGTGCAGAAATATTGACAAGGAAATAGATATCGATACATGGGAGAAAGTTTGGACTAATAACTGGAAAATGACTAAATCAGTATCATTAAAAGAAAATCAAATTAAAATGTTTTATAGGTGGCATCTCCCACCAAACAGGATAGCAAAAATGTTTCCCAAAACATCTCCATTGTGTTGGAAATGTAAGAAAGAAATAGGAACCTACTACCATCAATGGTGGACTTGTGGTAAAGCTAAAACATACTGGAAGATGATAGAGAAAATAATAAAAGAAATAGTAAAGCAGGATATAGAAAACACTCCGGAATTTTATTTATTAGGAATTACTAATCAGACCTATAAGAAAGAAATTTTATATTTAATTATACACATACTAACTGCGGCTAGAATTATATATGCGTAAAATTGGAAGGGGGAAGAAATCCCCAAGGAAGAAGAAGTCATAGCAAAAATATTAGATTGCGCTGAAATGGATATGATGACAAGACGTTTAAATGATCAAGAAGATACTAAGTTCTATGAAACATGGAACAACGTTTATAAATGGATAGATAAGAAAAAATAAGATATATAAATTTACTTTTAGTTAATTTCTTGTATTTGTTTTTACCTGGGTAATAATGTTAATATTAGTTTAAACATACCGTTTGATGATTATGGTACAATTAGTTTATGTATAAGTAACATAGTAAGAATTTTGGTTTATATACATATATTAGTAAAAATTTGGAAAATTCTAACCCAAATATACTAGACTTTTTAATATTCAATATATATTTAACTATGTATTCTTTTTCTGTATTTGAATTTATACTTTCAAGATAAGCGGGGGAAATGTACCCCCACTCTATGTTTAATGTTTGTATGTGTGTTCGTCTATTTTAAGAAAAATTAATAAAAAATACTTAAAAAAAAAAAAGAATTCCAGATGCCAATTTCCTTTTGTATTTCACTCTACATTTAGGAAATCAACAAACGCCTTGGACAAGTTATACTAGGCTATTTTACTTAGTCGGTGTCTGTTCACATTCACTCCCCAAGGACCATTTTATTTAGAGAATGCTTCACATAAGCTTTGAAATTAGTGGCATTTATAATTGGAATAAATCTCCACAAATTGTGGAAATTTTGCTGAGAACTCTACAAGTGAAACTAACTGTAGTTCTGAAGATCCCCTTTTCGAGATTACATTTTCAGAGTCTTTGGAGAGGGGCAGCATACAAATCTTATAAATTATTATTACTATTGTTATTTCAACAGTGTATCTGTAAAGATAAAGGTTTCCCCCGTCCACTCATTTCTGACTCTAGGGGGCAGTGCTCATCTCCATTTCTTAGCCAAAAGAGCCAGCTGTGTCCAAAAACACTGCTGTGGTCATGTCATGTCATTGATACATTGAGGTGCATGGAATGCTGTTACTTTTACCAAAATGGTGTCTATTTATCTACTTGCATTTGCATGCTTTTGAACTGCTAAGTGAGCAGGAGCTGGGGCAACTGACGGGAGCTTATTGTATTCTGTAGCGTTGGGTTTCAAACCTGACTTGTCCTCTTTCCAACTTATAAGTTCAGTGTCTTTAATTGCTGAGCTGTCACATATCTATTGTGAGACCAAGACAGGTTCATATTAATTAAGCAAAATTAACCATTCAAATTGTTTTGATTGATTAGCTTATATATACAATATGTAATATCTTTCCCTACCCCAGAGGTCAGATTGGCTCCCATCCTTTTTGTAAGAGCTTTAAATGCCTGATTTGACCAGATAGCTTGAGGTCCCTATGGGGAAGTTTTACACTGTAGGTGATTGACCAACTGAAAGCTAACCCCACCTGCTCTCCCATTGTATCCGAATGGAACATTTTATGTTAATGATTTTGTCATTTTATATCCGATGATTTTAATGGCATGGGTTTTTTAAATGTTTATTATGCTGTAAGCCATCCAGAGTGGTTTGAAATTAGATGGGCAGCAGACTTCTATGCTTCCCTGAGTCGCTTCAAGAAAGGCGGCATAGAAATCTAATTAATAAAAATTAAAATAAATAATAAATGTAATAAATTTAAAAATACAGTATATTACTGCATACAAGTAGTACTTACCTTATGATCACAAATGAGCCCATAATTTATATTGCTAAGCAAGGCAATTAAGGGACTTTTGTCCCATTTTCTGACCTTTTTTGCCATAGTAGGTAAGTGAATCACCTCAGTTCTTAAATGAATCATGTAGTCATTAGGCAAATCTGGCTTCCCCATTGACTTTCCTTGTCTGAAGCCATCTGGGAAGGTTACAGGTGGTGATCACATGATCCGGGACTGCGAACTATCATGAATATATGCCAGTTCCCAAGTGCCTGAATTTTGATCATGTGACCATGGAAATGCCTCAATAGTCGAAAGTGTGGAAAACAGTCCTAAGTTAGTTAGTTAGTTAGTTAGTTAGTTAGTTAGTTAGTTAGTTAGGTTTATTTATTTATTTATTTATTTATTTATTTGTTGAGTTGAGTTAAGTTGAGTTGAGTTGAAAGGGACTTTGCAGGTCATCAAGTCCAACCCCCTGCTCAAGCAGGAAACCCTACACCTCCCCAGCCAGATGGCAGTCCAATCTCCTCTTGAATATGTCGAGAGGTGGGGCATTCGCAACCTCCGCTGGCAGACCGTTCCATTGGTTGATCGCTCTGACTGTCAGGAAGTTACTTTTATCGGTGCTGTTGCAACTTCAAATTATTGTAAGTTGAAGACTACTTGTACAGTGCTTTCTGGTTAATTTTTTTTTCTATGTCTAAGCACGTTGGGCTAGAAGCGTACTCCACAGTCTTTGATCTGCAGCCATCCTTTGGTATACCAATTGGTTTTGATTCTTGCTAGACATTGCTCACTTATGTAGCACGTACCCAGCAAAGCACATTCTTTGTTCTCTCACTCTCAAGAGAGTATTTGGAAATTACTTTGTGGGATTTCCTTGTTTGTCACATGGTCCTTATGCAAGATACGAGGAATCCTTCAGATGTTATTGGAAGGTATTGATCTTATGAACAATAAGATCTCCAATCTCATAAGCATAGATGGCATTTGATATGACAATGGCATTAAATAATCTGATCTTGGTTGTTGTGTTTATGGCAGATTTGAGCATATTTGTTGGAAGACAGCAGCTGTTTTGTCTGTTTGGCATTTCACATCTGCTCTGTTCCTCCATCTGTATCCATGATGCTACCAAGATACAGTAGTTGAATTTTTCCACAAATTTTAAGGCCTGTCCTCCTAATGTTATTGGGGTGTTGTCTTGAATACTGGTGACTTTTTTAATCAGAGGAACAAAAATATTTCATCTTAATACATAGAGATTTTTATTTGCAATGCTAGTTATATATTTTTTTATAATGTTTGAATATATAATATATTAATAACACAGTCTTTTGCCAGCAGAAAACAATCCAGGCAGGAACTGTCTTCTGAATCTACAAATACTTCAGTGGTAGCAGGTAAAAAAAAAGTTTCCTTACTATGAGTAAGATCCCTAATAGATTTTTTTTTCGTTATTACTGAGGTAGGATTATGTCAACAGCCTATTTATAGTGGTTCCTTTAAATGCTCTCTAATCATATGTTATAAAAGCTTTACTACAGCTGGATTGCAATCCTGGCACTGAAAATATCGTAACTAAAATAGTTCCCTTGTCATCCTCTGCATTGCTTTGCTGTCATTCATGGAATTTGTTTACATGCCCTATAATAATTTGGTGTCATATTTTCTCACAAGACTGATCAGGGATTTAAAAATGTATGTCTCAATTTAACTATCAGTAACTTTTGCTTGTTTGGGAGCCTAGATGTACTACCCTATCTAAATATGTGAATTTAAAAATAATTGTAAAATAAACTATGCTTGAAGTTATAACTCTCAAGGCAGTGAATATACATAATAATAATAAAAAGATTGACCAGCTCAAAATCATCCAGCCAGCTTTCCTGCCTAACCTAAGGGAGGTCTAGAACTCTGTCTCTTAGCTTCTAGGCCAGCGTCTTAACTGCTACAGCAAACTGGATCTTCATAGCAGCTGATACAATTTGTTGTGGAAGTTGCATCTTTTTGTGGAATTGGATGGCTGTTTTTTTGAAGAACGTTTCCAATCTGAAGTTCTAAAATTAGTTGCAGTCAATTTAATGAATGTTCATCCCAGATTTTCAGGGAGATCTTATTAGGGAGAATATTCAAAGCAGCCTTCTACACTGCCCAGTGGTTCCGTGACCAGGTTCTTAAGTTTGTAAGAGGAAGCAATTTTTCCCATAGAAATCAATGTAAAAGCAAATAATGTGTGCAATTGGGGAAACCACAAGGAGGGTGGAAGCCCTGTTTCATCCCAGGAGATTCCTAGAGAGGCCCCACGGAGGCTTCTCCCCACCTTTTCCGGCCCTGTTTCTTCCCAGGAGATTCCTAGAGAGACCCCACAGAAGCTTCTTCCCGCCTTTTCCGGCCCTGTTTCCTCCCAGGAGATTCCTAAGGCCCCACGGAGGTTTCTCCCTGCCTTTTCCAGTTACAGTTTCGGAGGCTCGAGTTTGTAAGTAAAAAATGGTCTTTGAGAAGAGGCAAAAAAATCTTGGACACTTGATTCTTATCTAGAAAAGTTCGTAAATAGAGGCGTTCTTAGGTGGAGGTACCACTGTACTCAGATTTGGATGATCTTTGATCATAATAAAATGAACTGAATGCCCAGGCATTCAGTTCATTAATTTGTTGAGAACTCTTTCCATTCTCTTTGAATGGTCATGCATCTATCTGTCTGTCTACTCTATCTATCTATCTATCTATCTATCTATCTATCTATCCATCCATCTATCTATCTATCTATCTATTTTCTCTTAATGTTAAAATAAATTAAAAAACAGAAGTTGTACATCTTCTGCTGGATCATTCCTGATTTGGATCATCTCAAACAGTGCATTTCTCCTTCCCCCTGGTAGTAGTTTCTATCTTAATATTTTGTTTAACCCAGTATTTCATTTTGTCACAAGACATAATTAAATGTCTTGATCCTGTGTCAATAAAGCAGTAAAAATAGGCAATGCATAAATGTGCCTTCATACCCAAGCTCAGTTCATACCAAATAATGTCCTTACACCAGTGGAGAATGTACTGAAAGGACATGGTACAGAATATCCTGTGGCCAAACACTTCCTCGCATGCTATTAAGCACCTGTTTCCATGCCAATTATAGAGGAATCTGGGAAGAAATAAATGAAGAACAGAGACTGTGCATTCTATTATAAATCATTCAAAAAAAAATTAGACTAAGATTGTGCAAAGTCTGGTGAACAGAATCTTTAGCAAAGGGGGGAAAAGTCCTTATAAGAGTTAAGCTAATTATATCAAGGCCACCTAACTAACTCAAGATTGAGGAGAGTTTTTCCCTTGCCCTCAGGATTTACATGATGGGGAAAGAAAGAACCCTATCAGAATGATGATCTGGAGAACATTTTGGGAGAAGGTAGGAAAGTGGGAGGGAGGGAAATCAAGTGAAAGAGCCTGATTCTTCTCACATATACTGAATTGGACGACAAGACAATTGAGACTGGATTGCTCTGGAGAACAACACTGGGCACAGAAATACAAAAATGAGTGTTACTACCTCTTTTGGAAGCCAGTGCAGCTTTATAAAAGATTCCTGTACTGATTTCAACTCAGTGCATTAAGTCCAGCCTTTAAGGCGTATCTTTGCTACACTGCCTCAGTTTCCAAGCCAGTATCAGAAGAACTAAAGAGGGTCTGCAATACTTTGATTGGCTGCTAGTGGGGGAAAGTGGCAACAAGCTGCAAAATCGCAGCTATTTCTGGCTGCAGGCTGCACCCCGGTTTTTTTGGTCACTATGGTAACCGTTGTGAGTACCTGATTCATCTAAAGTAATTGGTACCCTTAGATACATACATCAAGTGCAGAATGCTCATTCCCTCTTTGTAGAGGGATTTTGAATAAAGTGGGTAAGCTATATATAGTGTAAAGATATAATTATATGTTCTGAAATTGGGAATAAGCGCATGATGCTGTTGATCAGCCTCTGACTCACAAACCTATGGCTGGCAAAAATAGGGGCAGTTTTTTTCAGATGATTTGAAGCATTCCATAGTGTTTTGTTGTATTTTTCAGAGAAACAAATGTGTAAAATTTTGTCTGCAAATGAAAAAAGATTTAAATCACAGCATTCTGGGGTTTCATTATTGCTTCCAAAACGAAAAAAGAAGGTAACCATTTTTAATATTCTTTGGCAATTTCGATATAAATTGGGCAATATGATTACCTTTATTTCTGTGCACAGTTACTTATGTATTTGACCTCTCTACCACAATCCACTGTTTTTTATAAGTAAGGAGAATATCTTTACTAGTTACAGTGAATCACAATTGTGAGATTTTCAACAGAAGTGTTAAATTATTCATTGCCAGGCTGTTATAAAAACCATAACAAAACACCCGTTCCAAACAAAGTAGTAACACATCTATATTTATTGATAGAATTGGACATGATTCCCACTTGACAATTAGCTAATACTAAAGCATCGTATCCTTCTTTGGAATATCAAGCTGGTATGAAAGACTGAAAGAGGGCTGTAATTGGCTTTAATGGATAACGCAGATTAACATTCAGCTAACCTGAGCTCAACCCCTAGCAAATATATGCATATTGTCCATGTAGCTCCTCCATAGTGGGTGGAGCAAACCTCCAAGAATGGGATGACATCATCTCTTCAGCCAATGAGGACTGAGTCTGGCAAATTGATATCTTTGTCCTGCCTCAATTCCCTCTCTTTTGACTCATTCCTCAGGCTGTATAGGACATGTGTTTTCATCTGCTCCCATTCTTCTGAAGTAGTCTCCAAAGATCTTCTGACAGTTCGTGCTTTTGACAGTTCATGTTGACAGCTCAACTGTGAGATTCTCCCCAGCCGATTGTCAACACCGAGTCACCGGGTTAAGCAGCTGGGAGGTTCGGCTTGCTCTACGAGCTGGCCCTCCAGCGAGGGTCTTTGCTCCTCCAGGCTCCCCTCCCATCTCTCCTCAGGTGATTGCTACAGAGACTAAAGACCAAGGGACAGTGTCATCACATTCTTGGAGGTTAGCTCCACCCTACGAGAAGAGAAGTATCAGATAAGACCAACGCTCCTTTCATGGCAAGATAACAGAAATTATTTGCTATTATCTCCTGAGATTTTTTTTTCTTCAGATTTCCCAATCAGGTCTACAACCCTAGGGTTTCCTGGTAGTCTGTCCTTAAGATATAACTAAATGTAATCCTATTTAGCCTTTTCAAGATTAGCCAAGCCTGATGAAATGCTGCTCCCTTCTACAGCTGTAATAGAGTACAACCATCAAGGATGGGGTAGAATGACAGGGCGGGATTTCTCATCAACATGCTTCATGTTACTGGTAAATGATGGAAGCATACTCTCAGTGGAATGTGATAGGTAGAAGTAAGGGTTACTTAACCAGTCCTCTGTTTGCTTATTGTTGCCCATAATATTGATTGAGTTTCCCACATGATCAGCCAGTCTTATTTTCAGTTTTGGAGTTACCATAAGAAAATACTTTATGATACTGTCCTCCTGTTCTTAGATGCAGATGCCCCAGAAGGGGCAATTAAAGTTGTTTTGGTGTTATGATGCCGCCGGACACTTTAAACTAGGAAAAGACGTATGAGGAAGGAAATCCTTTTGATAGTCTGCATCAGAGGTCTTCAAACTTGGCAACTTTAAGACTTGTGGATTTCAACTCCCAGAATTCTCCTACCAGTTAATTCTGGGAGTTAAAGTCCACAAGTCTTAAAATTGTCATGTTTTGGGAGCCCTGGCCTACATCCTTCTCTCATGGATTTACTAGAGGATTTTAAGGAATTGAAGTCCCTAAAAATTCCAAACTATAGAGCATAATATTTCAGATCCCACCTTCGTCGCCACTGTTGAATCAGAGGCTGGAGGCCGATGAAGAGGATAACAGCTCTTTATTTAATAATCAGGAACATCTAAAGTGACCAGCTCCCAGGCAGGTAGCAACTTAAAAACAAGCGGCCAAAACCGCACCTTATATACTTTGTTACTAGCACTGGGATTGGTGACAATGTTTCAAGACTTTGCGCCGGAGCTTCCTATTGGTTGCGCCCAGAGGCTCCTTATTGGTCGCGCCTCGGCTTCCCATTGGTTGCGCTAGCGGGCTTCTTATTGGTCGCCCTGCTCCAATCAGTGATCACCTTTATTCTAACAACTTGCAAACATAACAATACTAAAGAGGAAATAAAACAAAAAAAAAACATGTTGGCACCCAACTTTACCAGAAAGAAAAACTCTGAACAATGGAAAATATTTTTATAGCAGTTGAGGAGTTGCCAAGTGGGAAATATTAGGGATTTTATTTGCCAGCCAGGTTAGGGAAGCTAGACAAGTCCTTAACAGTACTCTTGGAGTTAGTTCTATTGTCTATTCTCTGTCAGGGGGACAGAGGAAGATCCATAGATAAAAGGGAAGGAATATTGCAGCTGATTGAAGCCTTGGAGTTTTCTTGTTAAAAATGGCTGGATTGTGAGTTGGTGGCCAAGGTTTAATACTTTGGTTTAGATAGGAGTACAAAGGGCTTTGTTTGGGGGTAGGGAGGGTCAGTTTGGGTCTGAGAGGAAGAGGCAATGGGAGGCTGTGGGTTTAACTCCTCCTTCAAAAAACAGGAAGGAAAAAGGATGCAGTCTCAGTTTTCCTTGCCAGATCTACTTTCTCAAAAAAAACCATCTGTTCTTTACAACAGTGGAGAAATGAGTGTAACCTCTTCCATATAATTAGTAATATTTAAAAAAATGAGATAAAAATGCAAAATGCTTTGTTCACATTAGGTTATTTTAAACGTACCGGTAAGTACGTTTTTCACTAGTCTTGATTTTACACTAATACACATTTCCTTTTTTTTAAACCTTAGATTGAGGATCAGCAACCCGTCAAAAGAAAATGTAGAAAAAAAGTAACATTTGAAAATGTATGTTCTATATCCTCTCCTCATGTACCGTCTTCCTTTGGAAAAAACATCTCCAACGAAATGTGTGGGATTGTGGCATCCAATCCACCAGATGCTGACATGGTATGTAACTACTCCCTGTGTCTGAAGGCCATAGGAAAGGTGGAATGTATGAATAAAAGGAAAAAAGAAGGTATATAAACCATATTGAACCCAGCACTTAGAAATACTGACATAATATCAGAAAATCGACAGCTATGAGTTATTTGGCACGTTGACATTGAGAATAAGAATGCCTTTATCCCTCTATTTCAAGAAAAAGATGCAATGGGAAGAGCACCCTTATAACCAGTCGAGGCTTACTTATATTCAACCCTAGATACAGGGGCCAAGTCCCTTTCTACACATTGGTGAATGCAAACTTGCTCATTTGACTTTCCATGGTTTCCCTGTTTGCACAAATGTAGATACTAAATTCATCTTATCTAAAACTGGCACCCACATTATAGATAGATGAATCTGGCATTGTTTGATCAAAGGGTTCCAGTTTACAGAATAATGACATATTTTCTATTTCACAAATACTCTGTAGGTACAATAGGTTTCTAACTTTAAATATTTGATTGAGATTAAAGGCAGGACATTAATTGAATGCATATATAAACATCTTTATTTCTTTACTACTAAATGAGATTTTGTTTATATTGTGTGCTTATTTTACAAACTGTAAACTGCTGTGGTTGGCTCTGGCCCAGCTCCTGCCCCAGGGAATGTGGAGGTGGAGGCAGGGAAAACGTCAACATGTCCTAGGCCTGTTTTGTTGCTGGCAGAGTCAGGGAGTGCAGTTTCCTTGGACGAAGAAGAAGATGGGGGATGACTTGGAAGAGGGGGGCTTGGCACACAGCCCAGGAAGCCAATCACCATTATCTTCGGTCGATTCGGATGACGAAGTGTTAGACCCACACAGGCGCAGACTTATGCATCGAAGAGACCAATTGAGGAAATATTACAGGAGATAAGAGAGGCCACCTGTGTTTGGGTGGGGCTCCAGTAATTAGAGCTGCTGCTATAAATAGCAGCGTGCTAGTTTGGCCGTTGTGGAAGATTATCTGATCACAATTCTTCAGGATCCTGCCTCGCTGTGTCTGAACTTTGTTTGTGGATTTTTCACGCTTTTGACACCAAAGCAGAGTAAAGTGTGCATGTCTCACTTCATGGGAAGGAGGAGGGCTGTGACGTTTCTTCATAGCTACTAGCTAAGTACTTAAGGACTGATTAAGGGACTTGTACAGCCGACAAGGTTGTTTTGGGGAAGAGTGATCTTTGCAATACAAAAAGGGTGCTTTGTTTCTTTTGAATTTTGTGATAAAGGACATTGTTTTGAATGTTCAAACATGGGTGTGTCTGAAATTTGTACCCGTTAATTTTCGGGAGGCTTCTACCAGAGAGCCCGGCAGAACATAAACTACCTGGAAATGTTATGTTAAAATATCTTAATGGCTCCAGACATTTTGGTTATAACAACTAATATTTTCATCATATAAGTAACAGTATAAATGTTTGTTTGAAGTGTACCGCTAATGTTTTTAGGAAAAAAGGTCTTTTTTTAAAAAAAATGAGCCAATTCATTCAACTGCAAAAGCATTAATATCTTTTGAACATTGTTACTTCTGGTAACAAATGACCATTACTTGCTTGGCAGTTCTGGCTTGAAAAATAAATATTGAAGTGAAATGAATATCAACTAGAGTTTCCAATTTAAATGACTTTTATCAGAAACTCAAGCAAAAGCAAATTAAGGATTACTTTCTGTACATTTTGAATTATCAATAACTGAGATCCACCTGAAGACTGAAAATTATATCCAGACACTTTTGTATTAAACATGTTTCCAGTTCAAAAGAATATCATGTAACTATCTCCTTGAATAACAACTACTTTGCTGATCTTGAGCCATAATTTATAAGCCAGTATCACAGCGTTTTTTGACAAAGGAAGGCTGTTTTGTCTTGTCCAGTTCAGATAAACTATACTTGTAAACTGAACGTTTGAAATATTTTTCTGAGAAGCACACCCTCTGATTAACCATAACCTCTTGCATTTTTATTTGTTTTAGTTACAGGTAGACCTATTGTCCATGCTTGAAGCCTCAGTCCAGGACAACTGTTCGGCATACAAAAAATGTCCAAATGTGAATTCAGAAGCAATTGTTCCTCTTTCTCCTCAAAGGCCCATTTATCAGGTTATATGTTTATTTACATTTTCTGTGATTCAATACTAAATTAGTGTGCAATTTTTTATTATTTATTTATTTATTTGGTATTTAAAGCATCAAGGTAGAATAGAACAGGATTGCAAATGTTTTCAAAGTTCTCTGTTTCTGAAATTTGACATATTCTTAGGTTCTGGTTTTACATTTTAGATGAAGGATATTGGTTCTGAACCATGAGTATTACTCACCTTCCTCCTTGATTTGGGCTCATTCTTGTTTTAATGTGTACACTATAATTTCAAATGTCACTTTTTTTTCCTAAAGTGTTTTACAAAAACATTTGTAAAATACAGTACTGACCAACTTTTGCTGCAGAAAATGTTATATACCCTCCCAAGGTATATTGGGGAAGGAAACTTTGTTTTATATTGATTCCAGGTTGATATTGCTCTATGGCTCCTTTCAAACATACCATCAAAATTCAGGATTAGTTTTGTATCATCACAGCAAGCTTCTGGTTTATGTACCTTTCCTTCCTTTTTTCCTCTCGCGTGGGCTCAAGGGTTTAAATACAGACCTTTTAGAATCATCATTACAGTAAATCCAAACTTGAAGGTTCCATGTTTACTTTAAGTTATGATTGGTTTAAAACAGTCAGAACCAAATGTTATTTGATTTTGCTTTCTAGCAAACCATCATTTAAAAGAAACCTGTATCCCCCAAACTCTTTCCGATAATTGGAGGAAATATTTTATATATATATAGGAAGAGACAAGTTATTGGATACTTAGCTGACTGGATTCTTGTGTCTGGGCATGAGCAAGAAATCTTCTTAACTTTAACTTAACTTGTGTAGTCCTGATTTTTTGTGCCTGACAGATAAGAGTGATAACACAAATAATAGTAGAGGTGTAGACCACCTGCTGAAACACCGAGAGTATTTTAGGATATTTCTCTATGTGGTGACCATATATTCTAGCTGCCCAGAATCACCTTATAGGGGAGATTGGTAGCATAAAAATCTAATAAATAGTAATAAATAATAATTCACCATCAGTCGATTGTAAAAGTCAGCTTTAGGTGGAACAGCTTACATCCTGCAAAAATAGGAGACTAATATTAACTGTATTTAATTTTTACAATTAAATTTAGTTTTATTCTGATATGTCCTCCCCCCCCCCCCCCCCGGAAATGCAGAATCTGATTATAGCCTTTGCTCTTAATTTGCCCATTCCTAGTTTAAATTAACTAGGATATTAACAAGACATAACTCTGTTTAAAAATGAAAGGAAATGGTTTTGATCTCATATCCATTTTAGAAAAAGACAGAGAAGCACAAGAGCCAAAAGCTTACACATGCAATTCTTACCATTAATTTAATGTTCTGAAAAGTACTTCATGTTGTATGAATAATGTTCTTCTACTTCATTCAGAATTTACAAAGCCCACCAGAAATCTGCTCTATTATTCAACTTTCACCAGGATTTAGACCTCTGGAAGTACTCCAACACCCAATAAATAGAAAAGAAGGGTTTCTCCCACCAGAGGCAACTGAAGGTAAAAGGAAGAGAAAGAAAATATTATGATATCTTAAATGGGTAATATGCTTTTACATTCTATATGCAGAAAATAGTATGTGGTAGTTTGGGATAAAAGTTTCAGAACAAACTCCAGACTTGGAGTGAATCTACAACACAAATTTCTTGGAAATGAATTGAAAAAAAATGTGAGATTAGCTCATGAATTATTTCTTGGCTATACTCTAGATCCAGAGAGTAATTTGTGGGCAAGTCATTTCAAAAAGCTAATTTAAAGGTTAGCCTAATTGATTAATTAATCAGTCTAACATAAATCAGCAAAGGCAAAATTGGTAATGTTGAGTATAAAAGTACATTATTGTCTAGAAATAATTATATTAGGAAAAGATATAGGAGAATATTACTATCGATGGATGGCAGTTTATATATCTTGTCTGTTACCAAAAAGTGTATTAGAGCCGTGATGGCACAGTGGTTAGAATGCAGTACTGTAGGCTGCTTCTGCTGATTGCCAGTTTCCAGCATTTTTTCCAGTTCAATTCTCACTGGCTCAAGCTTGATTCAATCTTACATCCTTGTGAGGACCTAAATTATCGGAGGCAATTTGCTGACTCTGTAAACTGCTTAGAGAGGGCTGTAAAGCACTGTGAAGTGATATATAAGTCAGTGACTCTCAACCTGGGAGTTGGGACCCCTTTGGGGTCCGTTTCACAGGGGTTGCCTAAGACCATGGGAAAAGACAAATTTCCCATGGTGTTAGGAAACTAAAGCTTCTATTCTGGCACCTTGGAACATATTTTTACAATCCGACGATCAGGCATTTATAATGGGGTGTCCCTGTGACCTTCTCGCCAATCAGCTTAAAGCTATGTTTGGAGAATTGGTGCTAGACTTATGGTTGGGGGTCACCACAATATGAGGAACCATATTAAAGGGTCACGGCATTAGAAAGGTGGAGAACCACTGGTCTAAGTGCTACTGATATTGCTTGCTATGTTATAAGTACTGTATGTCATCCAAATTTCTTGTTATACCAGGTATTGCATTTTGGGCATGTTTTCAGATCTATTTCCATTGACAGTTCTGACTGTTCTAAAGTTGTGATGTTATTCCCAAATTCAACAATATAATATTGATTTATTTTCTCCAAAAGGTGAAACAAATTTTACCCCAGTACAAAAATATTTGTATTTCAGATATTATTACAAGCTCACAAAAACTGAACCTGTGGTAATGGTAGCTGAACATTTCAGTTGTTCTCTCACCAAAGCAGGAAGAAGCTAAGCAGAGTACCTGCTGGATCCTGCTGCAGTATCTATTTATAAGCAGCAGATATACAGTAATTAGTAAAATTCATGGGCATTAAATTCTGTTGGAATAAATTATATTAATACTTTCTTCGATGCTTACATATTCCTATAGTTATCCCCAAGTTCCTGTATTTATCTACTCTTGTTACATTCTTTGGAATTTCATATATTGAATAATATGTAAAACGATCACCTAGGAAGGAGATTGTTGGATTTGCATATGGAAACTTATTCTTTCTGTATTGAAAATTACTTTGATTTACTTCTTACAGTTTTCTTAAGGACAACATAAAACATTTACTTGGTTGAATCATTAAAAAAGGAAAAATGTGAAATTGAGAAAATGGAAGGCAGCACATAATTGAAGAAAATATCTGGCTTTTGTACGTTTGAAATCTGATGAAAGTTTTAAAGAAAATAATGAGGGAAAATATACATGAATTTTGATAGGTAAAATATTTTCATGGAATATAAAATGACATAAGTCATTTGAATTAAATTTATTTATTTATACCAACACATACACACACACACGTGTGTGTATGTGTGTGTGTGTGTGTGTGATATATCTCAGAGATATTAACCTAAATTCAGCTAATCTGAAATATTTGAATTTAAGCCAATTCAAAATAATTGCTTCTATTTTTCATTTCAGTTATACTGAATGTAAATTAAAATATGAAACTCTAATACTTTTGTCCTCTGAATATGTAAAAAATAAATTATTTTTGTTAGCAGAAGTTTTTTTTAACAGAGTCATTTCTTTTCCTCAGCAGATTTTAAGACAAAATATTAAATCTTCAATGCTGGATTTAAAGATTCTTCTGCGTATTACTTTTGATAAGTTTCTGTGGTACTATTCTCCTAACATGTTTATCATGGTTTATTCAGCCCAGTATGCCTGGGCAAATCTAACCTGTATTTTGCTTTACTCAACCTTCTCCCTCTACCTTAAAGACTATTCTTCAAATTTTGTTTGGTTTGTAAGTATCTAACATACTTATAAAAACTGAAGTGTGGTGGGTGATTATGAAGAGGAGATCAAAAGCAACTGCTGCCTTTTGTAAACTAACCCAAGATCCTTATTATGCTTGGATTTAGTTTGGTACAACCTTTTTTGGATTACAATTTTGCTAATGCTATTCCATGAAGAAATAATCAAGACAAAGTAAATCTTTGCTGGCTCTTTCTGCCTTTGTCATATGGTTTACAGTGGAAAGAGAAGCTTAATAATCACTTCTGATTTCTCTTGATGTTATTTTCCAAAACATCTAATGTGGTCAAGGTCACTTTATAATGAAGATTCTCCTCTGATGGATGTCTTCAACGGTGTTGACATAATCACAGCAACATATCCAGCAAGCTTCTGATTCCAGTCAAGAATAATCTGCCCGATGTAGTCCTTCATGGTGTCAGTTCAAATTTTCATCTTACATAACCCAACATTGCTAATGAGAGAGTTTGTTCCTATCAAAAGCCCTTGCTTTATAAAACAATAAAAGGCAGCTCTTCAGCTTACCTGAAAAATTAGATGGAAACAATATTATTTATTATAGCGACTATTATACATGGGACTGACTGACACTGTCTAGTCACCACTTCATGGCTTGCATATCAAGTATGACCAAATCTTGGATTTTAGAAATTTGCTGGAGGTTACATTTTATTTGCAACCCCTGATCATGATTCTTATAATTTCTCCTACTTAATTGTGACTCACTTAATGTTGAGAGAGTATATAATGTACTACGTGGGAATGCCATGGACTCTGGCATTAGAGTCCAGTTTTGTGCATTCGTTTTCATGCATAGTTGATATTTCCCAATCTGTATTTCAATTTTACTTTCCAGTAACTTTGGGATTCTTGGTGCTCCTCGACTTGCTTTGTTGTTCTTGTTTTTGCACATACAGTGGTACCTCGTGATACGAACCCCTCGTGATACGAACATCTCAAAATACGAACCCGGGATTTGGAAATTTTTTGCCTCTTGTTACGAACTTTTTCCGGCTTACGAACCCACCGCAGATCGCAAAATGGCGCTCCGCTGAGTGCTGCCGCCCGACTGTCACCTTTTAAAACAGCCAGGGGGCTTCTCAGTGTTCTCCCGAACCCGAACTTTTCGGGTTCGGGAGGGTGCCGAGAAGCACCGCCGCCCAGCTGTCACCTTCTGAAACAGCCAGGGGGCTTCTCGACGTTCTCCTTAATGCCGAACCCGGATGTTCGGCAAAAGTTCGGGTTCGGGTTCGGGTTACAGAGGCCGCCGAGAAGCGCCCAGCTGTTTCAGAAGGTTACAGATTGCAATGAAGATGATCCATACTTTCTTTTTCTCCACAATCAGGATGTCTGGTGTGTTATGCTTCAGAATTCAGTCAGTCTGAAGTTGGAAGTCCCACAGTAGTTTTGCTTGTTCATTTTCAACCACTTTTTCGGGCTTATGATCCCACCAGTTCTTTGCCACTGGTAAATGGTAGTTCCGGCACAAGTTCCAGTGGATCATCTGTGCCACAGCATTATGTCTATGCTTGTAGTCAGTCTGTGCGATCTTTTTGCAGCAGCTGAGTATGTGATCGATTATTTCATCTGTTTCTTTACAGAGTCTGCACTTTGGATCGTCTGTTGATTTTTCAATTCTGGCTTTGACAGCGTTTGGCCTGTTCTTGTGCCGCCAATATTAATCCTTCTGTCTCCTTTTTGAGTGTTCCACTTGGAAGCCATGACCAGGTCTTTTCTTTATCCACTTTGCCTTCAATCTTCTCCCAAGAACTGGCCATGCAGTGCTTTGTTCCGCCAACTGTCCATACAACATTGAGTTACAGCTTTTCTGTACTGGTCCTTAGTTTGCTTCACCTTGAGAAACTTCCTATTGTTGACCTCCATCAATGCTGACTCTTTGCTCTCCTTCACATAGTCAGCTAATGCATGCTTCTCTTCTTCCACTGTCTGCTTCACTTGCAAAAGTCCTTTGCCGCCTATTTTCCTTGGTAAATACAGCATGTCAACATCACTACGGGGGTGTAGTGCATGATGGATTGTCATTAATTTTCTGGTTTTCCTGTCCAGGTTGTCCAGGTCTGCTTGAGTCCAGTTCACTATGCCAGCTGTGTATCTAATGACAGGCATGGCCCAAGTATTTATAGCCTTGATAGTGTTGCCACCATTCAGTTTGCTCTTCAAAATTTTTCTGGTCCTCTGGATGTACTCATTGCTGATCACAGTTTTCACATGGCCATGCTTGATATTATCCAGTTGCAAGATGTCCAAGTATCTGTAAGCTTCTGGCTGGTGGCACTTGATGGTTTGACTATTTGGCATTTCAATGCCCTCACTTTCAATGATTTTCCCCTTTTTCAGTGCCACTGTGGCACATTTATCCAGGCCAAATTCCATGCTGATGTCATTGCTGAAGATTCGCACAGTGTTGGTTAGTGACTGTATCTCAGTTTCTGATTTTCCGTATAACTTCAGATTATTATTATTATTATTATTATTATTATTATTATTATTATTATTATTATTTAGATTTGTATGCCGCCCCTCTCTGAAGACTCGGGGCAGCTCACAGAGTAGATACAAACATAAGCATTTAGTTTGTATCTATTGTGTGCCCTTGTGTTGTTGTTAAAGGTGAAGTAGTCACTAACAGGGAGTACATTGTGATGTATGATGTTATGAACAACAGTTAAATCAGTTCGGAGGCGGCGTGGCTGTAAATTTTCTAAATGTTCTAATATTTTCTAAAAGGCCTACATGGCATTGGGCCAGATTACTTATGGGACCGCCTCCTGCTGCATGAGTCCCGGCAACCGGTTAGGTCCATAGAATCGGCCTTCTCCAGGTCCTGTCAACTAGATAATGTCACTTGACGGGCCCTAGGAGAAGAGCCTTCTCTGTGGGGTCTCCGGTCCTCGGGAATCAGCTCCCCCCAGAGATTCGTACTGCCCCCACCCTCCTCGTCTGAAGACTTCTCTGCCCCCACCCTCCTCGTCTGAAGACTTCTCTGTGCCACCAGGCTTGGAGCTATTAGACTCCAGCCCCCTGGCTGATGAATGTTATGTATGTAGGAATGTCTGACTTTTAATATAACTAGGATTTTAGATTAGATTAGTTAATTGAAATTAATTGGATTAGGACATTTGTATTGTACTGTTTTATCTTTTATATGCTGTCAGCCGCCCAGAGTCCTCGGAGAGGGGCGGCATATAAATCCAATAAATGAATGAATAAATGACTAATCAGTACATAACCTTAAAATGGCCCATTTTCAATCTTAAATTAGTATATAAGATTAAAAGATTCATTTAAGCAGTTTAAAAGATTCTATAAAATTTAATTAAAGATTTAGTAAAACTTAAAGAAATAAAACTTTGAATGAAAGCTAAACTATAATAGAGAAAAATATGAAAGTTTTGTATATTGTTTTGTTACCATTACAAATGTATATGTGGAGTTCAAAGAGAAAAATGTATAGATATGGTACCAAATACTTAGTTAGTTTTTCCTCCCTAACTCAATAGAATGTTTTACCTTTTTTCTCCCTCGAGGTCACTTTTTAACTTGTTCCCAAGGAAGTGAAGATTATATTTATTCAGACTCCTAACAGAACAAAAGGAAGAACTGTGCAGACCTATGGGCTTTCTTGAGCATCATGGAATCAAATGTTCTGCTTTCCCTCTCCCTCCCTCCCTCATCTCCCCAGATCATTTGTTCAGTCACTAGTGCTTTTAATTGACTTCCTGATTGCGACAATGATTTTGAACTTTTTCTTTCAAGCTATTCTTCCTGGCATTTAAAAAAAAAATTCTCCTACAGTCTAGTATAGTGGCTAAGGCAGCATCCTAGAAATTGAAAGATCATGAGTTCTAGTTCTGCCTTAGGCCACAAACCAACTAGGTGATCTTGAGCCCATCATTCTTAGCCCTAGGAAGGAGACAATGGTAAACTGTCTCAAAAAATCTTGCCATGAAAACAATAACTCAAAAGCACACACACATCCCAAAAGGTTTTAATATACTAGATTAAAGAATTTGGCTTTTTGATCCTTTGAAAGACACATCTCAGTTTGTCACTATCAATCTATAGAATATATTTTTCCTTACTTTGACAAATTAACATGCTTGGAACAAACTTCCAGCAGATGTGGTTGGTAAATCCACAGTAACTGAATTTAAATATGCCTGGGATAAACATATATCCATCCTAAGATAAAATACAGGAAATAGTATAAGGGCAGACTAGATGGACCAGGAGGTCTTTTTCTGCCGTCAATCTTCTATGTTTCTACATGTTAATTTCTACATTTGGAAGAATATCTTAATCATAAAGCCAATCCTATATGCCAACTGGTACTAAAATCTTCCAGTCTTTTTCATCACCAAATCAATAGATTTGGAACCCTCAAGAAAAGGATGGCTAGCAATCATGACTCTTCAGTGAGTAGTAGATGAGTGATAGCCTTAAAGTCTTGGCAAAAAGTTTTGAGAACCACTAAAACCACTCTCCCCACCCATGTCTGGCTTCTTAGGCTTGGAGAAACAATGACAAAATATCCTTGTTTCAAAACTGGGACATGAGATTGTTCCTCCTAGAAATTGAGCAAATGGGAAAACCGAGAGAAATAAAAATATGTAAAGGTGTATGAATCAAAGCCAAGTAAATGTATATGATTAACTCAGACTAGGAAGAATATTTTTTAATTATCTCTAAACGTTAAGCTAGGATTTTAACGGTGGTTTGTTGAATGACCACAATAGTGCATCATACTCAACACATTGAAGATACAGTATATTCATGCAGCTCATCCAAAAAACACGAGTATTTTATGTTTATATTTCAGGTGAGAATAAGAAGAGAGCTAATGGCTTGATTTTGACTACTTACTGTGATTAGGAAGGGCTAAGAGCTTCACCACTTAGTTTTGTCACAAGGTTTTGCATGGCGGTGCCTTCCCAGATCAGTACATGATCATCATCTCAGCACATGCCTATATTTTTCCAAAAGGGCAACAACTTCACTTGGAAAGTATAACTATAAATATATCAAGAGAAGCAACTTCTAAAATCAACACTTGCATTGGGCCAACGCTGGTATCTGACATTTGGAACCAGAAAGGGAATATAGATCATTTTATTTTAACTGTAGATGTACGGTACTTACCACGGAGGATTTGTGTCTCAATTGCCAAGATGATTTAAGTGACTTTTGTCTATACAGATAGTTCTTGACCTACGATCCCAGTTGGAACCAGAATTCCATTAAGAAGCAATTTGATTAAGCGAGTTATGCCCAACTTTACAATCTTTGGTTTGCTATGATTGTTACTAAATATTAAGCATACTGAGGTTCCACCACTAAGCTTGCATGTTGCAAATTGGTTAGGGAGGCTGCAATTAGGAATCCCAAGACGTAAGTTGCCAAGCATCTGAATTTTGATCACGTAATCATGGGGATGCTGCAATGGAAGTAACAGTCACTTTTTTCAGCACCACTGGAACTTTGAACCATTATTATCATGAAACCATTATTAAATGAATGATTGTAAATTTATTTATTTAATTGGATTTTTATGCCGCCCGTCTCCGAGGACTCGGGGCGGCTCACAACATATATAAAGAGACAATCAATCCAATTAATACATAAAAACAATCCATAAAAATCTACTTTAAAAACTTCCATTACCATTCATTCAATGAGGACTACTGTGGTGGTGCAGTGGTTAGAATGCAGTACCACAGGCTGCTGCCAGCAGTTGAGCAGTTCGATTCTCAGCAGGCTCAAGGTTGATTCAGTCTTCCATCCTTCTGGGATCAGTAGATTGAGGATCCAGATTGTTGGGGACAATATGCTGATTTTTTAAACTGCTTGAAGAGGGCTGTAAAGCACTTTGAAGCAATATTTTATTTATTTATTTATTTATTTAGATTTGTATGCAGCCCATATGAGTCTATATGAGTATATAAGTCTAAATGCTATTGTTAATCCTATATGCCTTGTCTGTAAGGTAAAGGATGAAAGGAAGATCTACAGTAAATGTTGCAACATTAAATATTCTGTTTCCAGCCTTGTCCTCTTCTATGATCCTTGTACCAAAGTTAGGAACTTTTTGTGTATGGGAAGGGAAGTTAACACTTTTGAGAAGGCTCAAAGATGTTACATACAATTTTTGTGTTCTGGGATATTTCATATTTTTCTGAGGTTTTTATACGGACAACACAGAAGAATTCTTTTTGGAAATAGCCAGCCAAAGACAGATGAATAATTCTAACCAATGTAGTCATTATGTATCATTGCCATAGTCAGTCTTAATGCATGGCTAGATTTCCTGAAAGGCAGACTGCATTCATATGGTCCACTACATCCAGAGCTCTATTGTAACACAACTTGAATCATTGGGTGTGCAGTTTTGTGATCATTGGAACACTCATACCTAGCACACCATTGGTGTAAAACTGGTGAAATCCATTTTTTATTACTGGTTCTGTAGGCATGGCTTGGTGGGCGTGGCTTGATAGGCGTGGCAGGGGAAGGATACTGCAAAATCTCCATCCCCACCGCACTCCAGGGGAAAGATATAGCAAAATCCCCATTCCCTCCCTACTCCTGAGAAATTATTGTGAAATCTCCATTACCACCCCTCTCTGGGGGCAGCCAGAGGTGATATTTGCCAGTTCTTCAAAATACTCAAAACTTCTGCTACCGGTTCTCCGAACTACTCAACATTTATTTATTTATTTATTATTATTTATTTATTTCCAGTTCTCTAGTCTAGAGCCTGTCAGAACCTGCTGGATTTCACCCCGGTGTAAAGGGTTGTGGAGTGATGGAGAAGAGAAGTTAAAAATTTAAGGTTACTCCTACCTGATGAAATATACAAGTTTCTGGGCAACTCCCCAGTCTCACATTCCTTACATTAAATGGGGGGATTTGTGGGAGCCCAACAAAGTAGGTTCTTACGGATAGCATCTTTAGCTCTCAAGGGAAAAGCGCTTAGCTTCAATTTTTCTTTCTTTCCTTCCTTTCCTTCCTTCTCTTTCTTCTCAGTCTGCACTACTTTTACTACTAGATTTTTTCATCATTCCTATCACCCATTCCCTCCAACTTATGACTGTAACTTGTTGCTTGTATCCCTAAGATTTTTATTAAAACTGATTGTTTCTTCATTGCTTATTTGACCCTTATGGCAATCATTAAATGTTGTACCTCATGATTCTTGACAAATGTATCTTTTTCTTTTATGCACATTGAGAGCATATGAACCAAAGACAAATTCTTGTGTGTGCCATCACACTTGGCCAATAAAGAATTCTATTCTATTCCATTCTCTTTTTCTTCGATTTTAACTCTGGGAGTTGGGCCTTGCCCATCTTCACTTTTGTTTCCCAACCATCTTGACTTCTTTCCCGGCAATTTGTTACTGAGAGGACTTAGGGAAATGACTTTCACGGCATCCACAATTAACATCTTGGCACAATCACTTTGTAACCGCTTCGGTCAGTTGCTAACCTAAACGAAAGACGCTCAACCCTTCCTCTCTCCCGCCCCCCCCTTTATGGCACTTTTGAACTCTGACTTTTGAAACAGTGTAACTAGAGGCATCTCCTGACTGAACGGAACTGAAACGGAGCAGAAACACGGGAGGGGCGGAGGGAGTTCCCAGCAATATTATTACAGTACTCCAAGTTATGTTTGTAGAGCATTTTTTGCCTTCCTGCGATCTACGTCGCTGTTTGATTTGTGGGACGGATGCTCCGTTGGTGCCGGTTAAACGAAATCCCCTTGGTTTTTAACGGGACCTAAGCCAATCGGGGCTAAAACTGGCGGAGGAATCCGAATTAATTTGTCTAACACGCCCGCCCGCGCTCCCCTCCCTCGGTTTCTTTCTCCACACCAAAACATCCCAGGGCTGCCTCGCCGCCGAGCCAAGCAGGGATACGGGTTTAGCCCCACGTGGGTCGGGCCGACCAGCCAATCCGCAGCCGGGGAAACCCGCGCGACGCCCCGCCTCCTTCCTCCTCCTCCCCCCTCCCCGCTCCCTCCCGTTTCTCTTCAGCCGCGGCTGCTGCAAGTGATTAATTTTTGTCATATGACTGTCACACCGAATGGAGTCGGGTTCGAGGAACTGAGCTGGCTGCCCCAGCTGCGCAAAGGGCGACCGCTTTGCACGGGCTGTTTCCCCGGCCGGAACGGAGCGTCGCATTCCCAAAATGCCTCCCACACCCACCTTGTTGCAGAAGCTCTTCAACAAAAAGAACGGCTTGGTTCCCCCCGGCAAGGAGTTCAAGGAAGAGGCGGTCTTCAGGTAGGGCGAAAGCCGGGCGAGGTGGCGGCTGCCAGCTCGGCGCGGGCGGGCGGGAAGCGTGCTTGGGGTTTCCGCTCTGTTGTGGCTGGCTCGGCTCCGCTCGGCTCCACCGCCTGCCCGCTGCACCCCTCTGCACCGGGTCCCTCAGCGGGGTGGTGGTGGCGGTAGTCGAGTCTGTGGCCCCCTCCCTCTCCCGGCGCCTTTCCACCCATCTGGCTTCCCCGAAGAAGCCTGGAGGAGGAGGAGGAGGAGACGGCGGCGGCGGGCAAGCAGGGTTTCTTTCTTGGCAAGCTCTGCGCTGCCTTGGCGCCCGCATCGCCGGGCTCCCTCGGGCGGAAATCACACGGATATGCGCCTTCGCTGTGCGCCAAAACTTCGTGCGAGCTTTTCTTTCTTTCTTTCTTTCTTTCTTTCTTTCTTTCTTTCTTTCTTTCTCCTTCTCTTCTTCCTTTTCCTCCTTCCCGCCGTCTAAACACGATCTCTCCCCCTCCCCCTTGAGAATCGGGCGCATCACGTGCAGGCAAAGGCTGCGCAAACCTGGGTTTGCATCACTTTCCGTCGGTTGCCAAAGCGTAAAAGAACCAGGAGGATCCGTTGTGCACTTCTCCCCCCCCCCTCTTCCTCCTCGTCCCGTTTCGGCTACCTTTGAAGTTCTCTTCTTTGCGCTCCGCATCAGAAAGGGGTCACTTCTTCCTTGTACATACTTGTCCACCGGCTGGTTCGTTTCCTCTTTCTTCTTGCCTTCATGCCGCGTATTGACTGAACAGGTTGTTCCTTCCTTCCTTCCTTCCTTCCTTCCTTCCTTCCTTCCTTCCTTCCTTCCTTCCTTCCTTCCTTTTTTAAAGGCTCTTGACTGCCTTTGCCAGGAGAAAGGGAGGGTTACCGTTTGGCCAGAGCCACCTTAAAATGTTTAAGGAAGGACCAAAAAAAAGGCTATGACGGGGTTGCCAGCTGTGGGTAGGGTTATGGAGAAGTCTCTCCAGGTCCAGTCACAACACAAATCCTGCAAGGTGGCAATCACCTGCTATCAAAGGGATATCTGCCCCATTTCCACCTCCCTTCCTCTTTTTTTCTCACTGTATACTGAAGGGCAGCCTTCTTTCTCCACCAAGCTTTGCCTGCTGAATTGGTCTACACAGTATTTCCATTATTCATAGATGGGATTGGTAGCTGGTTGCTGGAGGCATCTGGTTGGGGAAAGTTGCTTTACAACAAGAATTATTTATTCATTGCATTGGATACTTAATCATTCTGCTTTGGGCTGTTGAAGAAAAAGTGGCTTCGTGTGATAGAAACCTAGAACCTATTATTATCTATTTATGATGCACTTTACTCATATGACTATTATTTGCCTAGAGATGGCAATGATAAGGGTTGTATTGAGAGTTGAACTGAGCTTCATTCAGTTCAGTCAGTAACTCTGAAGCCTTTGTTGTTGTTGTCCAGCCTTGCCTCTGAACAGGGGCAGGGAGGTGGCAGCTCCGTCCTGTACATGTTTCTTGGACCTGAGTGCAATCCTGAATAAGGGTGGACTTATGAACCTTGTTCAACAATGACTTGAGAGTAAAATAATCCAAAATACCAATTTGAGCAAAAAGCCTTGGTTTGTGCTGTGCTTTGAAAATATAGGATTGCATTGACATCTGCAAGTGAACTTTTGCAGCTAGGAGAGGAAATACAGTAGTTGGAAAGTTGAAATTCAGTATTTAAATACTGGTGCAATTGAGGTTCCCTTTTTGTCTTCATTTAGGCGCATAAATTACATAACACATTCTTTTCTGCCTTGTGGAAACTGCTAGGTTGTTGCTATTAATTTTGACATACATTTAGCTATCTTTATGACATTCCTACTTAAAACTGGCTACTTGCCTTTCCTTTTATGGTGCTCCAATCTTTCAGTTCAATTACATGTCAGAAATTAAAATACTGTATATAGCTTCAGGGCTATGAGGAACCATTTATCAGCTTTGTTTAATTTTGATTATAGCTCTATTGTTATTTTGTTGGCACTGGATGCTAAATTTATTTGAAACTATTTGTAGCATATTATAAATCTACTGTATTATCTCAGTAAAACTGTCACTGCACTTTTGAAGGATTTTGTATAGATATATAAAAAGCTAATAGCAAGCATCATGGGGTTCCTTCTTAAATTTAAGACACTGCATTTACTTTTATCTTGACTTTTAATTATTTAATTGCCCACTTTTTTAGGAATACTTTAACATCTTTAACAACTTTTACAGTTTAACATTGACTATGTCGATGTGTGCAAATGATAAAACAAAATGTACATATGAGCTGTAACCTGTTTGCTTCTCACATTTCCACTCTGAGTGTGATGCCCATCAATTGGCTCTGCCAGGGTGTTATCAAGGTCTCCCAATAAATCTGAAGATCGAGAGCTACAAACTTTGCACTCCCTTATCTAGAAGCAAGTCTCTTGAATTCTGTTGGGCTTTCCCCCCCGAACAGATACAAATAAAACTAATATTAAATGTTATGAGCAAAACCTAGGTTTCTGAGTGAAATGAGAGAATTTGAATAGTTGTATTACCACATTTCTGATAAACCGAATTAGCTCAATATTTGTGCAGCTCAGTATTTGAAAGTCCATAGAAGTATAACTTGTACATAATCTAGTATTCTAGTACAGGTTGTTCTTGACTAATAACCATTTGTTTAGTGGCTGTTCAAAGTTATAACACTAAAAAAAAGTGACTTATGACTGGTTCTTACACTTAAAACTGATCACACAACATGATCAAAATTTGGGTGCTTGGTAACGGGGTCACAAGATCTTTCCCAGCTAGCTTTCAACAAGCAAAATCAATGGGGGGTGTAGCTGGATCCATTTAATGACCACCACAGATCATTAAGATTCACTTAATTATCCCAACTATGGTAGAAAGGGCAATAAATTTGGACACAACTCTCTTAACAACCACCTTGCTTAGCAATGGAAATTCTCATTCTAATTGTGGTCATAAATCGAGGACTAACGATAAGAAGGAACAAAAGTCAAAGGCTTCCTTTTTAATATGCACAATACAAGTTAAACTTCTAGTTAAACAGAATATTTACTGTTACAGTGTACTTATAAGTAGCTTTTTTAATCAGTTTAAAAATTGGTAATTTCTTACGACAAATCTAAATAAACATTATGCAGTTATCGATGAACACTGCTTTTGGGGTGGGCCTTGAGAAATCTTCAGTGTATGCAATATTTCTGTTTTTAAGAAGAATGAACATAGTTGTTAACCTGTCCTATAGGTTCATAGCCCTGACTTGTCAATCCTTCATACCTTTAATAGCTTGGTTACGAATGCTGTCAACCTGCAATTTTGCTCACTGATTACCTTCTGTCTTTTTAAGTAGCAGAATAGCATTTGAAGGTGGTGAAATTTTGATACAAATGAAGAATTCAGAAATTTGGAATGCAAACATGTTTCAAAATCTTGATGGTTATAGAGCTAATAAGGCTCTGAGTAAGGATGCGGCTGTCAGCACGTTTGATATTGGCAATGCAGATTGTTCTTTTTATTAGTGGAATCTTAAAAGAAGGCTATGTACCCTATATGTAATTCAGTACACATATTGGTACACGGGTCTACATCAGTGGTGGGTTTCACTTACCTTTGCTACCAGTTTGGGAATGGGAGCGTGCGCTTGTTTTGCACACACGCAATGCTTCTGCGTATGCACAGAGTATTTTTGATGGTGTCCAGGCAGATTGGCAGAACCTCCTGCTGCTATCAGATCATCCAATAGGGGCGAACCAGTAGCAGCTCATCACTAATCTACATGTGGCATGATTTATTTTATGTGCAGGTCTATATATGTCATATTTACTTAGTCTATCCCTTGGATGGAACAGAGAACAGTCTCATCTCTTCAATAGTATGTTAAATATTCCCTAAATCCTTTTTTATTGTTTGGGATTCTTTGAAACAGCTTTTGGTCAGGCATGGAGGATTCCTCGTGGAAGGGAAAGAAGTAGAAAATCTACTGCGTGAAAATTATACTTGGATGATCATAGAATCCTCTTAATTAATTAATGTTGGGGATCACCTTGTTTGTACACATATGCACGCTCACACCAAAACACACCTAAGCACAATTTTGTAAGCCATGTACTTCATAGGGAATTAACGAATCAGCAGTTATTGGACACGATAGCTGTAGACATCCCTACATGGATATTCTCAGACACTGGGGACAAATCACCATATATTATATGTGCTTTGCCAGAGACATCTAGTTCTTTATTACTGAAACAGCATGTTGGGATTTGTCCAGGTTTTTCCAACCAGATGGACTGTAATGGCATTATTGCCCTCAGAATTCCCAATTGGTAATGCTATCATCTGGAGGACTATAAATCAGCATAAGTATCAATAAATTATCTTGGCCTAATCCAACCAGGCAGCACTAATATTCCTTAGGTTTGTATATGCATGTGTGTATGTGTGTGTGCACATGTGCGTGTGTGTATGTATATTTGTTGCAATATTTACCGTTGATGCCTTGAATATATTAGTCTGTTTAAAAACCATACATTGCATACAAATCTAATACTGTAAATAAATAAATTAAATAAATAAATAAATACATTAACTAATTCACTGATCAAAAAGTCCAAGTTGTTCATGTGTGTAAGTTCTTTTTTATTTCAAAAGTTTGCTTTCTTAGAGAAAAGTTGACACCGTGGTCTGTTGCTGTTCCGCAGTGCTGAATGTTTTTAAGCTCACTTTTCCTGCCAACCTGTTTTGAACTCAGTACATTGAGTATTAAAACTTTCGGTTTTCCTTACCATTATCTAAATAACTACTTCTAGAAATTATTTATATGGGGGTTATATGAGATGATGATGATGAAGGTGATGATGATGATGATTATTATTATTATTATTATTATTATTATTATTATTATTATTATTATTATTTATCAGTGGATAGAAAGGTCGATGAAAAGGAACACAAAAAATGCAAAATACTAGGACTTAAAAACCAAAATTCAACAATTTTGGATGCTGCCCCAAAAGCATTGGAATTACATTTAAAACAGCTCAAAATTGACAAAAATCACCATCAGTCAAATACAGTAAGCCACACTGCTCGGTTCTGCACATACACTTTGAAAATATATTACAACGTCCTAAGTACCTGGGTCAGGCTCGACTAATAATCAGTGCCAAATCTACGAAGCAACTGACCGCTGTGATACAATTGTAAATAATACAAAGCATACTGTACCTGTAAACAGAATTAGAAATCATGACCCCAGGTTTATTTTGAAAGTGTTACAGGTAATGTTCAATTTACAATCACAACTCAGCCCACAATTGAGGTGGTTAAGCAAGGCACCCATTTGAATGCCTCAATTTAACAATCCCAATCCCAGCTCATGAGTGCCTCAAGAGGTTGTGAGAAGCCTTGGGAGGCCTGGTATCCACAGGTGCATGGACTTCTATCACAGTCTGGGAGAACTTGCCTCCCCCAAATGCTGTGAAGTGCAGCTTCTGTAGAAAGCTACCCAGTAAAATATTTTCATAGATTAAAAAAATCTGAGATCACAAGGGCTGGCACTCATCTTGCAACATTTTGAGGCTCTTTCTATTTTTACAAAATATCATGAAAGCTAGTTTTTTTTAGCTGTGCCTTGTATCGGTTGGCCACACTTGCCAACAGCTGCACAGGAATGAAAAATAAGTGATTTCTAGTGGTCAGTGGGGAGAAGGCCCAAGCCTTCCAGGAGTGGTGGGACAGGAGAAGGCCATGTGCTGGTGAGCTTAACTGGCTGAGGTTGTTTGGCGGACCCCAGGGGAAGAGCCTTCTCTGTGGCGGCCCCGGCCCTCTGTAATCAACTCCCCTGGAGATTAGAACTGCCCCCACCCTCCTTATCTTTCGTAAGCTACTCAAGACCCACCTATATCACCAGGCATGGGGGAACTGAGACACCTTCCCCAGGCTTTTTATACTTTATGTTTGGTATGTATGTGTTGTTTGGTCTTAAATGATAGAGTTTTATGTCTTTTTCTCTTTTAATATTAGATTTGTTCCACTGTAACATTGTTTTTATTATTGTTGTGAGCTGCCCCGAGTCTTCGGAGAGGGGCGGCATACAAATCTAATAAATAATAATAATAATAATAATAATTATTATTATTATTATTATTATTATTATTATTCTGGTGGAGCTAGAAAGTTGAAGCCTACCACCATCCCATGGGGGAAGGGACTTGCAGTACAGTCATAGCCAGGGTTTGGGTCACTACCTAGTGCCCAAATTCTTGTCACATGACTTCATGGGTGCTGTAATGGTTAGAACTTGAGGAGTGGTTTATTATGTGTCCTTTTGTTTAGTGCATCTTAAGTTCAAACAATCACAATGACCATAAGTCAAGGACTACTTATATGTATGAATCAACTTGTATTTTACAGCTGGCCTGAAACATTGAAACTACTTAAAAATGTTCTATTTTTTAATCCTTTAAAAAAAAAACATTGAAAACTGCAAATGTTATTTTCCTGCCATCTGTATTTCCACCCATCTGTCTCTCACCCTGATTACAATATCACACAAGAAATTGCATTCTCTAGTTTTTATTAGCTATATCGTTCCTTCTGGGGGTGGGAAGGAACCCAAATGCTGTTCCTGCGCTATAGCCTTGGACATTCTTTGTAATGTCAATGTGGCACCGGATTGGCCATTTGTATTGGATTTTAAGTTACTGTTCAACAAAGTATGTAACGGGCATAAAAGCTATATAAATCTGGATTACATTCAGTTGGCTGTTGTGTCAAAAAGAGTTTACCTGAAATTACAGGTGTGCTGGGTTTATCATCCATTTTATTTGCACAGCCTATGAGATTTGCAAATCTGTGTAGAGGAACCTTTTACATCAACCCTTTTTCATGTACAACTGCCTACTTCCTGTGCCTCTTACACACCTATGCTGGCCTTTCTAAGAAGCTGGCCATCTGTCCGGCATTCAGGTAAATCATTTTTCAACAGAAATATTAAGCAGTTCCTTGTGCCTCCCACAGCTCTTTGGTGACCACAGAGATCTGGGAAGGCAGGAAGAAAGAGAAATAAGAATTGTCATTATGTCTACCATACTAATATAAAGCTTGACTTTTTGATTTATTTAGCCTATGGCATATCATACTTGGATTGGCAATATAAATTAACATTTCAAGTAGATTAGTAGAACCCAATAAAATATGTTTAAAAGATCTATGTTCAAATATCAATGTCTATGCCGATGATGGTGAACCTATGGCACGTGTGCCACAGGTGGCACGCAACGCCCTTTCTGGGCATGCAAGCTGTCGCCACTGGAACCTAGAAGAGTGTCAATGAAGTGGCCCTCCCAGCCCACCACCAAGAACAAGCCACCGTAGCCCCTCTCTCACTCCTTATCCCAAGGATTGCACCCGCTTCCTGGCTGGCATGTCTCTTACAGATGTTCCTTTGGCACGGACTCTGCTCTTTCAGCAGCGCTGCTTGTTTTCAGTGGCTAGCAAGGGGGTGGGATTTCTCCGCCAGCATCCCGTGCACAAGCAGCAGGGTGAGAACCGGTGTGTAGCCCCAGGAGAGCAGCAGGACAGGACTGTTTGTTCTCGGTGGCTGGAAGTGGCTGGAAGGACCAGAATATCTCCGGGACCGCCTTCTGCCGCACGAATCCCAGCGACCAGTTAGGTCCCACAGAGTTGGCCTTCTCCGGGTCCCGTCGACTAAACAATGTCGTTTGGCGTGACCCAGGAGAAGAGCCTTCTCTGTGGCGGCCCCGACCGTCTGGAACCAACTCCTCCCGGATATCAGAGTTGCCCCCACCCTCCTTGCCTTTCGTAAGCTCCTCAAAACACACCTCTGTCGCCAGGCATGGGGGAATTGAAATTTTCCCTTCCCCCTAGGCTTATAGAATTTATACATGGTATGTTTGTATGTATGATTGGTTCTTTAAATTGGGTTTTTTTAGATTATTTTTAATATTAGATTTGTTTACATTGTCTTTTTATTGTTGTTAGCTACCCCGAGAGTCTGCGGAGAGGGGTGGCATACAAATCGGATTAATAAATAAATAAATAATAAATAAATAAGTGGGGGATTTGCTTGGGATTCTGGAGGAGAAATCCCCCTCCCCCTTCCAGTTGCTGAGAACAAGAAGTCCTGCCCCTGCTGCTCTCCTGGGGCTGCACAGTTTTTCTCACCTTGCTGCATGGCTAGCACACATGCACACACTGCAAACAGGAAGATTATCTTCCCAGTGTGTGCATGCGCACCAGGTGACTGCTCTTTCGGTTTCTGGTGCTTCTGCGTGCATGAAGACCAATTGGCTTGGGCACTGGAACCCGGAAGAATAATGGGTAATTGCTCAGCATGCCCGGAGAAATGGCTCTGCATACCACGTCCGGCACGTGTGCCAAGGGTTAGCCATCCCGGGCTTATACGGTTCAAAGGTAAATGCATTTTACCAGTATTGGGAACTGACTGGCCTAGTTAAAGAAGCAATTACTATAGCAGAAGATAATTTGGGATTCCCGTTTTGGAGTTTTGCTTGAAAAACTACCTAATTAATGAACCAACAAAGGCAGCACGATGAATTTAGCTAAGAAATCTACACCTTTGCTTGGAATAAGCCAATTGCACTAAACGGTACTTGCTTGGAATTCATTCCTAGGACTGGACTGCATCCCTGCTTTTAGCTTCTCTGCCAACTGGGAGTATCAACTTCTAACAACCATCTGATTGTTAGAAGAGCTGAGGCTGAGGCTTTAGTCCAGGACATTTAAAGGATATGACATTGAGGGGAGGGCGGCTTAGGCCTCTAAAGCCATTAGGGTTATTTTGTAATATCTACACAGAGTCAATCCTATGAGGAATCTCCCTATCTGAGGATACTGTGTCCACGTCCTGCCTTCTTTCCATTACATCCGGCTTCTCATAGACACAAAGGAGAAGAAATGACTCATTTCAACATTCTTTTTGAACCCCACGAGGCTCTCTGTTTGCAGGGAATGTTGTAATACGGCTCTGAGCAAGAGCAAAATCAATGACGCTCAGTGAAGTTAGGGTGAGATCAATGTCTAGAATTCCTAAGATGCTGGAGAAGGCAGTACAAGTAAAAGTGAGAAGCAACTGAAAAATTGAACTGTTACCCTGAGGTTTCGGATCTCCATCTTCTTCCAGACAGACCCCATGTGATTTTTTCCTCTGTTTGGCTTCCTTTATTGACCTTCAGGTTCATCGGAATGAATGTGTGTGGCATTGTTTAGTCACTGTCCCATTTGCACTGTTACTTTCCTGTTCTGTTTTGGCTGGCTTGAAAGCATTCCCTTTCTGCTGCAATAAGCCCTGTAGACTCCCCACCTCCCTCCTTATACAGTGGTACCTCTACCTAAGAACGCCTCTACTTAAGAACTTTTCTAGATAAGAACTGAGTGTTCAAGGTTCTTTTGCCTCTTCTTAAGAACCATTTTCTACTTAAGAACACGAGCCTGGAAAAAATTTCCAGGAAATTTGAGAGCAGCATGAAAGCCCAGCCAGTTTCCTGCCATTCCCCATGGGTTTCTCTCTCTGGCGCAGTATATGGGAGGCAGCCTCACGCTGGGTGTATGGGAGACGCGTGCTCCTCATTGCCCGCCTCAGAGTCCCTCTTTTTTTTAAGCCTTAAAGTTTTGGATTTTTTTGATTCACCTCACCTTCTTCCTTCAGCAGCGACTGTCCTCCTCCTCTTCTTCCTCCTCCTCCCACCCAAATTGCGAGCTTTTATTTCTTTCCTAATGGGTTTGCACACACATTATTTGCTTTTACATTGATTCCTATGGGAAAAATTGCTTCTACTTAAAAACTTTTCTACTTAAGAACCTGGTCACGGAACTAATGAAGTTCATAAGTAGAGGTACTTTACTTGGCAAAATTTCTTCTAAAAAGATGGAATCTGAAGAATCTCTCCCCCCTCCGCCCAACTTTTTTTTTACAGAAAGAATCATTTTTTCAAATCATGTACCATCTTCTTTTTAGAACATTGCTTCCATTATCCTTTCTCTTGGGTTGAGAGTTTTCTTTTCTTTCTTTTTTTTACATGCTGCTTCTGGGTTTGTTTCCTGAAGAAGAAAATAACCAGCTGGATGATTTCATAATTACACAGGATCTCTTATTGCTACATTTAACTGTAGGTGCAAGATCACATGCTTCTGAGTAACTCAAAGAAGGAACTTGCACTTGCTTTAATGGGTGATCATCATTCTGTATTTGAATTACATTTGATTTCACTCCAGTTATAAAAGCCATTTCTTTTAATTGATCCCAAATTTTGATATATATTTTTAAAGAAACCAGTGTAAGATAAAATGTGCCAAGTTCAGGAAGCAGCTTCTTGTCATTTAGGGTGTGTTTCCAAGATCATTTGATATGGATTAACTGATCTTAAAACACATTAATCTTTCTTTGGGTTGGGCAAGGCAGCTAAAACCTTTTGTTAGAAAAAAAAATTACCGCTTCCCTAGTTAGGGTTACGTGAGATGGTATCTTTTAAGTAGAAACATAGCGTGCTTCAGATTATCAATCAGGCTACACATTAATTTACTAAAATTATATTTTTGTTTGGTATTAACCCTGTTTGTGTTTTACACAGAGATAACATTTTAAAATGTTCCCTCGGTTAACATTTAAGACAGGGGGGAAATTCAGCAGGTTCTGACAGGTTCTGGAGAACCGGTAGACGAAATTTTGAGTAGTTCGGAGAACTGGCAAATCCCACCTCTGGCTGGCCCCAGACTGGGGTGGGAATGGAGATTTTACAACATCCTTTCCCTACCACACCTAAGCCATGCCCACAGAACCAGTCGGGAAAATATTTGAATTTCACTGCTGAATTAAGAGTATCCAATCCAACCAAAGCCTTATTACTATGATGGTTTGGGAATATTTATGCTTTTCTGAAATCAATTGACTTTATGTCCAGTATAAAAATTCTAGTTGCATGACTATATTTCTACCACTGGAATAACATAAGAATCTCTGTACCGTCTCTAAGAAGAGCCCATACATTGTGTGCTAAGCCTCATTTACTTGATCTTACTGCATCAAACAGCCACTGTAATTTGTAAAGCATGTTTTATAGCTTAGCGTAGTGTACAAACTCATCCCATTGTGCTTCATTCAACAACTTTGGTTAAGCTGTGATGTTAAGTGAACTTAGTGTTAGACATTGATCCTCAGAGAATTGAGTAGAATTGACCTCAGGAATTCTGCATGTTCTGAGCTTTCCAAAAGGCAACTGGCCTTTCTTTGTTTTTCCTTGAAAAATTTCTTTTCTCATCCAACGAGCTGGTGGGAAATGAAAGATTTTTTTTTTTTTTGCAGTCATCTGCTTTAAATATCAATGGAGTTTCTCAGTCATCCAGATCATGGTTGTCCCAAAGGCTCATCTGGTTCTTATCACTCCGAAGTTCGGTCATTAGCTCACTGAGTGTCATAGAGGCCACTTGGGAGTTTTACCTGTGTCCTCAGAATCACCCTGAATCAAGGTGCAAGGTGGTGTGGAACCTTCTTGCATTCTGATGCAGATGACCCTGAGGGTTCAGACAAGCCACCAAGCAGCCTCAATGACTTTCAGTGAGCTAATGACCAGATGACAGCAAAGAATATCAATCCTCCCATTCCCCGTCATTCAGTCTTGATTAAAGAAACTTCTTGGATGAGAAGAAAAATGTCTTCAAGGAAAAAACAAAGAAAGTCCAGGTACTTTTTGGAAAGCACCTTTTGGGACAGCCATTATCTGGATGACTTAGAATCTCCAAGACAAGTTCTGGTCTTCTTGAGTCATTCTAGTAACTATAGAGAAGTTGTTGTAATGCTACCAGAGCAATATAAGTACCATATTTTTCAGAGTATAAGACACACCTTAGTTATGGGGGTGGGGAATCTGCCTACCAGGTATTCATTTTATTGGTGTCCCTAGTCTGATCAGCTTCAGCACATTATTTATCCCCTGGTTAGGGCTTAAAAACCCCTTATAGTAACAATGAAAGAGCTGGGAAGCTGGTAAGAGCTGGGAACATTGTTAGCACCTCATTAAGGCGAGAAAGAAACATTCAGAGCAAATGAAAGAAGCCTACAAAGGCTTAGTGCTAGAAAAACATTCTTTGCAGAGAGTAACGATGAAAGAGCTTGCAAGCCAGTAAGAGCTGGGAAAATCATTAGTACCTGGTTAGGGCTGTTAAGAAGTTCTGAGTTTTAGCTACATCATTTTGTGATTTTCCCTGGGGACATGCTTGCTGAGATCTAAAGATTCCATTCAGAAGGGGCTCTCCCCTTAAGAAGGCAGTTCACTTATTTCTAAAAACAAAAGTAGATGTTCCTTTAAATGGCCAGTTTTTAATATAGCTATTAGAGTCTCGGATTTTCTTGCCGATTTCCATTCAGATCAGAGTTTACTCTGCATATTGTAGTACTGTAATATGCATATTTTTTCCTCCTGACTTTCAGACAATATTTACCCAGATTTTAATCCCTTCTGAGCTGGACTTTAAAAATCTAAAATTTATATTTTATTTTCCTCTTCCTTCTACATTTACTTTTACTTCTGGGAGGTTCATTTCTCCCTAAACACATTTTTGAGGATAAAAATTAATAAGAGCTTTCAACTGACTTAATTACCAATAATTTGTCATTGTATTTAGCTTTAACTCGTATGTATATGATCAATAAAACTACCTGTGGCATAGAGCCACCTCTGTTTCACCAAATTTGGATAGGAGGGAAACTTTCCATTGTTTCCATCTAAAACTGTTATGAAAATATTACCACTACTTTGAACAATAATCTTACTAAACGATGCCAAATCCAAACACCTGTCATATCCCCAGGAATCTTCCTTCTGACATTTTCTTATGAAATACTGATGATTCCCTGTTATCACTGGCTTGCTTCTACTTGGCTTGGATTCATCTTCCAAAACATGAAAACAAATAATTTGAAAATAAGTAATAGGGTACTGCAACCAAGGATGGGTTCATTGTGGGGGGAGGGGAATGCATCCTACTCCAACAGGCTTCCAATGTTTTCATTAGTCTGCTGAACGGGTCCAAAGACGGGCTACAAGAATGGTGGAAGGTCTTAAGCATAAAACGTATCAGGAAAGACTTAATGAACTCAATCTGTATAGTCTGGAGGACAGAAGGAAAAGGGGGGACATGATCGAAACATTTAAATATGTAAAAGGGTTAAATAAGGTTCAAGGGGGAAGTGTTTTTAATAGGAAAGTGAACACAAGAACAAGGGGACACAATCTGAAGTTAGTTGGGGGAAAGATCAAAAGCAACATGAGAAAATATTATTTTACTGAAAGAGTAGTAGATGCTTGGAACAAACTTCCAGCAGACATGGTTGGTAAATTCACAGGAACTGAATTTAAACATGCCTGGAATAAACATATATCCATCCTAAGATAAAATACAGGAAAATAGTATAAGGGCAGACTAGATGGACCATGAGGTCTTTTTCTGCCGTCAGTCTTCTATGTTTCTATGCTGCTTCCTTATCAGTTTACAGTTGATTGACATGAAACCATTTCTGCCATAGGATGTCTTGTAAAGGGAAGTAGTAATGACACACAGTCAGCTGCTTGCAAAGCAAGATTGTTTCTTAGGTGTTAAACTCTAGTAGGTAGGGTAGGAGCTTTTATTTAAGTCTGCATGGTCTCCTGTAGGGATATAGCTTGTCCCAGGGGTGGTATTCAGCTGGTTTAGAGCAGTTCAGGCAAACCGGTAGTAGCGACCTGTAGTACCACCACCACCACCCGCCCTGGCACTAGGCTGTCCTTTTAGCTACATTTTCAAGTCGTGCACATATGTGGAAGCTGCATGTGTGAGCAAAGCACATGTGTGGAAGGTGCGTGCATGACCGAAGTGAGCATGCATGCATTGGTCAAACCAGTAGGGAAATCATGAGACTCCTACTGGCTTGCCTGTAGCAAAATTGCACCCATTATGATGTATAGAGGTGATCTGATTCGCTAAGAATAGTCATGGCTGCTGAGCAATGGCACCCTTTAATTTGGACATTCCTCTAGAAAAGGTTTTAGTGCTTTGCTTCGTTTTGCTTTGGCTGTGCCTGTTTCCCCCCTTGGGATGAGCAGTGCAATGATGTCAGTGCCCAGATCAAATACGTTACTTTTGATTCAATCTTCATTGCTCTCATTCTGAACATTTTTGGGTGCAAACTTAATGATTGATTTCAGAACTAAAAGCAATTAAATGGAAACAAAGAGGAGTTTAGGAAGGGAAAACCAGGATTTCTTATTACAGTGTTCCCTCGATTTTTGTGGGTTCGAACTTCGCGAATAGACTATACCACGGTTTTTCAAAAAATATTAATTAAAAAATACTTCGTGGTTTTTTTTCCATACCATGTTTTTTCCCACCCGATGATGTCATACGTCATCGCCAAACTAATAATTTTTGCAAATAAATAACAAAAAAAATAATTATTGTTAATAAATAATTATGTTTATAAATATCAGGGTCACTAAGTGTCTTATTCAATGGTTAGTACCAGTAATAATGGTGAGTAAATGGTTGTTAAGGAAATGGGAAATGGTAATTTATGGGTTTAAAGTATTAAGGGATGGCTTGTGATACTGTCCATAGCCAAAAATGGTGTATTTACTTTCTCATCTCTACTTTGCGGAAATTCAACTTTCGCGGGTGGTCTTGGAACGCATCCCCTGCGAAAATCGAGGGAACACTGTACAAGGTTTTAGACCCCTATCTTATTCATTACTTTATGCTAAATAATTTTATGTGACATCCAGACTTGAAGAACTGTGGTTACTTAAATTCTGGTTTGCAAGCAGTCCAACATTTCACTATTCCCCCATCTTAATTTGTTGTTGCTCTCATTTGTACCTGTTATCAGCATCATGGAAAGCATGTGTAATCTTCCCTATTTCATATGAAACCACTGAGTTCCAATAAGTGCCCCCAGAAAATGTGAGTTTCTGCACTCATCTTGGTCATTTAGTAATATCTTTCTGAATCATGATGGAGGATTTGATTTCACTGTTAACCTTCAGGTTAAAATTGCCTGCAGCCTCTTGTCTTTTTTCCCTCTCAACTGCAGTGACATCTATTTGCTTGGTAACAGACAGGGAGGGGAGTCAATTCCCAGTAAGCTACCACCTGTCTGAGAAGATTAAAGAAATAAATGAGGTGGGTCTAATAATATAGCCAAGTTTGACAGTAGCTTAACATTGCTGGATTAGGTCAGCTGATGCCATTTGGCCATCCTCCCTACTCCCGCCATCTCCTCTGATGTTCCTGGATGGAGTGCACTTAATTCAGCTTTTATTTTCAGATAGTGACCCAATAGGCATCTTTAGAAGTCTTTATTTTTATACCATTGTGGCCCAGCTGTCTAATTCTGTTGAGCATCAGCTGTACACTTTTAAGTGACCTGTATTATTGGGCACATCTTAATTCTCTTGCTGATTGTCAGTAAGTGCCAGTATTATCTTTGAAGAGTTTTCATACAATGAATTATATATATATATATATATAGAAAAGAGGAATGGGATGAGATTTGTTAGATCTGCTTTAAAATACTCTAGGCCTAATGTGCATTGTCCACCAAACTAGCAGTACTTAGCTCATCTTGGTAAATTAAAAAAAAGGGGGGGAGGGTGGTTGACCTGGTTGGCATTGGATGATAGATCACTAGGAAATGTTAGGGCTCTAGGCTCTTTTGTTGGGTTTATTCATGAAGTCAGCAGAATTAATCTTGACTTGAAAGAAACTTTTCATCTAGATTGTTGGGAGAAAGAGTGATTTAAGAAAGTACAGAGTGGGACGACAGATAACCTTAAGATATAGCAAGCTACACAAGGGAAATGAAGGCAGAAGTTTCGATTAGTAGGTTCTTTTCTGCTCTCCTGTTATGTCAGCAATGGCCATAAATAGGAGATCGGCAATTTTGGTTTACATAGTTGTGCTATAACAAGAGAATAAAGAGTTCCTGGTTGCTTGGGGTAAAGGGCCTTGTCTTTTTAGCATGCAAAGACTACATAAAGGAAGGGGAAATGGTAAATCCAGTAATAAACAAAATAATATTAAAGTAGGGTTTATTCCCTGCCCATATTAAGATCAAACTTAGCATAACACATTTGAGATCCCTGCATCAATTTAAAAGGAGATGTTGCTGCAGAGACTGCAGAGTTTTAGAAGCAGTTTGTTTGGCATAATCACTTATTAAGAAGTGCCTTTCAACGTACTTTATGTATATTCAAGGATTGATTAAAAAGTAATGACCATGCCCCCAGAACTGTAGTTTAAACAGGGATATTATTATTATTATTATTATTATTATTATTATCATCATCATCATCATCATCATCATCATCATCATTTATTAGATTTGTATGCCACCCCTCTCCGAAGACTTAATAAGTGAAACAGAAAAATAATCTGTGAAATGAGTTCTTTTGTTACCTGCTGTATATTTCTCTACATAATTGCTATCATTCAGGACCCATTTTAGCCAATGATGGACAAGTTTGTTAATGCTGTCACAAAAGAACTCCGCACATTGCTTGTTCACCCAATCTCAGCAGTCCTTTTCTTCATTTAAGTCATACATAGGTGGGAAAGGTAGAACTTTCAGGTTTCAAGTCTAGAATTATAGATGAGAAAAAAATGGTGAGAGTCAGCTCATAAAACATTCTTTGGTGGGTCAGGTGCGAGGCAGAAATTTTTTTTTCTTATGTTTCTGCACTCTGCTTAATTATGGCAATCCAATTTTTGAGGTGTTCTGCATTAATAGTGATATAGGTTTATGGAAATCCATGTGAGTAACAATATTAATGTCCCCGAAAACTCTAATCATAAGTTACAATTATCCCAAAAATCTGTAACTATGCATTTTCCTGCTAAATTCTGGGTTTTGAATTATATTTTTCTTCAGGTAACACGTGACAATATTATGTGGATTAATTCTTTGTTTCTTGATCACAATGATGAGCTCATATTTTGTCAGCTGCTGTGAAGTTGTGAAAAAATTCCTCAAATTGCTCACAGATTTTAACTCTTTAAGCTTTTATTTCTGTCAATATCACGAGTAATCTGTCTTACATATACCTTCCTATAGTGAAGAACATCAATAATGTGACATGCCAGGCTTGAGAGCAATTTCTCATTGAATGATTTCCAGATTATCTTTAATAACCCCATTAATCTTTCTCACATTATCCTCATTAATTGCTGTTGTAGGCCATCTACTTTATTCCTGAACACATAAACTAGCTATTCCCGGTTTATGTTTTCAAAAAATTTTTGGTCCAATGATGCATACCCTGTTTCCCCGAAAATAAGACGTACCCCAAAAGTAAGGCATGTCAGAAGTTTTGCAGAATTTTCTAATATAAGGCACCCCCCGAAAATCAGGCATAGTCAAGTTTACATGCGGTACGGTGGAAAAACATACGGTACCATTCATAGCAGTACCGTAATAATGTGGCGTCCCCTGCTGGCCCCTTCCATCGCTTTGTACCGTCCAGTACAGCAGACACAGTCTGCTGCTGTCTCACCGCCATTACAGTCTCCACTACAGTGCGTAGACTGTAGTTCCTCTGGTGGCCGGAAGCTGCAATAGCGGGAGTATACTGTTGTACCATATAAGTGCCGTTGTTTGTGTGGGTGGGTGCCATACTGACAGGTACCGTACCGTAATCAGTGTACCGTACGGTACACTTTCTTTGGGGGTGTCAGCTTTTCTGCCTGTGAATTTGTCTTATTTGAGAAATATAAGACACCCCCCAAAAATAAGACGTAGCACAACTTTCGGAGCAAAAATTAATATAAGACAGTATCTTATTTTCGGGGAAACATGGTAATTTTTGTGTCAATACAATCATCATCTTGAACAACCTGGTCTTAGTAGGGAATTTCAAATACAGGAGTTCCTTCATCATTCAATCGTGACATATTGTTTCAAGCCCACTGACTAGTACTTACTATAGGATTCTGTTTTTTTAATATAATAGTTGCATTGCTTTTTTGCATAGCAACTTCCCACACCAACTGAACTGAAAGAACAGATGTTAAAGAGTAGACCAGAGCTTCTTACAGTAGTTACAAGTGTAAGTTACAACATGAAATGTATTACTTTTCATTCCACCTCCATATAAATATCAATCTGCTTTTCTTTGATAAATTTATTCTTAAAACAGCATGAATTAAGTTTTACTGGTTTAGGTGGAACTCAGTGTGCAATTTAGCACCTACTTATCACAGCTAGCACAGCTATGTCATTGCAAAGTATATTCACAACGCTTAGCATCATAGATACAAAGAGTCTTATGTAAGCATGTACAAGCAGACAGATATGTTGGCTGGCGTTCAGAGGGATATGTTCACAAGTGGAGAACTATATGCAGCTGTACCTTTCATCATCTATTTCTGAAATCATGTTTCTTAATGCTAAAGAACCAGGCCACATAACAACAACAATAACAGGGGCAGCAGCAACACTTGAGCAAACTTTTGTGTGTCACTGAGCAATTGCTGCATCTCAGATAGCAAGAAGCGGTCTGGTTGTATGTGTTTGTCTCCAATGTGCATCTTTGGATTCAAGCCAGAACTGCATTTAAGAGATTAAAAGGCAACAGAAATGTATGCACCACAAGCACGCATGGTGTCTAAGAGCTGAATACACTGTTGCAGATGCGGCAGGTCTGGTCTTAGATTTCCTTTCTCTCTGGCTCCGTTCCAGCAAGATAGATGCCTGATTCTACAATTGCAGTTGTTTTTTGCACAGGCAGGAGGGGGGGGGGTGTTTCCTTGGACATCTTGTTACCCAGCCTCTTAACACTTAATAACAAGTCCATCCTTTCACTCGGAGCTTCAGGTAGAAGGCTTCATCTTGCACTTTATTTTAGCTGAACTATGGAGCGGGCAGTGCAGCCATGCAAGGAAAGTGACCACTTGGTTGTTGTTTTTTTAAATGAACACTTGATGTTGGGCAAAGTTAACATAAGGAATAAACAAATATACCCATTGATGTGCTAATTGGCCTATAGGTTCCCTTGGTTGTTCCAAGCTTTTGATTTGATTGACAGTCTCTCCCCACCTCCCTAGCCTTATTGATTGATTGATTGATTGATTGATTGATTGATTGATTGGATTTGTATGCCGCCCCTCTCCGGAGACTGGGGCGCTAACAGCAACAATAAAGCAGTGTACAATAATAGTCTGATGTTAGAAATAATTAAAAGCCCATTAATATAAAAAAACCAAACATACATACATACATACCATGCATAGAATTGTAAAGGCCTACGGGAAGAGGGTCTCAATTCCCCCATGCCTGATGGCAGAGGTGGTTTTTAAGCAGCTTTCGAAAGGCAAGGAGGGTGGGGGCAATTCTAATTCTTATTGACCCTACAGTATTAATAGTTTATTAGCATTAGCATATTTGTTATAAAATCATGTCCAGCAACAATAATTACATTGGAGGCCATGTAAGGAATTGAAGTAATTACGTCGGGAGGTTTACAAAAACAAAGGAAACAACCCCAAATTGGTCAGAGTATTTAAAACAGCTCTTGCCTCTGACCTTCATTCACACAGAGTTTTGAACAATTCTTTGTGGCTTTTGGCAAATAACTGCCAGTAGTTTGTGTAGAGTTTCCTGTTTGCCCTCACATGGTCAGGAAAACCCTACTTAGGTTTCTAAGCTAATGGGAGAGCTGAATGTCCTGTTCTCTTGGAATATATTGTGAGCACCTTCACATTTTGCTGTGAGCTGCTTCGGCAGCAGGAAAACCGAATTATTCTGCTGCCCAGGAAAGACAGGAAGAAGAAAAGGCTTCTGTCTGTGAAGTCATGGCCATATCAAGCTTCTGATGTGCAGCCAACTGTCTTGGCATAAGACGAAATTGCTTGGAACACGCTAAAACTTGCTCACAATGATTTTCCAAGTGGGGGATCACATTGTAGCTTAAATGGCAACATCGCTAGATGAAGGGGAGGCTTGATCACTCTCAGGAGATCATGATAGATAGCAAGAGAAAATGTTTAGAAAATAAGGAGAGGTGACAAGTGTGTAAAACCCAGAAAGGGAGAATTAAAGGTAGACATAGATTATCAATGATTTATAAGAACAAGGAGGAAGGTGAAATAAAGTGATGAATTTTGAGTGGCATGATGTAGCCCCCAAAACAGGAGCACATCATTCTACAATTGAAAAAGGTTTCACATCCTAACTGTAACAAGTGTATTATGTTTTCTCATTAGGTTTCTTTAGAAAGTTAGTCCCGTCGACTAAACAATGTCGTCTGGCTGGCCCCAGGGGAAGAGCCTTCTCTGTGGCGACCCCGGCCCTCTGGAATCAACTCCCCCCGGAGATTAGAATTGCTCCCACCCTCCTTGTCTTCCGTAAACTACTTAAGACCCACCTATACCGCCAGGCATGGGGGATTTGAGACACCTTTCCCCTAGGCTTATTATAATTTATGTTTGGTATGTATTTGCTGTTTGGTTTTTAATTATGATAGGGTTTTTAGTTTTTTTTTAAATATTAGATTTGTGCCAGTATAATATTGTTTTTATCGTTGTTGTGAGCCGCCCCGAGTCTTCGGAGAGGGGCGGCATACAAATCTAATAAATTATTAAAATTATTATTTATTATTATTATTATTATTAGCAAGGCATTCCCATGTCTTTGGCAGCCTCTTTAATGTTTACAACAACAGGGAAATTTATCTAAGTTGCATTTGGCATAGAATATAAAGAGAGGTCACCTGTCACTTTTTGGTGGATTATGAAGCATCCTTCATTTAAGCTGAACTCCAAAATGGCAAGATAATAGCTAAATAGGTACAGTAGAAATCTAATATATAATTATAATTATAGAAGAGAAAAATGATTTATCTACTTCAAGATTGTCAGAATATTGCAGAATCCTTGCCAAGATTTCCTTCTGTCTCTTACTCTTGGTTTATTATGAAGTTGTTAAGGTTACATAATGAGAGTGTTAAACTAAAAACTTTTTCTGTATCCCTTCTATTTTCATCTTGTCAGAAACAGTTTTAGGTCACTCAAAACTCCTAACTTAGAATCTAGATCCCCTCTGGGATGACAACTAACCAGTAGGATGTGATTGGGTACGATATTATTATAGCCAAAGTCATGAGCTCCTCTTGATCAAGGATTTCTGTGTAATAGTAGGAAGTAAAATTCTTCTGAGTTCATTTCCAACTGGGGAAAAGACACTGGATTCATAGAGGTTGCTTAGAAAGTTTAATGGTAGACAGGAGCACATGGCATGGCTCTGAACAGAAAAGTTGGATCACATATTGAGTCAGGAGGAAAAGGGGCTGTTGTTGAGTGTCCCTGAGTTTTTATAACTTCTGTTGGGCCCCACCTCAGTTTCCTGTTCCTGTATAAGAAATGCACTCTGATTGGTTGTCAGATTCCCAGAGTTGCAGAAGCAACTTTGGGGGTTCTGTTTTTGAATTCAAATTGTCTGACCCTTTTCTGGGTGATGGTGGAAAGGGCTTTGGGCAATTCCTAATATGGCTGTTGTTTGTTATGTAGAATAGATTGGTCCAACAAAGGTGAGCTGGGCCATTCCTTGATTGCACATTGACAAAGGTGGGGGCTACTAAGAGTGACTCTTTTCCCTTGCCTTAAAGCATGTTTCTGGAGATATTCTATAATATAATGTTCTGTCTTTTAAAATATTTCCTATGATATTTCATTTTTCTTGGAGGGGTCGGTGCTAACTTCCTACAATAGGAAAAAGCAAGCACATCTGTGAGATTTGTGTCTTATTTAATTCTTTTTCCATAAGGGTGTTTTTAAGGATAAGTGCTTTAGGTAACATCTAATTTTGACCATGGAAGAAGTATGTCTGAGGGAAACAATTGCTTGCCTATAAATTCAGCACTAAAGTTGTTATATCCATGAGAGTTAATATAAACATAAATGTGACCAAATTAGAATATTTAAATTAAATTGAGCCCCTTGGGTGTTTATTTCCCAAATTAAGAAACAGTTTTATAACCAGGTCATTTCTTGTATTTTAGAAGGATATTTTATTGATGATCTCAGATGTTCACCAAAGGGAAATTTAAAAAGCCAAAATGGTGAATATCCCATTAAAAAGGTCTTGACTTTTTAAAAAAAAAAACCTCTACTGCAGACATGCCTGGCTCTCTGATTAAACTTTTTTTCCTGCCTAATCTGTAACTTTTGGTATCCAGGACATGAAAGCAAAGAATTCAAGTATGTCTCTTTGGGATTTATCTCTTCTTCTTTTTTCCTGGTGAAACAGTATGTAAATGGTGAGCCTTGAATGAAGCACTGTATTTTGAAAGAAATGAAAGATATAGTATGTAAGGTCATCCTGTGTATGATAAAGCAGCCCCAGAATAAAATGAAAAGAAATCTTCTGGGGGAGAGAGAGAATTAAACAAGAACTAAAGTGACTTTTGCAATCGACTGACACAGGTCTGCCCTTTTGAGGATACGGTATTTTCTTTTTTCTTTTTTCTTTTTGCATTGTTAATACAACAAACTGGCAGAACAGGCATGGCCATGCCTTTGAGGTTAGACCATGTATCCTTGTTTGCTCATGTCTCACTTGTGTCTTATGACTGAATGAATCAACAGCTAATGAAGCAGTCACATGAGGGACAGAGTCAAAGGACTCGCTGACTGATGATTGTAAATCTTGAAACACTGGCTTATGTCTTGCAATCAAATGCTGACATTCACAGATTCTTGCATATGTCTAATTCAAATGTAAATTCCAGCTTCTTTTGAAATGCAAATACCACCGTGATCAGTTCCATCAGGGCAGGGGAGGGAAAAAGAAGAACTGAAGCTAAGCTACTAGTAATAGAACAAAATATCCTCAAAATTGAAGACAAACACCTACATACTACATTTTTGTTACTATAGGCATCCTCTCGCCCCCAGGGTTTTAACTTCTGTTTTTTCCCTCTTGATTTTCTTGATTTCTAAGAACTTTATGGGGGAATTACCTCCCCCCAAACCTGATAAAGTACACCAATTCTGATTAAAATCAACTCAAAAGTGTTATAACTGAAGGAAATTGATTTCCCATCAGCGTTCTCTGTTTGAGACAGTACCTGCAGTTCTTTACGCAATACCTTTTGTTTAAAGGCATACTGAAACATTTGTGTTGTTAAATAAACACACATATAGAACAGTTGCATGCAACAGGTTGTTCCTGTTCCAGATGCCTGATCCATTGTGTAACATGATTATGATGCTTATATTCTGCGGGCATCGTGGATCTTGAATGAAAGAATACCAGTAAGCTCTTGCAATGAATTGCTACTAGTGGAGGGATTTTATGTACTGCTTGAGCTTACTCTTGCTACTTAAAAGCTTACAGTGTGAGATCAATAGCTATGTGTAGAGGCAAGTGGTTCTGATCATATAATTAAATATATAATATAATAATATAGTATAATTTAATTATGTTTTTATATCATATAATTAAATCAGGAGTTGTTACACTTCAGCAGCTTGACACTGGGTTGATAGAGATTATATTCAATTTAGCCATGTAGTGAGAAGTTTAAGGTAACTGCTTCTTCACCTGGTTGCAGGTAGAAAAGCTACTCCAAATTTATGGGCAGAGAAATTGGATGGATGCCTTACTCACATTTGTCTAGAAGGAAGAATTCAGCAGTCTTCTATAGAACAAAGGAGGTTGGAAAAGTCCCTTTGTGATATCTTCCCTAAGAAAATGGGAAGCCAGAAAAGCTGTAGACTGCTGAGTAGATACTTGCCATTTTTAAGTAACAAGAACATTACTTTTTAGAGTTATCCTTTCCTGTGAAAGAGTTTTCTAAAATAATTTCTCTTGCATTTATCTTACTGTTATTATTCTGTGCCTGTCAAATGTCTAGAAACATGTCATTTCTTCTTGTTTTGGAATATTTATCATTTAACATATATCATTTTTGGAAATATTTTTTATTCTTTTATTTTTATATTTCTTTTCTATGTGTGTGCTGTCTAGGTGTCCCAGGTATTAACATAGAAATGTACAACCATCATCTCATTATAATCACACACATGCACATAATATATGTAGATTGTAGACAGTAACGTATAAACCAATATACTGTATTATTTCCCATTATGGTATCAATTAACTGCAAAGAAAAAAAATTAACCCATCGGTTTTTCTTTCTCATATACACCATATTTCACCCAGTTTTACTTCTCCTGCCCTGCCTTCCCTTCTCCTCTCCCCTTCCCTCTCCTTCCCACTTTCCTCTCTCCTCCCCCTCCTCCTCTTTCTTCTCCTACTCCTCTCCTCACATCCATCATATATCATTAGAACAGCCAAGTACCCTGTTCTCTGAATGTGTCCAAAAGGCCAAATAAAGGATACAGTTCATGCTCTGAATTCTTAATGCCCCTGAGTTTATTTTTTTTTGCATCACTGGTCTATAATCCTAAAAAAGGGCTTCTCCAGTTGATGTAACCAATAGAATCATGAAGTACTTCCCAATCGATTCTAGAAAGGTGCTTTAAACTGCCAAAGGTGCTTTGAACTCACCATTAACCTTTTAAAGAATCAAATGTTCCTGGGCAAAAAGGCACAGCATCTTAAGAGTCGCAGACAGATGCTACCTTTGTGCTCGAAAGCAACTTCTTGGAATGGAGTTTCAAGGGTTGCATGATCATACCGTAGTAAGGAATACTGATTTAATTGTATGAATGGGTTCACTTAATGTATATTGCCGTTCCTTTTGTGCATTTTAAGTAGCAGTAGTTCCTACTTGAAACTTATTTGTAGGTTGGATTTATGCATTGTACTAAGCCAGGGGTATCAAGCTCAAGGTCAGAGCGGGCCAGTTCTGGCCCGCAGGGTGCTTAGATCTGGCCCAGAGGACCAGCCTGGAAGCAATGAAGGACCTCTGCCAGCAAAAATGAAGGCTGGGAAGGCTGTATGGGCCCCTCCCAGGCTCCATTTTTGGTCGCAATAGCCGGGGGGGCTCCGTTTTTGCTGGCAGAGGGCTGCAGGAGGCTGATGCAGCCAAAAACAGAGCCTGGGCAGGCTGTACGTAATTTCCCTGAGATCCGTTTTCATTGGCAGAGAGTTGTAGAATGCTGTTGTGGCTGAAAATAGAGCCTTAACAAGTGACATTGGGCTGGCCACACCCATTCCAGCCACCACCAACCTCTGGCCCCCAAGGTCAAACACAATCCTGAGGCCATCCTCAATTAAATCACGTTTGATACCCCTGTACTAAGCCATAAGATGGCTTGTTTGTTTTTGATGAGGGTGAATAAGGTCAATGAATATAGGATGGACTTTCCTGGAGCAACGAGTCTAAGTTAAATCTATGTTTCGTTGTTGGCTCACTGATTTTAGTCCAAACAGATGCATATTTTTTATTGCTACCCAGCTTGGTCTTCATTTGATTTTATGCTTTGCCCAAGTCTCTGATCAGTTTTGGTGCAAGACAAGAACAACTTTAAAAAGGAATGAAGAACAGAGGAAATTGGGGTGGATAGGAAGGAGCATAATATTACTTCCCTTATCCGCGAGACAGATTCTAGATGGGTACGTGTTCTGCCGGGCTCTCTGGTTGGAGCCTCCCGAAAATTCAAGGGCACAAATTTCAGACACACATACACGTTTGAAAATTCAAAACAATGTTCTTTATCACAAAATTCAAAAGAAACAAAGCACCCTTTTTGTATTGCAAAGAGCACTCGTCCCAAAACAACCTTGTAGGCTGTACAATTCCCTTAATCAGTCCTTAAGTATTTAGCTAGTAGATGTGAAGAAACATCACAGCCCTCCTTCTTCCAAAGAAGTGAGACACACACACTTTGCTCTACTTTGGTTTCAAAGGTGTGAAAAATCAACGAACAAAGTCCGGAAAACAGCAAGGCACGGTCCTGAAGAACTGCGATCAGATAATCTTCCACAACGGCCAAACCAACACACTGCTATTTGTATCAGCAGCTCTAATTACTAGAGCCACAACCAAACACAGATGGCCTCTCTTATCTCCTGTAATATGTCCTCAATTGGTCTCTTCTATGCATAACTCTGTGCCTGCGTGGGTCTAAGACCTCCGCATCCAAATCGACCGAAGATAATTGGGCTGTATGCCAAGCCCCCCTCTTCCAAGTCACTCCCACCTTCTTCTTCATCTGAGGAAACTGCACTACCTGACTCTGTCGGCAATAAAACAGGCCTATGACATGTTAATGTTTCCCCTGCATCCACCTCCACATTCCTTGGAGCAGGAGCTGGGCCAGAGCCAACCACAACAGTACGTTTACCCAAGAATTCTCAATTTAATTTTTTGCATCTCTTTTCTGTCCTTAGTGGTTGTCCTGTTTGTTTATTATGCCCCATACACACAACATGATTCTGGTTAACAAATAATTGAATATCTGCACTCCAGTTCTAGTTAATAATTTATTAAGTTAACCCAATTTTTAGTGTGTATAACACTTTGAACCATAAGCCTAAATGTGTTTGTTGTGGGTGTTTTCTTGTATTAACATTTTATTGCCTTGTTCAGCAAATCATGATTCGAGAAGCCATGTTATAGTGCATGAATAGAGTGACATAACAATTTTATTTTCCACCATACTCTTGACATAATCTTCCACAAACTTAATTTATAACTGTTCAAAACGTTTCTAGCATAAAATAATCAGATTCTGCCAGTTTTTCATCAGATGTGATCAACTAACCAATCGTACATTCAGGCCACACATTTACACAAGCCTCTTTCAGTGTGAAAGAGATTGGAGTATCATATGTGATTCTTCCTTTGACTGTTTCTGGATGTCATAGGTTGAAGAGAGAGAGAGAAATCTGGAGGATATTGCATTGCCACGAAAATGAACTCAGCTGTCAGCCCAATCAGAATCCTGGTTTATTGTGGCCAGATGATTAATATAGATTTGCTTAGGCTTTGAGCCATTTTTGCACATTATACTAAACTTAGCTAATGAGCACATGTTCGAAGCCTCAGCAAATCTATAACAATGTATTGATACTGAAATTCATTTCCAGGAAAATTCTATATAAACCTAATCTTACACTAGCATATCTGGGTTGCAAACTTTCATATGAAGACTACATATAGAAAGCATTAACGCTTAGTAGCCATTTCATGGCAAGAAGGATTTTTGCAGCCCAGATCTGATAATGCAACTTAATTAGAAATAAATGCCCTTGAATCCAAGTGGGCCTATTCTCAGTTACAGTGGATTAGAATGAGTTGTAATGGGATAGAACTTCAGTCTGTTATTTTTAAAAATATCTATTTTTCAGAGTGCCCTTGATTAAACTAGAAGAACTAAGTAGTTGATTACTTCATAAAACTTCATAAAAAACTTCATTAAAAAAAGATACTGTTAAGCCTTATTTCCAGTTATTATTAGAATGTTATTACTATTGTTAGCATAGTCATTACCACAATAAATTAATTAGCAAACAGTCCATAGCTTCTGCCTGGATGGTGCTAGATGAAATATAAGAACTACTGTCATCTTTGATTTCCTGTGATATCTTCTTACCAACACTGGCTCTTTAAAAGTCTGCCTGACAAATATTTGTCTGGAGATTGATTTGCTTCTCAATTATCACCCAGGCACAAGGGCAGTCTTTTAATCAATGATACGGCTAGGAAGTGCAGCCAAGGAAGGCTATGAGAGATTTCCATTAGACCTATCGCTTTCCCAGGCAAGGCAATGTGCTAGATCATATTGCACCACTGAATATGCCCAGTCGAATAAATTCCCATTCTACAAACCGGTGGCTTTCTTCAATCATGGCAACTTTTGCTGTTTGCAGGTTGCCAAGAATGATGACTGTTATTATGCTCCTATTTAAACCCTTGCTAAAAAAAAAAAGAAAGGAAGATTTTCCATTGTGAAAATACAACCACAGAGTGGCATTCTCTGAGAACTGTCTCACTCAAACCCTTTCTTGTGTCTTTCTGGCCCAAGGACCATGCTAAGAAGGCTAGAGGTTCAAAGGTGCAATTTTAGATACATGCACTGCTCATCCTTTAAATATTATGCTGTAGACCAGGGCTGTCAAACTCCCGTTCGATGGGCTGGATAAGTCACGTGCTGGCCACACCTGGTTTAGCGAAGGGGAAAAAAGTCCAGATATGTCACATGACACCGCCGTGATGACATGAGTTTGACATCCTTGCTCTATATGTATATTTTCTATTCAAGAAGACCATAACTGGTTTATGATAGTTCTGTAATTTTTTTTATTTGAGTTGATTTAAAAATTTGTGATTCCCAAATATTTCTCAGTCGCTTCTATAATTAAAGGAACAAAGTTAAAAAGAGAAGGATGTGCACCCAGACAAAACACATATTACATGACAAAAGAAAATTCACAGATGCTCAACAACCAACTTAATACCAGGCCTTGAAACAGTGCCATATTTTCAAAATCTTTTGGAACTCTTGTAGGTTGGGAGCTGTGCAAATCTCTGAGGATAGATGCTGTGACAGAAAGTGTAATAAGAAAGCCTATTGTAGTATAGCTATTTACTATCCAGCATGTTTTTAAAAAAATCTTCTGGAGCTATTGGGTACTTTCACATAGAAGAAGTAGGCCTGGATTTTCTGCAAAAGCAGGTCAATTAACAGGAAAAAAGATGAAGTAGGAAACATAGCCATTGGAAAGTAACCTTTGCCTTCAAGTATCTCCTATTATCTGCTGGGTAAGCTAGTGTACTGCAGAACTTCTGCATGATCAACAGGAATCTAGATACCTTGTGGAATCCAGTTTAATATCTTCACTTGCTACAGGGACTCTATAGAGCAGACGTGTCAGAGGGGCTTAGATCTGAACCCGCAGGGATATCCTTGGAAACAATGCTTAGGAGTGCCATTGGCAACCCTTCTGTTTTCACTGGCAAAGTGCTCGGACCTCCCTAGGTGCCCCCGACACGATTGACAGCACGCCCTCCCAAGTCAAACACAAGCCTGATACGACCTTTAATAAAACAAGTTTAATACCCCTGCTATAGAGTAATTACATGCAAATAAGCCTGATGTGATACTTCTGCAGGCTCAACAAGGGTCATGCATGTTTATGTTCTCATTTCCCATGCACCCTGAAATGAAGTTTGACAAACCATCATTTAGGGGAGTTCTTGACAAATATATGTATGGAAAGAGGCAGATTTTTAAACTAATATCAGTTTAGCAGATGCATTTATTTGCATTAGATTAACATCAAATCTAGAAGCAGAGGTTCTTAGAAGTACAGTGTTCCCTCGATTTTCGCGGGTTCGAACTTCGCGGATAGCCTATACCACTGTTTTTCAAAAAATATTAATTAAAAAATACTTCGCGGTTTTTTCCCTATACCACGGTTTTTTCCATCTGATGATGTCATATGTCATTGCCAAACTAATAATTTTTGCAAATAAATAACAAAAAAATAATTATTGTTAATAAATAATTATGTTTATAAATATCAGGATCACTATAAATATCACCGATAATAATGGTGAGTAAATGGTTGTTAAGGGAATGGGAAATGGTAATTTAGGGGTTTAAAGTGTTAAGAGATGGCTTGTGATATTGTCCATAGCCAAAAATGGTGTATTTACTTCCGCATCTCTACTTCGCGGAAATTCTACTTTCGCGGGCGGTCTCGGAACGCATCCCCCGCAGAAATTGAGGGAACACTGTACTGTAGATATTTTTAGACGTCAAGAATGAAGTGAAGGTGACTTGGGTCCAAATGTGTTTAAATGAAGTTCTTTTCCCTTTTTCCTTATTTAGCATTGTGACTACCATTTCAGGACACATAGGAAATCTGTATTTGAAGATATCTAGTTAAAGAGAAGAAAGGAATGACAATAAACAAAGAAGTATTGGTTTGGACTCACCAGTAGATGTCTCTTTACTGTAATTGATCCTAGGAAGCAGAGCTACCTCAATTCTAGTATCAAAAGTTGGGGATGGGAAGAGAGAATACAATTTCATCCATTATGACGGTCCATTTTATTCATTCTAAATTAGTAGGTTGTTGGAATCACTGGCTCACTAAAATACTGCTTTGGTTTGTTGTTCTTAGAATTCTACTTCCTGGCTATATTGTTATTATTTTGAATTTATTTGTTTGTTTATTTATTTATTTATTTCTATTTCTTCCTCTTTCAAAATAGATTTGCAGTTTACATTGAACAAATGTTTTGACAGACTGATTTTCATGTGTGTTCATATTTTATGTTTGTCCAAACTTTAACAATCAGATGCACTGTATCAGGAAGAGGCACAGTTATTTCTAACAATCCACACCTTCCTTAGAATTTAAAGTTTTAGATGAAGTAAATTTGCCATGATTCTTTCCCATAGATTGTGTGTGTGTGTGTGTGTGATTACTTCCAAACTCTAAGTTAGGGAAGATTCAGGCCAATTTATGTCTAGTTATCAGAGCTCTCCTTCTCCTTCCCTCCATTGGTGGGTCATTGTTTTAAAAGGATTCACAATTATTATTTTTTTGAAATAAGACAAAATAATGTGTTTAGGGGGATGTTTCATATGCAGAGTTGAATTTTTAATATAAATTACAAAGATCTAAAAAGTTGCACTTCTGTGTCCCTTGCTCTTTCAAGAGGCAGCTGGGTTTTCTTTGATTTTGTTTGAAGGCAATTCGTTTCTCATTCAGTACTGAAGAAGCTTCGTGGATGAGAAGCGAAAAATCTTCAAAGAAAAACAAAGGAAGTCCAGTTGCCTTTTGAAAAAGCACCCTTGAGACAACCATGACCTGGGTGATTGAGAGTCTTCATAGACATTTGGACTGCTGTGTATAACTGAATCATCCAGGCGAGCCCATTTTCTTATTCCCAGCCGAAAGAAATGATTTCAAGTAGCTTGTGTCCAAGTGCATCATTATAGGAAAGGGAGTTGGGTGGAGTTTGGAATGCTGCCACTGCTCCATTCCAGGCCCTCCTTCTCCTTCATCATGTGAGCTCCTACCGATAGCTAAGCATATGCAACTTGCCCCATGCTTCCTAGGCATGAGTAGAAAACAGAAACACCCAGAAATAAGGTGTTCTTTTATTTCTCAGAAGAAGGTACAGGTGCTACCACTTCAAATCATGGTAATTGAAGGTTGTGGGAAAGAATTGCAGATGCCCTGATTCACATGCCTTCTCTGGCTTGTTTAAAATGTTTTGCTAAAATCACGGAGAGCCAACCAGCCCTCTGGGCTGGTGGTAGTAGTAGAAAGAGTTTTATGAGTAGGTTAAACTGGTGTTTCCCCCCCTGCTTGCTCATTCATGTGCATTTCTTCACAAATATGTTTGAATCAGTATAATACTTAAGCATATGAGGATTCTCTGCAATGTTTTTCTGAATTTGCGTGTGAGCAGGGAGTGCCAATGTTTCTTTCAAATATCTTGAGTTTAATAGGTTAAGAAGAATAAATAACTGAAACTGAAAAATACTGTAGATATAACACAGATTTATCTATGAAACCTTGTTACAAAGTTCACTCAGTGGATTTAGGCCAGTGACTTTTTCTCACTCTGTCCTATATTAAATAATTGTTTTGTGGACAAAAATGGAATTTGTTGGGGTGATTTTGCATGCTGCCCTTGAACCCTGGATTAAAAGGGAATATTAGTGGAATAAAACATGATCGTTGTCTTTTTTTAATGTTTACTGTATTTTCTTGGGCCTGACTTCTAAAGAGTAACCTTGTTAAGTGAGAAAAAAGATTATCATTTTAGGATTGTAGACACCTTCACCCCTAGAGTATACACTGCCAGCTTCAGTTTTCTAAAATACAAAATAGAATATTTTATGATTTACAAAGCCAACTTTACCATTTGGTTTTTAAAAATCAAATGTTTTCATTAATTGAGTATCAATGTACCAAAAAATAGAGCCGAGGTGGCACAGCAGTACTACAGGCCACTAAAGCTGACTGCTAGATCTGAAGGTCAGCGGTTCAAATCTCATCACCGGCTCAAGGTTGACTCAGCCTTCCATCCTTCCAAGGTGGGTAAAATGAGGGCCCGGATTGTGGGGAAAATAGGCTGGCTCTGTTAAAAAGCGCTATTGCTAACATGTTGTAAGCCGCACTGAGTCTAAGGAGAAGGGCAGCATAAAAATCGATTAAATAAAATAAAATAAATAAATGTGATTAAATAGTTTTACTGTCAGCATAACGTGAGAAAGGGTAAACCAAAGATTTAACTACTTGGCTAAAAGCTGCAAAATAATTCCGGTGGGAGGATTTTATCCCCTGGAAGTATAGCATGACCTGTCAAGATGTCATCTTGAATTACACAAGGTATTCTCTTCACCCACTTTTCCTTAATTTGAAAGACACAGAAAATAATATGCGATGGCCAAAAGAACTTTCATGTTGGAATTTTCCCATTCAAAGACTTTCCATTAAATGTATGCGGTACTTCAGTCCTCTCTACCCAGTGCCTTCCAGGTTTAAAGGACTATAATCCACAAATCACTTTTAGTTGTTGGCCTGGGAATTCTGGGAACTGTAGTTCCAGTGCATCTAGAGCAGCGGGCCCCAAACTACGGCCCACGGGCCGGATGCAGCCCGCTGAGGTCATTTACCCGGCCCGTGGCAGCGTACGAGATTTTACCATCTATAATATACTAAGTTCCGAATGTCATCTCCACTCTGCTGCCGAGCGTCTGGCGGCGGCAAGGAAGAGGAAAGCCAGGAGGGCGGGGAGGAAAGCACCCTATGGCAGAGCAGCAACAGTTCCTCTGAGAAAGAAATTGGCCAATTGCTTTCCTCCCCGCCCCCTGGCTTTCCGCCTCCTCCTCCTCCAGACGCTCAGCTGCAGACCGTCTTTGTCCCTCCAGTGCCGCTTTTTTGCTTTTTTTTTTGCACCGGTGAGGTTTGCGCGCGCTTGGGCACTTTTGGCGTGTGGGGGGTCTGCTGCGGAGAGAGAGAGAGAGAGAGAGGGAGACATAGAAAGGGAGTGTGAGAGAGAAATAACGCAAGAAAGAGAGGGAGAGAGAGAGCGGGAGAGTGCTGCTTTTTTGCTTCTTCGCTGCCCGCGGGGAGCCTGGAAGCCCTGCAAGAGCGTCTGGAGGGGGCAGTAAACAAGACCGGCTCTTGGTCCCTTGAGCCCGCCACCGCCGCCTCTGTTCGGGCGAAGGGATCTCCTTGGTGGAGAAAGGAAGGAAGCCAAAGGAAGCTCAGCTCAACGAGGGCCGGCTGTTGGTCCCTTGAAGCTGCCGCCGCCGCCGCCCACCGAGGAGATCCCTTCGCCTGAACGGAGGTGGCGGCGGCGGGCTCAAGGGACCAACAGCCGGTCTTTCTTGGTGCTGAATTGTTGCAGCCTCTGAGGCCGCCTCTGCCTCCGCCAAGGGACCAACAGCCGGTCCTTTTCGGACCGAGGCCGCCCACCGAGGAGATCCCTTCGCCTGGAGGCGGATGCGGCCTCAGAAGCTGCAACAATTCAGCGCGGAGAAAGACCGGCTCTTGGTTCCTTGAGCTCGCCGCCGCCGCCTCCGTTCGGGCGAAGGGATCTCCTTGGTGGGCGGCGGCGGCTGCAGCTTCAAGAGACCAACACCCGGTCCTCGTTGAGCTGAGCTTCCTTTGGCTTCCTTCGAGGCGGCAGGTGAGCTTTGCAGCTTTGCATCGAAGGAAGCCAAAGGAAGCTCAGCTTGGGGGCGGGCCTGAAGCAGCCACCGCTGCCTACTCCGTCCCGGGCTTCGGCTGCACTGGGCAGCTCTGGCGGGCGCGGGGCAGCAGGGCAAGCCGCAAAGGTGGCGCCGCCAAATGTGGGTCGAGCGGGGGGGGGACTAAGCAGTAGCCGTAAGGCGGCGGTGGGGCGGTTGGCTGCAAGGCACCGGCGCCGGCGGCTTGATGTGTTACGTACATTGCTGGCGCTGCGCTGGACATGGGGCTGGCACCGCCGTCCCGGCCCAGCCAGCAGGCCAGTGCCAGCCCTGTGCCCAGGCCCAGCGCAGCGCCAGCAATGTACTGCGACCCGACGTTGGTGCCACTGTCTTGGAGCTTCTGCTTGCAGCCGACTGGCTCGCGGCGCATTGCAGGGCAGAAAAAAAAAGAAGAGAGGAAGGAAGAGAGAAGAAAAGGAGAGAGAGAGAAGGAAAGCATGAGAGAGAGGGAGAGAAAACAAGTGAGAGGGGGAGGGAATGTGAGAGAGAGAAAGAGAAAAATGAGAAAATGATGGAGGGAAAGAACGAGGGAGAGGGAAACAAAACAAATGAGACAGAAGGAAAAAAAGGGAGAGGGAAGAGAGAAGTGGAAAGGAGGGAAGGAGGGAGGGAGGGAAAGAAGAAGAAATGGAGGGAACAAGGAAGGAAGAATAAAATGAATTGAGGGGTGGAGGAAGGAAGGACTTTTTTGGGGGGGCGGTGTAAATTTTTAAAAAAATTTCTCTCAACATACATTCAAACAATACAATGTACCATCTAATTTTCCCTGAATAAAATGCAGTATTTTGTCAGTAACTAATATCAATCATCAAAAAAGTTGCAAAAGGTTTTTTTTCTAATGTTGTGATCCAGTTACATACTTTTCTTTTAATTAAATTCCCTCCTTAATGTTCCTTCTAAAAGTACAACACCAATTATATTTCTAACTTAACCATTATGCCAAAGTGCTTTCTTCTTTCTTTATATATTTTTCTATAAATATTTTTATATATTTTTCTATAAACCAAGAAAACCTTGCATAACCAATCAGATGTTAACAAAAGAAAATTAAAAACAAAACATAAACATATATGAATCTCAGACTTCTTTCCCCCCCAAAATAGTACGTTCCCATTTTGTTTTTTTACATTAAAATAAGGTATGTGCAGTGTGCATAGGGATTTGTTCATAGTTTTTTTTATAGTCCGGCCCTCCAACAGTCTGAGGGACAGTGAACTGGCCCCCTGTGTAAAAAGTTTGGGGACCCCTGATCTAGAGGGTACCCAGTTGAGGATTGCACACTTTATTTATGATAGATGTGGGGAAGGATTTATCAGCTCATTGAGTAGCTTGGGTATACAATAAAATAACTGTTTGGTAAGGAGAGAAAATGGCCTTTTGTCTTGCAGTACCAGTTGGTATTATGTAGACTTGTTTGGTTTCTATTTATAAGGGATTGCAATTGGGAAAGGGATACAAAAACAAACATTGCTATTTCAGTGCGGTTTTAACAATTTGTGAGATTATTTCTCATCTATTTTGTAGCTGATTTTATTCACTATTTTTTTTATAAAAAAAAAGCTTTTAACCCCACTAAACTTTTAGCACCCTTCAAAGATTACTCAGTGTATTCAGACTAAGCAAATAACTTTAATTAGAGTTAGCCTGGGATTCTTATCTAAAAGTTACTTCCCCCTTATTGATGGAAATGTGACAAGTGGAATTCTTGCAGAAAATAGAACGTGTGTGTTTTGCAAAAATCAGCTGATGCAGTTTGTGACTTTTCCTTCCTTCAGACCACCAGCATACAAAGAAGAGATAACAATTGGGTGCTCGTGCTGGATTAGCATGCCCTCTGTTGCAAAGATGCATTTAAAATGATGAAAGAACCCAAGAAACTCCTGGGATTGTTAGGTTCCAGATAGTATATATTTCAAAAGACTATCAACAGTGGTTTAACATGCGCAAATACCACTGAGACAGAGATGAAACATACAGTACTGCTATTTATTTCTCCCATGTGTTGTCCCTCACAGTGTAATTGCCATAATTTCCAAGAAATGTAGATGCATTCCATAACTGGCTGGGAATTCTGAGAACTACAGTTCAACAGGCCTAAGAGGCACTGGGTTGGAGAAAGCTGGTCTAGAGAATAAGGTGAACCTAAATTTTCAGATTCAGGTATGACAAGTTTAGGGGCAGAGTGCCCAGCATATTTCTGGAATTCTTCCAACCTTTAATGACAGCTCTGCTCTGGGTCCCTTGAGCAAGAGGGAGGGGGACATTCCAAGCTGCCATCCAGAAGCCTTTCCCAAATATTTTTTCCCCTCAACAGCTTCCAAACAGATCTAGATCCTTTTGAACAGGATTTTTGTATTTGTAACATCATCTTCCTCTATGCCTGATTTCTGCCATGTTCTATTCTGTTGATAGACAAAATCCTAGGGACTTTACAAAAAATTGTTTCCAACATTCTGCTGGATTGAAAGATGTCTCAGAGTTTCAATGTCCCCTAATCTTCAGATGTTTGTTAGGCTGGTCCCTGATTTCTAGAGCTTTAGTGAAAATCCCTCTGCATATTTTCCCAGATCATTTCCTAGATTGCAGTTGTGCCTTTAGCATAAAAACAGTTTTATGTGGATCCATGCAAAAGTTAGATGGCATATTCATGTAAACAAATATGATTGGAATATGTTAGGCTCACTCAACTTTCACCGCGACATAGCTCCAGGGATAACATTCTCATTTGATCACACTAAGTATATACATATACAGTACATGCATGTAACATAACTTCATGTTAGCAATAAGGGTGTTTGAATGTATGTCCTTTGTGTGTTCTCTTTTAAGAGTGTCTAGTTTCAAAAGTAAAAGTTTTTATGTATATTCATTTAAAACAATATCTGAACCTCATTTAAAACTTGGATGAATTTGTACACGTTAGAAGGAAACAGCCAACCTGGTTTACTTAGTTAAAGGCAGAGGTGGCTTCCTCCTGGTTGGACCGGTTCTATGGAACCGGTAGTAACTTGGCGGCCTGGGTCACTGAAACTGGCAGCGACCCAGGCCTACCACGCCTGGTGGCACCACCATATTGATTTTTGCTCCTGTGCATGCACAGAAGCTGGGGTTTTAGCACTGTCTATGCGCGTGCACACACCTACACGGTACATCAGAAAGCGATCCAGCAGCAAGGTAAGCCAGAACTCAACCCTGGTTAAAGGATTTAAAATCTTTATATAATCAAAACAGTTGAACATTTTAAGCAGGTTTAAGTGGGTTTTATTTATGAAGACTGTGTAATTCCAGCTTTTATTCGATGAATTAAAATCTATATAGTTTAGGGCAGGGGTGTCAGTCAGACTCAAGGCTTGGGGCCAGATACAGCCCACAGGGTGCTTAGCTCTGGCCCATGAGGCCGCTATTTTCAAACAGTGAAGGAGCAGCCCACAGTGCCTCTATGAGCGAAAATGGAGCTTGGGAAGGCCACGCCCTTTTCACTGGCAGAGGGCTGCAGGAGGCCGTAACAACTAAAAATGGAGCCCAGGGTTCCACATGGGGCCCTTGAGCTCTGTTTTTGCTGGCAGAGTACTAGCAAATAAACTATTACTAAAAGTGAATCTCCCCAATCTCACCCAGGACACCAGAGGTGCCCCTGACATGAGTGACATCAAGCTGGCCATGCCCCTTATAGCTGCACCTACTTCACCCCCAAAGTCGAACACAACCCTGGTGCAGCTCTCATTAGGATCGAGTTTAACACCCCTGGTTTAGGAGTATTTGAATAAACAAAGAAGTTGAGTTTCCTTTCAAACATAATTCTTCAATCAGAACTAGTATCAATTTTAGGAAGTTTTTCTGTGTGCATGCTTAGAGAAAATTATTATGCCTCTTCCTCAACCTGTGTTTTTCTCTCTTTCATACACACTCACAAACAAATATTTTAAATATTTCTAAACCTTTAAAATCAGAAAATCAAAAATTTTAGATTCTAATTCCTCAAATAAGCCTGTATCTGTTGTGGGTCAAGAGTCAAATCTTAATAACAAAATTGGACATTGTCATACCTTACTGAAAAAGGATATTTCAGAATTGGCATATGAATACACTACTTAATGCTTGGGGAAAACTACTAGATGTCTACAATGTATGTGTGATGTTCTTCCATGGAATTCATGGTATGATTTAGGAAATTCTTTAAGTGGAATCTGTTAATGTCAGAATTCTATGACGTAATCCAACTATACTGACTTTCTATTAGGAAAAACACTGGTTGTATACAGTATATGTTGTAGAAAATTAAATACATTGTAGAAAATTAAGGAAGGTTTCTTATAGAAAATTCAGAACTTTTTCAAAGGAAAACATGACAAAAATGTTAGTTGGTGTTGAATAATTGCATTTACAGAAGAAACAAGATTAATGATGCTCTGAAGTTGATGTTATTTAATGCTTGTTGAAATTATTGTGAATTCATGATTTCTAATAAAATAATAAAGTATGTAATCTTTTAATTTTTTTAAAAATTGACTTCAAATGTACATAGAAACATAGAAGTCTGATGCCAGAAAAAGACCTCATGGTCCATCTAGTCTGCCCTTATACTATTTTCTGTATTTTATCTTAGGATGGATATATGTTTATCCAAGGCATGTTTAAATTCAGTTACTGTGGATTTATCTACCACGTCTGCTGGAAGTTTGTTCCAAGGATCTACTACTCTTTCAGGAAAATAATATTTTTCTCATGTTGCTTTTGTACAGACCCATTTAAAATCCTTGCATTTTATTTTCATTAATCTGTTTTACTTAGAATTACCTTTTGAATTTAAAACCCAAATCAAATTATTTGAAAACCATTTGGGAAATACTGAGGGGTTACAGTAGCACATTCTTACTCAGGAGAGTAAGCCCCATTCAACTCTATTGGACCTACTTTTGAATAGAGTTCCACGCTGCATTTGTTTAGTTTGTAGGAGGTCTGCCCTGCCTTGCTGTCAGGAACCCACGGGTGTGTCCAATAGCATCCATTCTTGTGAATTTCCCTCCAAACAACCTTGTGAGGTAGGGTTGAGCTGGGTTGAGAAATGGTGACTGTGCCATAGTCACAGGCAGAATGAGCTTTTGTGATCAAAGGTGGGTGGGAATCTGGTCCAGTCTGATTTACTTCAACGCCTTTATCACTACCCCACGTTGTAGTAGGAACACTCTCACAGAGGATTATGAGTACTTTCCCCATAGCCTGAAATGTCTTGTGCTGCCCCAAAGAACTGTTACAAAACCTTGTTTACAAAATCATTGGTGTGCAGAAGTCTTTGAAACTGGGGGCCTTTTTGCGGGAAACTGAGCCTTCCCAGAGCCAACAGTGTCTGCTTTGTTCTTACAGAAGATCCAAGCATGGAGAAGAAGCTTTAAGGGTGTGTGTGTGTGTGTGTGTAGGGAGGGAAGGAGAGAGGGAAAGAGAGAGAGGGAGGAAGGGAGAAAACAATATCTTCTTTAAGTTTTAACACTTACTGGAGTTCTTCCCACATCGTGGGAAGCTTAATGCCCTGGCTTGTGCTAACTAATAAATCAGGCACTCAGACGAGGGCCCTGCATGGTTAAACAGTAATCGCCTTCTTTTCCTGCTGAAATCTACATGCATGTATGCAAGCCAGGCGGAGCTGGGATTGGCCGGCCGCCTCATTGCAGATCCAGGTAGCATCTACTGACAGCTCTGGGTCATGTGATGGCTGTTAGGGTGGCTTTCCCACTCCCAGGCTGAGCTTGTCAGCGAGGGGGATTGGTCCCCCCGGCATCTTGCAGCTTCCAAGAATGTAGGAAAGGGGGGAGGGGAGGCGGGGGGGCGCTGCTTTGTTGCCTTTCTCCCACCGCTCAGTCTGCCTTCCTGACCCACCCCAGACGGGAGAGGCGCGGGGTTGTTTGTCCCCCCGCCCGCCCGGCAGGGAGCCTGATCACGAGGCTCTGCCTGTCTTGTAAAGGAGGAGAGGAGATGAAACGGACCTCGGCTGCTGAGGGGGGCACTCAAGCCCGCCGATGAGTGAGATTGGTCTTCTGCAGTCCCCCCCTCCTCCCTCCATGAGGAGACAAAAGGGGGTGGCGGGGTGCAAGACAATCATGTTCGCTCTAGCCCGCGTTCGGAAGCGACCCGCAGGATGGCAAGGCGGGCTGCCCGTCGTGGAAATGCAGAGCAGCCTCTGTCTGTGAGGGGGCAAGATTTTCCCTCAGGGCTTCCCGGGTTTTCTGTCTCAGGAATCCCCGCCGCCGCTGGCTTTCCCCCCCTTCTTCCCCCTCCCCTCTTCTTTGGGGAGGAATTCTGACTCCCAGAGAAGCTTCCTCCTCCATCTGTGGGGCTGCCTCTCCCCCCCCCCCCTTGCTACAGCGTGGAAGCCCGCTTGTGTTTTCGTTAAATTCAGACTTCTCAAGCTGTCACCTGACAGTCTTGTGGTTCTGGATGAATGTGGATCATTTCTATTATTAACCTGATTTGGCAGCTGCTCTTAATAACAACAGTTGCAGGAAATTCTGAAAAAGTGGAACCCGCTTGAGGGACAGAGATGCTTTCCAGGTATGGTTAAAATACAGTGGTATTTGGGCTGTGTTTATTTAATGTAAGTAATTGTGCAGAAATAATGTGCTTTTTTTAAAAAAAATGATTTTGTTTTATAATAATTAACACAAGTAGCACAACAATCCTTATTCAGAAGTAAACTCCTTAGGATGATTTTCTAAGTAACCTGGGTTTTTTTAGAAGAATGGATAGTATATCTTCTGTAGTTTTTATAATTTTAATTTTAATCCTGAGGGCTGTTTAAATCAGACGGCTTACACAGCAAGGACTATTCCCTAAAACAATTAACTGGTAAAAGTGTTCATGCATGCATTAAAGCTTTTAGAATTGTAAAAGATAAACTGTATAACTTTGTAAGTCCTCATATGTTATCATACAAATGTATAGCACATGTTCTTTTGAAAATTAAACATTTTTGAATTAGGGGTGATGCATTTAAGTACCTGGCTAAGTTTTCCATTGGCTTGAATAATTTGTAAAAAAAAAAAGCTTAAAGCGAGCTAGATTAATCCCCATTATCATGTTAATACTTTTAATGCCACAGTAATTGAACAGGAAAAGAATCTATCAGAATCTTTAAAATCTACCTTAACTGATGGTTTTATATTGCTTTTTTAAAAAAGTGGAAAATGGGAGAACAAGCAGGCAAGCTTGAATTTGGAAGGCAAGCAGAGATGGAATTTGAATTGGTCCCTGGATAGTAGATAGAGGTGTGTGAAATGCTTTGAGTTTGAAGTGTTTTGGGCACAAGCTCTTGCAGCTCAAGTTGTTCCAACTATTTGGGGGAGTGTTTCAGACCTCTTTTGAATTCAGATCAAATACTACTTGTTTTGAGTTTGAAATACTTCTGGGATGCTTAGAACAATCCATTACAAATCCAGAACAGCTGTTTCAAAATTGAAATATTTTGTATACCCTTACTTAGATGCTGAAAAGAAAAACCCAAAGGGAAAAAATTGGAGAGGAAAGCCCTAACAATTGAGAGAGAGAGATGTGGAAACAATAAGAGAGAAAAAATCAGGCTGAGAATATTCAGCATTTAAGGCATATAAACATTTAGAGGCAGAATAAAACATGTTTATTTCTTTTTAGAAGGCCGCTGAATGAGGTATGTCACAATACCTGTATTCTGTGTAAAACAAATAAAAGGTTTTTGAGTTAAACTGATACAGTTAAAGTAATTGTTGAGTAAATGAGGTTCACTTATCTGACATTTATTTATTAAATTTATATTCCATAAGTGGCATGACTTCCAGCCACTGTGAGCAGTTTACAATTATTAAAACATTTGGAAATGAAAACACAAAAATAATGCAAAAAACAATAACAATGGCAAATAAAACAAACACAGGAGGGAACAGAAAAGGAGAAAGGAGTACCCGATGTCCTCCCCAAAGCCTGGGCACAAAATGGGGATGTTTCTAATTTTGGGGTGGATGACATTCATTCCAGAGGGCAGGCACTGCTACAGAGAAAGCACACTTCTAGGCTAGGGTTGGGTTCCTCCTGATTTGGACCCGATTGCCCAAAACAGTGGTGACCCACTGGTTATGTAATAGTGGCGTCACAGATACAGTTCGGGAGGTACCAGTCTGTGGGCGCCGCCATGTTTTTTGGGGGGAATTTATTTCCTTTTTTTTTTACTGTCTTGAAGTTTTTTTCCTCTGCTGCTGCTTGAAAAAGGGCGTGCACGCCCTTCACTGGGTTTATACTTATCTTTATTCCCTTGCCCGAAGCACAGCTGATCAGCTTCTCAGTTGTGTTTCGCGATGATTATAGTTACTGAGCATACGTGGAAGCAGAATTGCACGAGGGGATGCACACGTACATGTTTGCACACAAAACATCATCATACAAACCAGTGGTGAAGGTAATTGGTACCCACCCCTGTTCTAAACAGTATCTAGACAAGTGGCATTGATTAATTGATGATACCCAAATTGTACAAATCTGCCAGAATGAACCAGTTGAATAGATATTATGGGAGACAGACAGACAGGGGAAGAGCCTTCTCTGTGGCGGCGCCGGCCCGCTCGAATCAACTCCCCCTGGAGATTCGAATTGCCCCTACTCTTCCCGCCTTCTGCAAGATGTTGAAGACCTATCTATGTCGCCAGGCATAGGGGAAATAACTATCTTTTCCCCACATCACCACCTTTTTCTGATGGTAATACTGTATATGAGAATGGTGTGATTGTGTAGTAATGATCGTTTTTAATATTTATGGGTTTTAAATTCATTTTTTAACTTATATTGGATTTGTACTTTGTATATTATATTGTTGTTGTTGTTGTGAGCTGCCCCGAGTCTTTGGAGAGGGGCGGCATACAAATCTAATAAATCTAAATCAAGACCAATACCATAATGGGGTTTTGCACGTAATGAACAACACCTTGAATCTCACCTGGAAATAAACTGACAACCAGTACAGATTGCAAATCACAGGTGTTACATAAGCCTGTAGGTCCTTTGCCATCATTGCCTTCACCGCTGCATTCTGGACTAGCTGAAGCTTCTAGGTCACTGATGGTGAACCTATGGCACGCATGCCTCAGGTGGCACTCGGAGCCATATCTGAGAGGGCACACGAGGTATTACCCTAAGTCAGCTTCAGCACCCTTCCAGAGGGCAGGGATAGACAGTTTTCTCCCACCCCAGGATTTAGGAAAACATCCGGAGCCTGTGGATGGCAAGAAACGGGCCCAATGGGCCTATCTGAATGCACAGGCTCTGGAGGATTTCCTGAAGCCTGGGGAGGGCAAAAAATGCCCCAACGGGCCACCTAAAAGTGCAGAGGCATCAGTGAGATCTGCGCGCATGTGCAGGGGACAGCTTGGTGGGGGTTGTGCGCACATGCATGTGGGAAGCGGGCATTGCCTTCACTGCTGCATTGCACACACACATACACCCTTTTGGCACCTGAGCTAAAAAAGGTTCGCCATCACTGTTCTAGGTGGTCTTTAAGGGCAGTCTCATGTACAGCATATTACTGTGGTTAAGCTGTGAGGTGACCAGGGCACCAGTGACTGTCTCAATCTAGGAAATCGCATAACTGAAGTTGGGCAAAAGCCTTCCTGGCCACAGTGGGGTAGTTTAATGTTTCCAAATGTAAAATAATGCACTTGGGGAAAAGGAATCCTCAATCTGAGTATTGCATTGGCAGTTCTGTGTTAGCAAAAACTTCAGAAGAGAAGGATTTAGGGGTAGTGATTTCTGACAGTCTCAAAAGGGGTGAGCAGTGTGGTCGGGCGGTAGGAAAAGCAAGTAGGATACTTGACTGCATAGCTAGAGGTATAACAAGCAGGAAGAGGGTGATTGTGATCCCCTTATATAGAGCGCTGGTGAGACCACATTTGGAATACTTTGTTCAGTTCTGGAGACCTCACCTACAAAAAGATATTGACAAAATTGAACGGGTCCAAAGACGGGCTACAAGAATGGTGGAAGGTCTTAAGCATAAAACGTATCAGGAAAGACTTAATGAACTCAATCTGTATAGTCTGGAGGACAGAAGGAAAAGGGGGAACATGATCGAAACATTTAAATATGTTAAAGGATTAAATAAGGTTCAGGAGGGAAGTGTTTTTAATAGGAAAGTGAACACAAGAACAAGGGGACAAAATCTGAAGTTAGTTGGGGGAATGATCAAAGGCAACGTGAGAAAATATTATTTTACTGAAAGAGTAGTAGATCCTTGGAACAAACTTCCAGCAGACGTGGTTGGTAAATCCACAGTAACTGAATTTAAACATGCCTGGGATAAACATAGATCCATCCTAAGATAAAATACAGGAAATAGTATAAGGGCAGACTTGATGGACCATGAGGTCTTTTTCTGCCATCAATCTTCTATGTTTCTATGTTTCTAAGTTGCCATCTGCTCATTGAGCAAGAGTTGTCGAATACAAAAAGACTCCCAAACTGCATACCATCATTGAATGATTGAAGTGCAACTCCATCCAAGATCATAGTTTGTATATACCAGATCTGGGCGATCCAAATACCTGCAAACACTCAACTGGGGTTGGATTGAGTTCGGAGATGGCTCCTTCCCATGGCAGACCCACACCGCTTTCAGGCATTGGGACAGAATCTCAGTAGACTCGCTTCTCTAGCCTAGAATTAATATCAGCACGGTAATCAAATTGATACCAAAGCAGCAGACGATCTTGCCACTGATTTCATGTGGATATTGAAAAGGGGAGAGAGAATAGCAACTTGTACCCCACAAGTGAGGGGCCTACAGGACAAATATTTCATTACCAACCAACAATGACTTACAAATATATTTGGCTGTGTGGGAGTAACTTTAGTAGATATAAAGTTCAGTAGTAGTCTATAGACGAACTTATCTGATTCAGTGTTGATATAAATACCCAAAATAAAATATTTTATTAAAAAAGTATTCTGAGTCTCAGGAATTTAAAAGCATTAAAAGAAACTAGTTGCAAGTTGTCATAGAAGTAGAAGCTAGAATGAAGTGAGTTACAATGTACACCCTTCATCATTGTGTTATGTTAATTGAGCCTAATATACCAAGCATATTGTACTAATAGAACCCAGAGGTTGTGAGTACTTTCACCCAATTATATTTATTATTTTATTTTTAAAACTTGGTGAGTTCTTTTCTTTTAACTCATGTTCTCCATGCTGCCAGTTATGAATTTTATCATCACAGCCACATACATTAAATCTCTTTCCATAACAAGAAATTTAAGCAGTTTATTCTTTCAATAGCCAATTGCTTGTGATTAATGGTGAATTTTTGGATTGCACTCATAATTTTGATTAAAGACCACTGTCATTACACACACACACACACACACACACACACACAGAGAGAGAGAGAGAGAGAGAGAGAGAGTAATTGTTCTGCCTTCTGCTTTCTTACCAACCACTTGTAGTTTCCAAATTCAGCAATTACTTTTAAAAAGACAGCTTTTCAAGGTGCTACAATGTCTGTACTCCAATGTTGAATCATACAATCATACTATTTTCCCTGAATATATTACCAATCACAAATGGGACACTTCAAATTTAAATGCGCATTCACATGCTATAGAACTAGTATTTTTAAAATCTTCTATTTTCTAAATCAGAATTCACAATCATAAACCTTGCTTTATTACTTACTGTACATATATCAGCATAATAAAAATGAATGATATATGCAACCAAGTGTAATTATCGTAGATTGCTTCTACGTAGCAAAATGTTGCTCTCTTTATCTGTTAGGCTGTATTGTAGCTGGATAAGCTTAGTGCATATCCTTTCTATTGTGTTCAGCAGTGAGCATTGTTGGAAAAAGCAAAGGTACTATATGAAATGGACCAGGAACCTGTTCTGGCATAAATGTTCCTATCACTGTTCTAAAAAGGTGCTAACATGAAAGGCATGCAGAACAGATAAGCTGGCGTAAACTAAAAATAACATTTGCGTAGATGTCCTTAAAAATAGTTTAGACCAGTGATTCATTGCCAGGCAGTTTTCATAACTTTAGTTAATATTATTTTGGAACAAATAGTCTTGATTGCTGTAACTTTCTAGATCAAAGCCACTGTAATAACATTATGACAATGTTTAATACTATTAGATTTCCTTTTGAAAGCATTAAATCTGATTTGAGGATACTTCATGTAGCAAATATTCCAAAAATATTTAAAAGCATTTGCCTTATAGACAGAATTCATCAGCTGCCCATTTTAGCTTCTAGCACCCAGCTGACCTTGACTGATCTGGGAATAAACAGGATCTGATTATTACTTGGATGGAGAATCACCAGCCTCATAGCTAGATTGGGAAGGGGAAAATACATCCCACAAGAAGAAGGTGACAAACCATTTCCATAAGACTGCCAAAAATATTGCATGAGTCAAGCTTGACTAGAGGGCATATTTACTTTTTAGTTGACAAACTTGGTTGAATTAAAGGAATTGTAAAATTAAGACACACCTGTTTGCTCTTTTCCATCCACAGAACAGGAAGAATAGGCATATGATGAAGACTGGGTTTGGAGATCGTTATTGAAACAATTGTAAATTAATATTTTGGTGTGATAAATACCAATAATAAATGGCATATTTTTTAGGTTTATAAACAAATGTCAACCAGAATAGAATAGTTAATACAGTGGTACCTCGAGATACGAGTTTAATTCGTTCCGGACCTGGGCTCTTAAGTCGAGCAGCTCTTATCTCGAACGACTTTTCCCCATAGGAATTAATGTAAATAATTTTAATTGGTTCCAGCCCTCAAAAAACTCACAAAGTTAGTCTAAATTATGCAGAAAGACATGTTTTTAATGAAGAAATGTACATGTACATATAAATGAATAATGAAGTTTCTTTCACTTAACTTGTAAACTTTCTTAAACTTTTAAATTTACATATGTTCAACTTCTCTGCCACCCAATCCTGTAGGACAGAGGTCCCCAACCCTTTTTGCACCAGGGACCGGCTTTAAGCGATCAAGAGAGGAATGGGTGAATGAATGGACGGAGGGTGGGAAGGAAGGAAGGAAAGAAAGAGGGAAGGGACAGGAACAGAGGAAGGAAGCAAGGAAACTTATGAAAGGGGAGAGTAAGAGAGGAATGAGTGAAGGGAGGGAGGGAGGGAGGGAAGGTGGGAAGGAGAAAGAAAAGAAGAAATAGAGGAAGGGAAGGTAAAAGAGAGAAAGAAAAAGAGCAAGCAAGCAAGCAAGCAAGAAAGAAAGAAAGAAAGAAAGAAAGAAAGAAAGAGGGAAGGGACAGGAACAGAGGAAGGAAGCAAGGAAACTTATGAAAGGGGAGAGTAAGAGAGGAATGAGTGAAGGGAGGGAGGGAGGGAAGAAGGTGGGAAGGAGAAAGAAAAGAAGAAATAGAGGAATGGAAGGTAAAAGAGAGAAAGAAAGAAAGAAAGAAAGAAAGAAAGAAAGAAAGAAAGGGGGAAGGGACAGGAACAGAGGAAGGAAGCAAGGAAACTTATGAAAGGGGAGAGTAAGAGAGGAATGAGTGAAGGGAGGGAGGGAAGAAGGTGGGAAGGAGAAAGAAAAGAAGAAATAGAGGAAGGGAAGGTAAAAGAGAGAAAGAAAAAGAGCAAGAAAGAAAGCAAGAAAGAAAGCAAGAAGGGACAGGAACAAAGGAAGGAAGCAAGGAAACTTATGAAAGGGGAGAGTAAGAGAGGAATGAGTGAAGGGAGGGAGGGAGGGAAGAAGGTGGGAAGGAGAAAGAAAAGAAGAAATAGAAGGGAAGGTAAAAGAGAGAAAGAAAAAGAGCAAGAAAGAAAGCTGCAAGCACCCCCCCCCCGAGCCCCCCAGGCCGGCTGCAACCTTTTAAAACACACGCGCCGCTTCGCAGCTGTCTCCTGAAGCCGAACGCGGAAGTTAGCGTTTGGCTTCAGGAGACAGCTCCTTGGCGCTTGTATCTCGAATTTGGGCTTGTAAGTAGAACAAAAATATCTCTCCCCTCCCAGCTCTTATCTCGAGTTGCTCGTAAGTAGAGCAGCTCTTATGTCGGGGTTCCACTGTAATTAAATATTTCTGGCATTTTTCAAACTTGGCAACTTTAACATGTAAGGAGTATGCTGGGAGTTGAAGTCCACATAGCTTAAAACTATGACCTAAATTATGGACAATAGGAAGATTTGTCTATTGGGGTTTTTGTTGTTGTTGTTAAAGAAAATGTTATCTAAAGACCTCAGATGTCTTTCTATTTGAAAAAAACTATGGTAGAAATGTTATGTAGAAAGAAATAAAAGAACGAATGATCTCCAGTAGGAAATTGGAGTCTTGGGATATAGTTTGTATGTTTCTAAGTTAAAAGTATTAAAATATCTATTTTTAAGAAACAATCTTTAACAGTTCAGAGTAACAAAAGATGTATTTTTTTTACCATAACTAATAAATTCTCCTTGTATAGGCCCCTCGGTATGGAGAATGATAGCAAGTAAAAATTGGGAGATACGCATACAAATTTTGCTTAGCCATTAGATTCTATTTGATCTAGTTACTGTTTTCAACCAAGCCATCACTCAGGATTGTTCTGAGAAAAAAACTTTGAGCAACTTAGAATATAAAGATATAAACAGATAACAGTATTTTTAATAGTTTAATATAGCCACATTAGTCTCAATTGTCTATATCCATGACGGCGACCCTATGGCACATGTGCCACTGGTGGCATGCAGAGAATGAACCTGGAAGCCAAAAATGGGTGGGCGGGTGGGGCGCATGTGTGGAGACGCCACACATGCTCAGGAGGTGGGGCGCATGTGCAGGAGACCCTTGCATTGCATTTTGCGGGTGCATGGGTGCACTTTTGCCACTTGGTACCAAAAAGGTCTGCGATCACTGGTCTAGCTTTCATCCTATTATATATTTTGCATTGTATGAGCCAATAAAATGAAATAAGAGGGAACAATAAATTGGAATTGCTCTTCCTCTGATTTGCAATATGTCTACTGTGTTTCCAGTTGAATTTGTTTGCTGTCATTTAAAATCCATTTGCATTTTAAGTGAGGATTTAGAACCAGTGTATTCATTTTAATCTGACGAGAAATAATCTAAGAGTTGGTTGAATTATTCAGGTTTTTCTGTAGATTTGATCAAAAATCCTTATTCAGATAATTTTTCTAACTGGATTTCATAGAATGGCTATTAATTTATTCTACAGTTGCAATTTAATAGTGAGGGCAGATATTTAGAAATAATTCCTATCCCTAATTCTTATCAAAATACAGTGGTACCTCTACTTAAGCATGCCTCTACTTAAGAACTTTTCTAGATAAGAACAGGGTGTTCAAGATTTTTTTGCCTCTTCTCAAGAACCATTTTCTACTTAGGAACCTGAGCCCAGAAAAATTTCCCAGGAAATTTGAGAGCAGCACGAAGGCCCGGCCAGTTTCCTGCCATTCCCCCTTTAATCCCGGCCATCTTGGGCTTTTCTGGGCTGCCAGAGGAGCTTTCAGTGGTGCTTAAGGAGGCTTTGGCAGTCCAGAGCAAACAAAGCATTTTCCTTTCTCTGGATGGTTGGAGAGGGAATAAACCTCTGCCAGCGCCCAGAGAAAAGAAACGCTCCCTTTGCCATGGGCAGCAACTGTCCTCCTCCTCTTCTTCCTCCTCCTCCTCCCACCCAAATTCCAAGCTTTTATTTCTTTCCTAATGGGTTTGCACACATTATTTGCTTTTACATTGATTCCTATGGGGAAAATTGCTTCTACTTACAAACTTTTCTACTTACGAACCTGGTCATAGAACGAATTAAGTTCTTAAGTAGAGGTACCACTGTAGTATCCATTTTTGGTTTTTTCCTTTTGAATTTTCAGCTTAAAGCTTGGACATAATAAATGTTTACAAATGTGGAATTAAATACGGTATAAGCTTTTAAAGTTAAGCTCATTCCCACATATGTGGGGTGGAAAAGCCCTAAACATTTCTTCAGTTGCATTCAAAATTTGGAGGAGATTCTATATCTTGATGATGTTTAATATTGCATTTGCTAAAGCAATGGCTTTTATGTTAGGCACATTCACATGTCTGCAGACATGCTTCTAGGACAGCTGTGAGAATCCCATTGTCTGGCTCTTTTGCTCATCTTCCTGAATATCTTCCTCTGGATTTGCCACTTCATTTTCTTCGAATTCCTGGGATGGTATTGCAGCTGTCAAAGAATGTTTATAGATTAGATAAGAGTCATATTATGTAACGCCCAATAATAGTCTGCTGGAATAAATTTATTCCAGCCCAAAGGTAGTTAAAATATCATAAACATAGCTGGAGAAGTAACCCAGTTCACTGTAGTTGAATAACATATGCTGATAAATGCAGCAGCATTCTCTGTTTGGTTCATTCGCCTGTGAGCGTTTTAGAGACCTTTCTGTCTGTCTTTTTGTCAAACAATTGAGCCCACATTCTAATCTCAGAGTTGGTAGGAGAGCATCAGAGGTGGATTCCTAAAACAAATAATGTAAGTAAGAAGGGAGGAAAAGCTGGAGAAAAATGGTTGCAGGAATTCTTTCCAACCTCACAATTGGCACTGGACGTAAGGAGCACCTCTTTTTTGTGCCATATGGCATCAGTATTGAGATTTCTTCACGCCTGCATTTTTTCATATGGATGTGTCTCCTGGAAAGAACAGGATGAGCTCCACATGGTGTGCTTTGGTTCAGGGGCGAGGAAAGGAGCTCAGAATGGAAACGTTGCCAACATTTATGATATTTGTTAACATTTATGATGTTGCCTAATTGCTTCTTCTGCGGAAATGGTTTCTGGGAAAGAAACATAGAAACATAGAAGTCTGACGGCAGAAAAAGACCCCATGGTCCATCTAGTCTGCCCTTATACTATTTTCTGTATTTTATCTTAGGATGGATATATGTTTATCCCAGGCATGTTTAAATTCAGTTACTGTGGATTTATCTACCACGTCTGCTGGAAGTTTGTTCCAAGGATCTACTACTCTTTCAGTAAAATAATATTTTCTCATGTTGCTTTTGATCTTTCCCCCAACTAACCTCAGATTGTGTCCCCTTGTTCTTGTGTTCACTTTCCTATTAAAAACACTTCCCTCCTGGACCTTATTTAACCCTTTAATATATTTAAATGTTTCGATCATGTCCCCCCTTTTCCTTCTGTCCTCCAGACTATACAGATTGAGTTCATTAAGTCTTTCCTGATACGTTTTATACTTAAGACCTTCCACCATTCTTGTAGCCCGTCTTTGGACCCGTTCAATTTTCTCAATATCTTTTTGTAGGTGAGGTCTCCAGAACTGAACACAGTATTCCAAATGTGGTCTCACCAGCATTCTATATAGCGGGATCATAATCTCCCTCTTCCTGCTTGTTATACCTCTAGCTATGCAGCCAAGCATCCTACTTGCTTTCCCTACTGCCTGACTGCACTGTTCACCCATTTTGAGACTGTCAGAAATCACTACGCCTAAATCCTTTTCTTTTGAAGTATTTGCTAACACAGAACTGCCAATACAATAGTCAGATTGAGGATTCCTTTTCCCCAAGTGCATTATTTTACATTTGGAAACATTAAACTGCAGTTTCCATTGCTTTGACCATTTATCTAGTAAAGCTAAATCATTTACCATATTGCCGACGCCTCCAGGAATATCAACCCTATTGCACACTTTAGAGTCATCGGCAAATAGGCAAACCTTCCCTACCAGACCTTCCCCTATGTCACTCACAAACATATTAAAAAGAATAGGACCCAGAACAGACCCTTGTGGCACACCGCTTGTAACCTGACTCTGCTCAGAATACTCGCCATTCACAACAACCCTCTGGTGTCTATGCTTCAGCCAGCTGCAAATCCATTGAACTATCCAGGGATTAAGTCCAATCTTCACTAATTTATCTATCAGCTCTTTATGTGGAACCATATCAAAGGCTTTGCTGAAGTCCAGGTAGGCAATATCCACAGCACCACCTTCATCCAACACCTTTGTGACATAGTCAAAGAAATCAATGAGATTAGTCTGACATGATTTGCCTTCAGTAAAGCCATGCTGATTTGGGTCCAATAATTTATTGTTTTTTAGGTGCTGATTTATCCTCTTTTTCAGTAGAGTCTCCATCATTTTAACGACAACTGATGTCAAGCTAACTGGCCTGTAGTTACCAGCTTCTTCTCTACTGCCCTTCTTGTGGATAGGCACAACACTTGCCATTCTCCAATCCTCAGGAACATCTCCTGTTAATAAGGATTGGTTAAACAAATCAGTCAGGGGGGTAGCAATGACAGATCTGAGTTCTTTAAGAACTCTGGGGTGGATGCCATCTGGACCCATTGCCTTATTTATCTTTAATCGTTCAAGTTCTTCTAAGACATCGGCTTCTAAGATCACTGGAGCTGAATCCGTACAGTTGGAGGCAATGCTATATCCCTCTATAGTATTATTTTGTAAGGTGTCTTTTGAGAAAACTGAACAGAAGTAGCTATTAAAATGGTCAGCGATCTCCTTATTCCCATTAATGCATGTATTTTTCCCGGTACTAAGCTTTGTGATGCCGCAGTTTTTCTTCTTCTTATCACTAATATATCTGAAGAAGGTTTTATCCCCCTTCTTTAGAGATTTGGCAATTTCTTCCTCTTTTGAGGCTTTAGCAGCATATATTATCTGTTTCGCCTCCTTCTGTCTCATTTTATACACCTCCCTATCAGCTATACTTCCAGACTCTTTATACCTCCTATAGGCAGCCTTTTTTTCATTGACTATAGTCCTTACATCATTGCTAAACCATAGCGGTTTCTTCTTCCTTTTACCTTTAGTTATTTGTCTTACATACAGTCCAGTGGCTTTTAAGATGGCCTTTTTAAATACAGTCCACTGGGTGCTCGCTCCTGCCATTTTATCCCTCCCCTTTAATTCATTATCTAAATATTCCCCCATTGCATTAAAATTTGTTTTTCTGAAATCCAATACAGTGATCTCTCGATTAGCGCGGGGGTTACGTTCCAAGACCTCCCGCGCTAATCGATTTCCGCGTTATAGTGGTGCGGAAGTAAAAAACACCATCTACGCATGCGCACCATTTTTTTCATGGCCGCACATGCGCAGATGGTGGAGTTTGCGTGTGGGCGGCGGGGAAGACCAAGGGAAGGTTCCTTCAGCCGCCCAACAGCTGATCTGCTCCGCAGCGCGGAAGCAGCGAGGAGCCGAAGATGGGGTAAAGGCAAAGGGGAAACCCCATCTTCGGCTCCTCGCTGCTGCCGCGCTGCGGAGCGGATCAGGTGTTGGGCGGCTGAAGGAACCTTCCCTTGGTCTTCCCGCCGCCCAGGCAAAGGGGAAACCCCAAGATCGCTTGCCGCTTGCCATATTGCAGCTTGGAGCCTTGCTTCGCCTCCTTCGCTGCAATACAGCAAGCGGCAAGCGATCTTGGGGTTTCCCCTTTGCCTGGGCGGCGCTGGGGCCATGCGGAGCCGCTCATCTAGGGGGGCGTGGACCGGCAAGGTGCCCTCCGCTCTCTCTCTTTCTCTCCCTGTTACCGGTGTGGTATAAGAGAGAGAAAGAAAGAGAAAGGAGGGCGACTTGCCAGTCCACGCCCCCCTGGATGAGCGGCCCCGCATGGCCCCAGCGCCGGACTCCGCCGTTGCCTCCGCCCTTGTTCGGCTCTGCAGCTGAGAGGCCACGTCCACCCCCTCCTCGGTGTCCCCGGCACCCAGCGTCCCCACGCCGCCTCCACCTCCCGGTAATGCGCCCGACCTCTGCCTCTCTCTTTCTCTCTCATATACCACGCCGGCAACAGGGAGAGAAAGAGAGAGAGAACTAGCGCGGACTTATTTTTTAATTAATATTTTTTGAAAAACCGCATTGCAGCGTTTCGCGCTAATCGAGACCGTGCTAATCGAGGGATCACTGTACTTTGGTTGCATTATAGGATTGCATTATAGGATTGCAAGATGAAAGATGGTGATTCCCACCCCCCACTCCTGTCCATAGATATTTTTGAACTAGAATTGTATTTTGTCAGCTTTTCTCCCTATGCCAAATCCAATTCTGTCTTTTTTAAAAAAATAAGTTTTTTTATTAAATTTTTCCACAACAAACAAACAAACAAACAAACAAAAAAGCTTAAAGAAAAAGTGCCCAACACCAATAATCCCTCCACCAAATCCAATTCTGTCGTTTCAGATTTGGAGAATTCTTTGTCTTGTGGATGGTTACATAGATAGGCAAGGGTACAGTCTTCCTAGGTAATTTCCATTGGATGAAAGGAGTTCAAAAGTCATTGTTGGCTTAATAATATTTTGCGGCTAGTTTTAGTGGTTAAACCTCCAGGCTGGAAACCTGGAGACTGTAAGTTTTAGTTCTACCATAGGCATGAAATCCAGCTGGGTGATTTTCAACCAGTGTTTCACTGTCCTTTTGATTTTATCTTCTTCTTCTTTGCTTTTTAACTCTAGCAGAAATTACACATTATTTCTTTCAATGGCTTTAGCCATGGCTTAGAGTGGTATCTACCTTTTGGCAGATAACCATCGAATACAAGTGATACAGTATTGTATGTATCAAATTCTTTATTGGGTAAAGCAACAGTGCAAAGCAGACAGGTTAAGTTTTTTAAATTAATTTTTGCTTTGGTGGTGGTGGTGAATTAAATTGAATTCTTACATTTTGTTTTTATGCTACTTTTTTCACACTACAGTACATTGCTAGTGATTCAGGCTACAATACATTTCTACGATGCTTCCTCCTTGGAATGGCAGACAAACTTGCCTCTAAAGTACTTAGGGAGTTATGTTGGCATTTTTTGGCCTGAAACTCTATTTATTGTCTCTGGGTTTTCTCAGAAGGGATTTACAAGGGGATAGTTCAGTGAGATGTGCTGTTCACTCTTGATCATTATGAAACAAATGGGTTAGCTATGGGAATTCTATGATCATAGAATATATTTGTGGAAAACTATTTATTATAAAAGTTGCAGGGCAAAAAGATCCAATATATTGAAGCTCTTTATCTCCCATCTATTATCCTTGCCTTTCGCAAACTTCTTAAAACCCACCTCTGCCGTCAGGCATGGGGGAACTGAAACATCTCCCCCTTGCCCATGTTGTTTTGGTATTAGATTGATTGTATGCGTGTTTTGTTTATTTGTTTTAATACTCTGGGGTTGTTTTTTTATGAATTTTAGCTTAAAATTGTCATTGGATTGGTGGGTATTGGATTGTCATTATGTATTGTTTTTGTCTTGCTGTGAGCCGCCCCGAGTTTTCGGAGAGGGGCGGCATATAAATCCAATAAATCTAATCTAATCTAATAACAATTCTGCTTTTAATTCATACATTACAATAATATTGCACTGTGTATTAACAAGAATGATGCCACGTTACTGTAAACTGGGGTCCCCAAACTTGGCAACTTTAAGACTTGTGGACTTCCAACCAGTTAGGCTGGCTGGAAAATGCTGGGAGTTGAAGTCCACAAGTCTTAAAGTTGCCAAGTTTGAAGACATCTGCTGTATGAAATGTTTTAAACAACAGTTAAAGTTATCTATGAAATTTGATCCATTAACATCAATGTTTTAAAAGATATATTCTGCTTGGCTCATTGATTGTTGTGATTGTCATTATCACCATCATCTCTTGATTGTATATCTAAAGACATTTAGTTAATGTACTTAATAAAGTCACAACTAATATGAAATTCTTTTTTATCCCCTCCCTATCTTTTTAAAGCTGGCCTTTGCCGGAGTTTAATCCAAGTCAGATCCGACTAATTGTTTACCAGGACTGTGAAAGAAGAGGGCGAAATGTTTTATTTGATTCCAATGCCAAGAGAAGAACTGAAGATGTGTCAATCTCGGTGAGCAACCTAATTCATTAAAGCATAATCTACTTGGCACACTGTTTTTCAAATACTACATGTAGGCTTTAACATTTGATTCTTTGCACTGGTAACTGCACTTTTAAGGTAAATGTTTATTATTGCTATGTTTAAAAATGATTGCATTCACACATTAGGTATATGCTTATTAATTTGTTCCTGGAATAGTTTTGTTTGGAAGTAGTTTGTCATGGTCTGGACTGGGACTATAATATAGCGCAGTGTTTCCCAACCTTTTTGGAGCCGCGGCACATTTTTCATATTTTCAAAATCCTGGGGAACATGGAGGGGGGGGCGCTAAAAAAAGTTTGGACAAAAGAAATCTCTCTTTCTCCCTTTCGCTCTATTTCTCTCTCCCTCCCTCTTTCTCTCTCCCTTCCTTTCTCTCTCCATCCCTTTTTCTTTCTCTCTTCCTTCCTCTCTTTCTGTCTCCTCCTTCCTCTCTCATCTCTTTCCTTCCTCTCCCTCCCTTTCTCTCTTTCCTTTCTCTCCCTTTCTGTCTATCCTTTCTACCTCTCACCCCTTCTCCCTCTTTCATTCCCTTTCTCTCCCTCCCTTTCTCTCTCATTCCTTTCTCTCCCTCTTTCCTTCCTATCTCTCTTTCTTTTTCTCCCTCCTTCATATCTTCTTTCTCTCCCCCTTCCTCCCTCTTTCCTTTCTCCCCCTCCCTTTCTCTTCCTTTTTCTCTATCCTTTCTACTTCTTACTCTTTCTTTCTCTCCCTCCTTCATTCAATTTTCTCTCCCTCCCTTTCTCTCTCTTTCCTTTCTCTCCCTCCCTTTCTCTTCCTTTTTCTCTATCCTTTCTACTTCTTACTCTTTCTTTCTCTCCCTCCTTCATTCAATTTTCTCTCCCCCTTCCTCCCTCTTTCCTTTCTCCCCCTCCCTTTCTCTTCCCTTTTCTCTATCCTTTCTACTTCTTACTCTTTCTTTCTCTCCCTCCTTCATTCAATTTTCTCTCCCCCTTCCTCCCTCTTTCCTTTCTCCCCCTCCCTTTCTCTTCCTTTTTCTCTATCCTTTCTACTTCTTACTCTTTCTTTCTCTCCCTCCTTCATTCAATTTTCTCTCCCTCCCTTTCTCTCTCTTTCCTTTCTCTCCCTCCCTTTCTCTTCCTTTTTCTCTATCCTTTCTACTTCTTACTCTTTCTTTCTCCCCCTCCTTCATTCAATTTTCTCTCCCCCTTCCTCCCTCTTTCCTTTCTCCCCCTCCCTTTCTCTTCCTTTTTCTCTATCCTTTCTACTTCTTACTCTTTCTTTCTCTCCCTCATTCATTCAATTTTCTCTCCCCCTTCCTCCCTCTTTCCTTTCTCCCCCTCCCTTTCTCTTCCTTTTTCTCTATCCTTTCTACTTCTTACTCTTTCTTTCTCTCCCTCCTTCATTCAATTTTCTCTCCCTCCCTTTCTCTCTCTTTCCTTTCTCTCCCTCCCTTGTTCTCCCCTGGGGCTGCCTGTGCCTGCCCTGCACCACCCAACACGGACGGACAGCCCCCGGTCGTCGGTTCGTCGCCCTCCACCCCCCCACGGAGGGAGATCAGGCTGGCGAGGGCGGTAGATCTGTGTCACCAGCCACTGGAGGGAGATCGGGCTGGCGGGGGCGGCAAATCCACCTCCCCAGCCGGGTGGAGGAAGATCGGGCTGGCGAGGGCGGTGGATCCGCGTCCCCAGCCGCGCGGAGGGAAATCCGGCAGGCGGGCGGGTGGCCGCGGCTCCCTGCGCGCCCCTGGAAAAGCCTACAGGGAACGGTGCCCGGGGCCGCTTTAGCCACCCCCCCACCATCTCCCCGCGACTGCCTGCGCCGCTGCAGCCGCCCCCCCCACTCCCACCGCCAGTGCCCTCCCGCCGGGCCCCAAAGGACACTTGCCGACGACGAAACGGCCAGGTGTGCCGACGACGACAGGGAAGCTTCAGCTGGGCGGGGCGCTGCCGTGCCGGTGCCTCCGACCTCCCGGTTCCTGCTCGATGCCGCGGTTTCTGGCGCTCTCCTGCTGGGCCCCAAAGAAGGAAGGCGGGAAAAAGGCGCGAAGAATGGAGCTCTCCTTCTTCCTGCCTTCCTTCTTTGGGGCCCAGCAGGAGAGCGCCAGAAACCGCGGCATCGGGCAGGAGCCGAGAGGTCGGAGGCACCGTAGCGCCCCGCCCAGGCGGCACACCTGGCGGTGTCTCGCGGCACACTAGTGTGCCACGGCACACCGGTTGGGAAACGCTGATATAGCGAGACTTCTCCACATTTCATTCTTGAAACTGAAAGCTTTGTGCAATTCCACAATATATTACTGTTTCAGTGATTGTGTCAGAGTTCCAAATAGCATCCAAAATTAAATAAGTGTCCAAGGCAAAGTATTCCTCAAAGTTCCAGTTTATTAACAGAGCCATATCGGTACCTCTGTGTGAAATCTGAATCTGAAGTCCACTGGGTTTCACCACCTAGTTGAAAGCTTGCCCCCACACCCACAAATCCATCACATTGACCAATCTTCATTTGCCATGCTGGCATAGTCCACCTATCTCCTTCTGTGCAGGTGCAGAGGTATAGAGACAAAATATGACATTGCATTTTTCAGAAAGAATTTGTTATGGCTACATACTAACAACCTCATACCACCACCCCCTCTCATTTTCCCACGGTAGAAAATGCATAGTAGAATAGTATAAAGTGTGTCAGGCCAAAGATCTCAAATAAAATGGTTTTGGCCTGACATTGTTCTAAATTGTTATTAAAGATTAATATTCTAAGGATTAGGTACTGTCTATCTTGAATATAGTTTGACTCCAGGTAATTATCCTGGATACAGTATATGTATAACCTACTTGATAACAGTTCAGAAGTGATTTGTCATTGTCTTCATCTGGGATAGGTTTTTGACAATGTAGTCTAAAACTCTGCTACTTCTTTGCAATCTCTCATCCTACTACTAATCAAGTCCAATGCTGCTTAGCTCTTTTGAGATCAGCAAAGGTCAGTGGTACTGCTACCTATGACACCCCTTGTCCTTAATGGCTTAACTGTAATGCTAATCTCCTCTTTTTAATCTACTTCTTTATTGGTTCTTTTTTGGTTAACATCAAGATTTCTCTCTATCAGTTTCAAATAAAAAATACATTGAAAGGACAATAGGAATTTTGAGGGCAAGTTCTACTAACTGCTATTCCTAAATCATGGTGGTAATTGTTTGGCCATAAACAGATTGAAGAAATACAGATTGTTGACTATGTATTTCTTAAGCTGCAATGCTGTATACTTAAAAAGAAAACACTATCTGTATCTTTCTAACAAAAATAAGCCAATAACTCACCACCAAAGTTGAATTATTTGGTAGTAGGAAGTAGAAATGTTCTGATTATATCTCTCAGATAAATAGCACGTATCACACAACCTTCACTTGACGGTGTTTGCTAAGTTCCATCAGCATCCCACAACAGTTTTACCCTTTGAAATAACACAGTATACAGGGCAAATGTTTTCTTGCTCTGAAAAGATCATCTGTTAACTGAATTTAGAATTTCATGCCTTTGCTTTTTGACTCTTCGTGTACTCAATGGTTTATGAGTGATTTCATATATTGCCTTTTTAAAGAGAGTTTTCTACATTTGGTATTAAACACAGCTATGTTTGGAACTGTTCATCAGTTTGACAGAAGAGATTTTTGGAGCACGATTTAATTTTGTTCCCCAGTCAACTCCTACTGGGCTGAAATGTTTTGCTTGGTGGGACATGTCATCATATAAGAAAGTCCATCTTAGTTGTGACAAAGCAAGACAAGATACTTCAACATATGGGCATTTAAATGCACTTCTGATAAAAATGACACTTCCATGCCAAAGAAACCATGTGATGTACTTCTTAAATTTTTGACTCACGCCAAAAGTAGTTCACTATAAATTAAATTGCAAAAGGTGATTTATGACCACAGATGTTTACATAATTCAGATCTTTTCCAGACTCATCCCCCGTGTTCCAGTTTTGAGAGTCAAAATAGAAACTGTACTGTTGGATGCTTGTGTATGACATATCAGTACTGAGGACATTAATACTGAACATATTGTGTGATTAAACTTGGGTTGCTTACTATTTGCTTCTAAGTAATATCTGCAAGATTCAAGTCACACTGTTTTAGATTTGGAATGAGTGCTATGCATCTCAGAAAATTTCAAGGATACCTGTCAATGATTAATAAATTACAGTATTTAACTAATCGGAGAGAAATATCAAATGGGGCACTGGAGATCAGTTCTGTGTCCTTTATTCCTCCACATTTTCATGTATGATTTCTACAATAAAGTAGAAGGAAACGTCATCAAATTTGTAGATGATACAAAGTTGGGTGGTTAGCTAGACTGAAACAAGATTCAAAGTGACTTTGGTAGAGGTTTTTTTTCCAATTTAGGAACAATGCCTAATTGTGTTGAAAAGTGAGCTGAAGGAAATAGAACAAAATTTAACAAAGACAAATGAGAAGTTCTTTTATAATACAAAAATTAAGAGTAGAGATATAAGGTGACAGAAACCTATCTTTAATAGTATTTTTGACAAATACCTTACAATAGCAATTTATTTCAAATCCTATATGAGCCAGAAATCTGACATGATTACAGAGAAATTTTATCTTAGATACAATACAACTTGCATATCACAGGAGGTATCTGTTCCCTTCTGTTCTGCTGTGGCCAGACCTTAAGTAATGTGGCCAGATTTGGGCAACACACACTTTAAGGAGGATTCAGAGAATTTGGATCTGCTTTAAATAAAGGCGATGGCAGACAATCAAGTAGTAGTTTGGAAATGAGTGAAATTGTTTGTTTGTGTGTGTGTGTGTGTGTGTGTTTTAAATATTTAAATGTTTTAAAATGTTATGGCCAGTAGAATGATTTGAAAACCAAGACCATGATATTTGTCAAAAGGCCTTAAGGCCACTCCTGGAACACAGATAGCCACAAGATTAGCAGGTCTCATATTTCAAATATCTGGAAGTCTTCATTCTGCTCACAGCAGGAATCTCATGGGGACTATGTTGTTAAAAATGCACAGAAGAGCTCATCTGCCATCCTTAGAAGAAGAGATGGCCACTACATTCCTGCAGCACTCTCCTTGCCCTACTAACTATGAGGGATGACTTATAGTCCTCATGGGAAAAGAATTAGAATCTTCTCTTTGGGCTTTCTTCAGCTTCTCTACTTAGCATGGGATATGACCAAGCCAAAACCTTCATTAAACAAGAGTGCAGCACGCACAGGGTACCAACTGGAACTAGCCAGGTCCCAACCTTTATTGCCAGTGAACACAATAAATATTTGTTTGCTTGTTTGTTTGTTTGTTTGTTTGATTTCTCTGCTGCCCTTCTCAGGCGACTCAGTGTGCCGTACAACATAACAAATACAGTACAATAGACATGTATAGAAATCTAATATTAAAAATTGCTATGAACAAAATAAATAAAACAATTAAAAACCCATTCCTCCCAACTCAAGCATCCGCGTTCATCAATCAATCACCCATGGCTACGGCCGGAATTGATCTCGATACTCACGGCCCCCATGCCTGCCAGCAAAGATGGGTCTTCAGAACTTTGCAAATGCGTATGTCCCCCTTCTATGGATATTTAAACAATGTTGAAATACCTAACCGCCAAAGGGCGAATACAGGAAGGTCTCCTGCCTGGAGATAATGCTGTTGCACATCTGGACACACAGAGACAGTAGAGCATGTACCTCTGTAGTGCCTGCAATACAGAGACATTTGTACTAACCTCATGTCACCATTACTACATAAATATACAGGGCACATATGATCATTTTGTACCTCTCTCTGCTGCTTTCCAATACTAACCTGCTACAATATACAATTTTCCCAAATTCTTTTTAAATTTTTATTATATACACATAAAACACATACATAAACAAGACAGACAAACATATATGGGTACAGTTCCCCCATGTTTACAGTAAGCATCTCTTGGTTTGCATCCACCAATATAATAATAATAATAATAATAATAATAATAATAATAATAATAATAATTTATTAGATTTGTTTGCTGCCCCTGTCCGAAGACTCGGGGCGGCTCACAACAATGATAAAAACAATATTATAATGGCACAAATCTAATATTAAAAGAAATAACTAAAACCCTATCATATTAAAACCAGACAACACATACATACCAAACATAAATTATAAGGAGCCTGGGTGAAAGATGTCTCAAATCCCCCATGCCTGGCGGTATAGGTGGGTCTTGAGTAGTTTACGAAAGACAATACAGTGATCCCCCGAGTTTCGCGATCCCGATCATTGCGAATCGCTATATCGCGATTTTTCCACCCGATGACGTCACTCCCTTCCTTTCTCATCATTCTTTCTCTCTCTCTTTATCTTGCTTCTTCCTCTCTCACACTCTCTTCCTCCCTCTCTCATCTCTTTCTTTCCTTCTTTCTCTTTCTCTATCTCTTCCCCTCTTGCTCTCGAGCGGCAAGCGAGCAGGCGGGCGGGCGAACGGGCAAGCGGCCGGGCGGGTGACGGGCAAGCGACAAGTGAGCAGGCGGGCGGGCGAACGGGCAAGCGGCCGGCCGGGTGACGGGCAAGCGAGCAGGCGTGCGGGCGAACGGGCAAGCGGCAAGCGGCCGGCCGAGCGGGTGACGGGCAAGCGGCGAGCGGGCGGGCAGGCGAACGGGCAAGCGGCAAGCGGCCGGCCGAGCGGGTGACGGGCGAGCAGGCGGGCGGGCGAACGGGCAAGCGGCAAGCGGCCGGCCGGGCGAGCGGGTGACGGGCAAGCGGCAACGGGGAAACCCCATCTTTGGCTCCTCGCTGCTGCCGCGCTGCGGAGCAGATCAGCTGTTGGGCGGCCGAAGGAACCTTCCCCGGTCTTCCCCGCCGCCCACACGCAAACTCCACCATCTGCGCATGTGCGGCCATGGAAAAAGGGGCGCGCATGCGCAGATGGTGTTTTTACTTCCGCACCACTACATCCCGAAATATCGATTATTGCGAGGGGTCTTGGAACGGAACCCTCGCGATAATCGGGGGATCACTGTATTTATTTACACATATGGCATATATACATAGAATTAAGTATATTTTGGATGTTCAGTAATAGTAAATATAGAGAGAAATTGTATCTCTTTGAGGCAAGGAGAGGTCAAGTATCCTAACCCTAACCCAAACCAGCAGGAGCAGGTAGTTGCACCTAGGTATTTGCATTTTTTTTGCCTATACCTGCCTTGGGGGGATATATACCTGTTTACCCTCTTTTAAACTTACAGAGCTAGTTTACTGGCTTTCTTTGAAATAAATATTCTAAAACATTTAATCTACTGATGCCTCAATTGATGTAATTTTATTGGTTTCCATTTTTATAAGTTACCAGTAGCTGCTGCAATTTCCACCCTCGACTTATACAGGGGTTTATAAATTTTCCCAGTTTTTGTGGCAAAAGTAGGCGCCTCGACTTATAGTCGGAGCGACTTATACTCGAGTATATACGGTACTTTCCCTATACACATATATTTACATTTTAATAGATTACTTGTTCTTTCTCTCTTCTTTCTTCTTCTACATTATTCTATACAATGGTCTATAAAGATTTGATGTTATTCTTTCAAGTATTGACAGTTCTAGTTCATCTTTTATCCATTCTTTCTTTCAGCCATTCATATTATTTATTTATTTATTGGACATCCAAGAACTCAGGGCGGCTCACAGCATATAAAAACAATACAACATCATAGTCCAATTAATTAAAAATAATGATCTAAAACCCCAATAATATTAAAATCAGTCACTACCTTTTACACAGTGAACATACATTACATTTGTAAGACCAGGGGCTAGGATCTAATGGCCCCAAGCCTAGCAGCATAAGTGAGTCTTCAGACTCTTGCGGAAGGCAAGGTGGGTGAGGGCAGTACAGATCTCTGGGAGGAGCTGATTCCAGAGGACCGAGGCCCCCACAGAGAAGACTCTTCCCTAGGCGCTGCCAAGCAACATTGTCTGGTTGACGAGACCCGTAGAGGGCCGACTGTGGGACCGCACCGGACGCTGGGATTCATGCGGCAGGAGATGGTCCCGCAGGTAATCTGGCCCGATGCCATGTAGGGCATTTATTTATTCCATACTGAGTAGTATTTTGCCAAATTCTATACAGCGCCACTCAAGATCCACCAAAAAATGACCTGCACCACAAAACAGTCTTAATGAATGTTTAACTCTCATTCTAGAGTGGTCTATATTGCTACAGATCTAGTCTGCCACATAATAACCTTTTATGCTCTTCTATGCCCTTCTAATGCTCCTAACTCTTCTTTTAGATTTTTTTAAAAAAAATTGTATGTGTGTTTGTTTTATATTGTTACACTTTTTATAATTGTTACTTCTAGACTTCAATGTATTTTTATGCTTTCTAATTGAGGGTACGCCACCCTCCTTAGGCTGTTCCTTGATTGTGAAGGGTTGATTTGATAACTAGAGAGCAACCTCCAGGTTTATCCAGGGTAAAAGCAATCAAGGATATGCTATGTGTATTTACCTTGCTTATTTATTTTTAGTCATAACCAGAAAGAAAAATAAACTGGAATGTAACGAAACAAAGAACTGTGTACCGTATCATATGATACTACAATAAATCTCTTGTCACGAGCAGATGATGGTTTCAAAGGTTCATCTCAAAATGCTTCCAAAACAGTAAAGTCCAAAAGGCAAACCTCACAAGACTTCCTTACCCTACAGCAGTGGTGGTGAATTTATGGCACATGTTGCCCTATGTCAGCTCCTACTTATATTCAGTCTTCTTTTCAGCCATTTTTCATCAAACCTAAGCTTTTCTGAACCCTGGGGAAAGCAAAAAACAGCCCAACACGCCTACCATAAGTCTGTAGATTTCAGTGAGGCCTGTACACATGCGTAAGAGGAAGCGTGGGGGTTGTACGCGTGGGGGGGGCACAGGGTGTGTGCCCATGTGTGGGTAGAGGGCATTGCATTATGGGTGTGGGCGCACAGGCGCAAGCTATAATGCACAGGCGCACCCTTTTGGCACCTGAGCCAAAAAAGGTTTGCCTTCACTGTCCTATAGCATTGCAGTACAGTGTTCCCTTGTTTATTGTGGGTGTTACATTCCAGGACCACCCACGATAAATGAAAATCCGTGAAGTAGGGACGCTATATTTATTTAAGTATTTATATACTATTCTAAGGCTTTATAAACCCTCCCCCACACTTTTACGCTACATAAACCTTTTCCTATTCCATTAATAACAATTCCCACACTGTTCTGTGCATGTATTGTACCTTTACACTTACTGTAAAATGTTTTGAATTCCTAAACCTATACGATGAAACGATGCTCCACGTAAAATGGCCGAGTATAGGAGCAGACTCAGAGATGGGGAAGCTGCACACAGACGAAAAGTAAACAACGCGCTACTGTACTGAGCCAATCATGGTCACTTCTCCATCAATCAACCAATCGTGTGTTGTTTACAATCCCATGTAGGCAAGTAGCGTCTCAGGCGGGCGAGTTCCGCAGGAAACCCGCGAAGTAGCGAAAATCCACGATATATTTTTTCCATTAATATTTTATAAAAACCCATGATGCATAATACCTCTGTTCTCAAGCCTCAGTCAAAGGAGAAAAGCAAGAATGTCACACTACAGTGTTCCCTCGATTTTCGCAGGGGATGCGTTCCGAGACTACCCGCGAAAGTCGAATTTCCGCGAAGTACAGATGCAGAAGTAAATACACTATTTTTGGCTATGAACAGTATCACAAGCCTCCCCTTAACACTTTAAACCCCTAAATTACAATTTCCCATTCCCTTAGCAACCATTTAGATTATTACTCACCATGTTTATTTATTAAAGTTTATTAAAAAAATATTTATTAAAGGCGGACGAAAGTTGGCGATGACATATGACATCATCAGGCGGGAGAAACTGTGGAATAGGGGAAAAACGCGAAGTATTTTTTAATTAATATTTTTGAAAATCCGTGGTATAGGCTTTTCGCAACGTTCGAACCTGTGAAAATCGAGGGAACACTGTATTCCTGTACTAGACTAACTGGGGATCATGTCCCAATGCACTTTGGAGAAGATGGCTACAGCCCTGAAAAGTGTACTATCCTCAAAGAAATGTTCTCCATATTTGATTGCTTTGCCTGTGGTGGCTGGACTTGTGTCCACTTAATTTCATTGTGACCCTAACCTCACTGTTATATTTATTATCTTGCAGTAGTAGGAGTAGTAGAGGTGAAAGTGTAAATGAGTCTGTCTCCTCCTGTCACTGCATTTTGTCTGACTTTCCTTTGGACACAAAGAAGTCTTTCAACCTTTAAAGTTAGGAGGACCTGAATTTAATGGAGTCGATGCATATTCATTTCACATTTTTGCAACCAACACGTTCTTGCCATAAATTCCACTCTGATAGAAAATCTCAAATCTTTGTAATTGCCGTGACTAGTGAGTAATTGGAGAAATTCTGCAATGAGGGTAACAAAAAACATGATTGCGATCATACAATATTTTCATAAAAGCCAGTTCTGAAAATGTGTATTTTAAGATTTTAAATGACATGCAATTGTTTTTTCTGCACATAAACTAGCTTTGGTCCCAGTGCTAAATTTGTTCGAAATACGTTGCATTGTGAAAGGAAATTCAACATGTGCATGAAAGACGAATACATTTGTAATTTTAAAGAAAAATACTATGGAGATGTATTCAGCGTGTGTGCCAAATATTGTAATATTTATATAGACGAAAGAAAACCTTGTAAAAACCTTGACTTACTGTTTCTTATGCAGGTGCATGCTTGAACAATGTTCCATTTGAAAATCTCTTGTGCATACTCCCTCTCTCCCTCATAAAAATATCAAACTCTACCCTTTTAAAATGTGAGTTTATGTGAAAGTAGTCCATTTCTCAGTTTTTAATGGAATGAGAAATGCTGCATGACAACTTGTTTACAAGTGTTTTGTTGTTGTTTTTTGCTTGTTCCATCCACACCAGAATTGTTGCGTAATGTGTATATAAGTGCATATAATACCACATTTTGGGTGAGTGTGAGCAACAGTGTTTCCAGTTTAGAAATACTATTTTGTGTAAAATAGTGTGAATGTGTCTGGAGCAAAAACCTGGCAATGATGAGCTTGTGATACTTTGACAAAAATGCTCCAATTGTCATTAACAGGGCATGGGTGTGATTAATGTGGCATGGATGTGATTAAGGCTGGAAACCAAGTCTACATCTACTGTGTTATTCAAACTGTGACATGAAATCCTTGATTAGCTAAAGCTCTATTGGGCAGCAGAGATCAGTTGGCCCAATATGGTGATGACCGTACAGAATATGAGCTTTGGAATTTCTATTTTTCATCATTCAAGCGACTTGACTATGAAGGGGATACCTATACCTTCCCTTTCAATTGCTTTGTAATTAAATAGTTTAGCAAACTCCATCAATGTGCTTCATTTCACTCATATAGAAAAAGGAGGATTTCAAAAATTGTGATTTAAAAGAGGACATTCCTAAGTTGGTATAAGGAACTATATGTACCTGTAGTACATATAGTTCCTTGTACCAACTTAGTCTATAGTCCGGAACTCATCTGAAACCTTGGAAGACTAAATCTTTGGTCTCAAATTGGATTCTGCAATATTGACAAAACTTGTGTTAATTCCAGTTCAAAGCTTACTTGCCTCATGGTTTCAGTGAACATAGCAGTATAATACCTATAGTCAGTGATGGGTACCAGCCAAAACGTCATTCCGACAGTGGAAATGGAGCATGTAGGCTCACTCCATTGCCCCTGGGCGTGCACGCACCATGCACGCACAAATGGAGCAATTCTGGTAAAAAATTACCGAGTTTTTTGCTTCTGCACATGCGCGGAAGCCAAGAAACTGGCAATTTTTGCTGCCGGAAGGACGTCCGCCAGAATCTCAATGTGGCGCCTAGAGCAGTAGCTGGCAAAAACTGCCTGCCAAGCTCTGGCCACGTGCCTGTTCTCTTGCGCCGCAGGAGAGAGATGTCTGCAGTGCAGGAGAGCACAGAACAGGCCGCATGGCTGGAGCTCAGGGCCACCCTGTCTGCATGCTCTCGGCACCCCTGCAGGAGGTCACCAGAGCAAGGTAAGGGCCAGGCGGGCTGCTAGCAGCGCATCGTGCAGCGGCTTGGCAGAGGGGGGGGAAGCTGCCCCGAGAGGTGCATGAGGGTGGTGGCGTTGCACAGCGGGCAGTGGGGGGGGAGACAGCGAGGGGGGTGGCATTTCAGAGCGGGTGGTTGGGGGGAAGCCACCAGAAGAGGCGCGTGGGGCGAACGGCGGCGAGGGGGCGGCAGCATGGCAGAGCAGATGGTGGTGGGGAAGCCGCTGCAAGAGGCACATGAGATGAAGGGCAGCAGCATGGCATAGTGGGCGGTGGGGTGAATGGCGGTGGGCAGCACCAAGTGGGCACTTATCTTGTTTTTGCCTATTTACAGGTTTTTTTTGCTTCTGCACATGCGCAGAAGTGACAAACCCCCCCCGGAAATCTCACACATGCGCATCCTTGCATGAGATTCTGCTTCTGCGCATGCACAGAAGCTGAATCCCGCATAAGGGCCCGCACACGGTAGGGCTGGAAATGGTAGCCTGCCCCTGCCTATAATGTTGACTTCTTACACTTATATATTTGTTAAGGAGCAATTCCAGGTTCCTTGATATGTAGTATTTGGTCATTAATCTCCTTATAATTTTGAAAACATTGCTTGAGCTGTGCTTGAAGCAGCAAACAGCCAATCCCTTTGTTGCATCATCTCTGACAATTTGTTGCATCTTGTATTTCATTGACATTCAGAATTGAAAACCTTGCAAAGAAAAAAAAAAAGGGGGGGGGAGACATCTCAGATATTTGATCCAGATGTCCAGTGACTTGATTTTGAGCATACGCTTGGTTCTAAATTTGCATGTTCTAAAATTTGTCTGGCTTCCACATTTTCAGTATGATTGGCTGTCTGGCAAGCTGCTGACAGATGGCATCCAAAAGATGGTGAACCATTTGACCTCTCTTTACCTATGGGGATTCTGAGGTTCATCGCATTCCACTGTAAAGGCCAAAGATATAACATTTCCCAGTATTTTCGATCAAGAAAGATGCATTCAAGACACAGTGCTCAGGGAGAGCTTTGTAGAAAACTGATTGGTAGGATAATTTTTTGAAAGATGGTTCAAATATTGTATACTGTAGATGTTAGGTTTAGCTTGGAAATGTATGGTTTGGGAAATATATATATTTATTAGATTGATTTGTTTGTTTGTTTGTTTATTTATTTATTTATTAGATTTGTATGCTGCCCTTCTCCGAAAACTCGGGGCGTCTCGAGGATACAATGTAAAACAAAGCATACAAAACAAATCTAATAAGTTAACAAACCACAGCTAAAACCCCAATAGGTTAAAATCAGTCAACCAATTCAATCATACCATGCATCACATTTATTGGTCAGAGGGTCTGGATCTAATTGCCCCAGGCCTGGCGACATAGGTGAGTCTTCAAGTTCTTGTGGAAGGCAAGGAGGGTGGCGCAGTGCAAATCTCTGGAGGGAGTTGATTCCAGAGGGCCGGGGCCCACACAGAGAAGGCTCTTTCGCTAGGTCCCACCAAACAACATTGTCTGGCTGACGGGACCTGGAGAAGGCGAACTCTGTGGGACCTAATCGGCCGCTGGGATTTATGCGACAGAAGGCAGTCCCGTAAGTAAATATATTCTATCCAGTGGTGGGATGCTGCCAATTTGAACTGGTTCTTTAGAACCAGTAGCAGAAATTTACTGTTGCTTGCCAAACCAGTCTTTTGGTCACCATGGCTTGTAAAAAAAACCTCTGTACATGTACAAAGGTTTTTGCGCATTCGCAGAGAGTGATTTCCTGGTGTTTTGCACAATGCAATGGGGCGCGCGCGCGCAAGTGAAGCGAGTCAGCACACGCAAAAAGCACACTTCTGTTGCAATGTGAACTGGTAGGGAAGGCAAGTGGGACCCACCGCTGATTCTATCATTCCAGGTCAAGTTCTTTCCCTTTTTTCCTCCACATTGAAATATGCCTGATTCCAACCAAGCATAATTAAGCAAACCTTCAACATCAGCTGAATGCTACAGTGTGACTTGCCTGAACAAAAATGCTGCAACTCTTAGATTCAGTGTGGTTTTATCACATGATGCAGAGCTTGGTCCAAGACGCTGTTGTTTGTCAGAGATAAAACGCAATTCTAGTTCATGGGTTCCTAGTGAAATCATATGATAGCTATTCACATGTTTTTAGCTATTGCATGCCAAAAAAAAAAAAAAAAGCAAACAAAAGAAAATACCAGACCCTGAAGCCAGTAGCAGTTCTAACAGTGCACGAGTTCAGCTTTGTCCTTTTAATCATTGGCCTGTCATAATAAGAGGCTGTTCTTGGGAGAAGTAATGCAATCTTAAGTTCTAGCTCTAAGGGGAAAAATACTGGCCTTGAATCAGCTCGGTCTTCATTTCTTAAGCTATGGGACTAAATTCCCCAATACTATTTAGCTTTGCCTCCAATTAAAGAATGAGAAAAAGTGTTGTAACCTTGTAGCCTTGAAGATGGTAGAAGGGTGAATTTTGAATAATAATAATAATTAATAATAATAATTTATTAGACTTGTATGCCGCCCCCTCCGAAGACTCGGGGCGGCTCACAACAACAATAAACAATGCAATACAAATCTAATAATTAAAAATTATAGCTAAAAACCCACTATCATTAAAACAATCAAAATTACACAATCATCACCATACATAAATCTTACTAGCCAGAGAGGAGGTATATTAATTACCCCATGCCTGGCGACATAAATAGGTCTTCAAAGTCTTGCAGAAGGCGAGGAGGGTGGGGACGGTTTGAATCTCTGGAGGGAGTTGATTCCAGAGGGCTGGGGCCGCCACAGAGAAGGCTCTTCCCCTAAGTCATGTCAGATGACATTGTTTAGTTGACAGGACCCAGAGAAGGCCAACTCTGTGGGACCTAATCGGTCGCTGGGATTCATGCAGCAGAAGGCGGTCCCATAGGTATTCTGGTCCGATGCCATGTAGGGCTTTATAGGTCATTACCAACACTTTGAATTGTGTCCAGAAACTAATCGGCAACCAATGCAGGCCACGGAGTGTTGACGAAACATGGGCATATCTGGGAAGGCCCATGACTGCTCACGTGGCTGCATCTGAAGTTTCTGAACACTCTTCAGAGATAGCCCCATGTAGAGAGCATTGCAGTAATCGAACCTTGAGTTGATGAGGGCATGAGTGACTCCCTGTCCAAATAGGGACGCAACTGGTGCACCAGGCGAACCTGGGCAAATGCCCTCCTCGCCACAGCCGAAAGATGATGTTCTAAAGTTAGCTGTGGATCGAGGAGGACACCCATGTTGTGGACCCTCTCTGAGGAGGTCAATAGTTTCCACCCCCCAGGGTAATGGACAGACAGATGGAATTGTCCTTGGGAGGCAAAACCCACAGCCACTCCATCTTGTCAGGGTTGAGTTTGAGCCTGTTGACATCCATCCAGATCCTAACAGCCTCCAGGCACCGGCACATCACTTCCACTGCTTCGCCAACTGGACACCAAGTGGAGATGTACAACTGGGTGTCATCTGCATACTGATGACATCTCACCCCATGCCCTTGGATGATCTCACCCAGCAGTTTCATGTAGATATTGAATAGCAGGAGGGAGAGGACCGACCCCTGAGGCATCCCACAAGGGAGAAACCTAGAGATCGACCTCTGACCCCGCACTAACACCGACTGCGACCGGCCAGAGAGGTAGGAGGAGAACCACTGAAGGACAGTGCCTCCCACTCCCAACTCCTCCATAATGGTTTATATTTGGTTTATATAATTCAATGGTTTAATGGTTTATATAATTTAAAATTATATATTAAATTGAATGGTTTATATTTACTTCATAAATTCAGGGTCTGTTTCTCTCTGTAATAATACTGTTGTTTAGGGCTCTAAACTGCTGGCCTTGGTAATTTCCAGCTCTCTACTGAATTTAACATCAGAAAGGCTGAAAAACCCAGGGCTCCTTCCTAATCTTCCCTGATACAGATGTTCCACCTGAGTTTTAGTAACAACTTCTTGGGAATTAAAAGCCATGCATTAAAAAATTACATATTGATTTATTTCCTTCCACCCCAATAAAGAATGATTTTAAATGTTAGTAGAGTTTTAAAGTTTTTCTAGTAAAATTAATTATATTTGTAGATTTGTACATTGTATATTGTTTGCTATATTGTGAGCCCGCCCCAAGAACTCAGAGAGGGGCAGCATACAAATCCAATTAATAAATAAATAATAAATAAAGTTTTCCTTTGCAAATGTTGTTATCGGGAGAATAATCTGTGATTAATAACTGAACTTCCATTGTTTTAAATACAATCTGAATTTCTGTGAATCATTTTCATTGAAGACTGTTTTTTAAAAAATCAGCTCCAATCCCAAACTTTGTGGAAATGTCAGATCTCTTCAGAATAAAAGCTCATTTTTTAAATGTCTGGCTGGGAACTTGGTTTTCTCATGTTTCTATACCACTTCTCCATTTCAAGGAATAGGGAAGCCTGGATATCATCTTCCTTACTGGTATCATTTACTGTCTTAAAAATTGCTGGCTTGAATTTTGAGGCAACCCAAGGTACTTGCTACCGTAGTTGAAATGAAAGACAATATGGCAGTTAAATTTTACTTCAGCACATGCAGTGGGACTCCCCACTGAGACTTGCTCATGGGCCTGAATGACAACCTGTAGCACTTCATTATTACTTTCTGCCTGTTCAGCATCTATTGGCTGGAACTATTTCTACCAAAAGCTTAAGGATTCAGAAGTTAATTGACAGCACACAGGAAGTCCATATTTAGTAACCATAGCAAGACTGGCAACTTAGTCGTTAAGCAATGCAGTCACTAAGCAAAACCTTTACTTTTACGTATTGGTAACTCATTTAAATGAGATATAAATGTTTTCAAAACATCCTAAGAAAAGACCTCACCTACAAAAAGATATTGACAAAATGGAACGGGTCCAAAGATGGGCTACAAGAATGGTGGAAGGTCTTAAGCATAAAACGTATCAGGAAAGACTTAATGAACTCAATCTGTATAGTCTGGAGGACAGAAGGAAAAGGGGGGACATGATCGAAACATTTAAATATGTTAAAGGCTTAAATAAGGTCCAGGAGGGAAGTGTTTTTAATAGGAAAGTGAACACCAGAACAAGGGGACACAATCTGAAGTTAGTTGGGGGAAAGATCAAAAACAACGTGAGAAAATATTATTTTACTGAAAGAGTAGTAGATCCTTGGAACAAACTTCCAGCAGACGTGGTTGGTAAATCCACAGTAACTGAATTTAAACATGCATGGGATAAACATATATCCATTGTAAGATGAAATACAGGAAATAGTATAAGGGCAGACTAGATGGACCATGAGGTCTTTTTCTGCCGTCAGTCTTCTATGTTTCTATGCAGCTGTTTTAATGAGTTCCAATAGATAATAAATTTGTGTTCCTGTCCATCTTCAAAACTGAAGTTCAAATACTCCTCAGCTGTAATGTGTTACTTTTCAAATATTGTTCCAATAATAAAATTAATAGAGAACAATCACAAAATACAAAACCAGCAAATAGAAGTAGAAATTACTGGTAAAAGAAATCAAAGGTAATACCAATAGTAATAGGCATTTTGATGTCATTCCAAAGCATTTGGACCACCATTTGAATGCAATCAGGGTTGACAAAATGAATATTAGTCAATCCATTACTTGCAACAGTTAACATTCTCCAACACCTTCAAACAACATTCGCTTATTCCAGGTCCTTGGGAGAACATGACAGGTAGATAAAAGTGCCAAATTCAATTTAAAAATCTGGTTGACTGTGTGATGAACCATAATAATTTATTAAATTTTCCTGATTCTCAATAACTTTGATTGGCTCACAGCAATTAAAAAGAAGTTGCAATGAATAAAAGATAAAAGATAGCAAGTGCAATGAAGTGAGGATTTCATTGTCCATTGCCAAACGCAAGGGGAAAGACCTCATTCTTAATTAAAGAAGCCAATTAAAATTATTTTAAACAGCAGAATGGAGGCCATCTGGGTCTAAGAGAAACCTTCTTCCAGAGAGCAGACACACCTAGAGAGAAGGTGCATTTCTGGTGTCCCTGCAGAAGAACCATATCATGGTAAACGTGTAATCTGGAGATTGCTAAGTATAATGTGTCAATTGCATCTTTTTCCTCCATCAGAAACTCTGCAGTGATGCGCCGGTCAAAATCTTTGGAAAATGTTGCCAGCTCAAACCAGGAGGAGATAGTTCATCTTCTTTGGACAGTTCAATCAATTCCTCCTCTTCTTCTACTGAAACAAAAGAACACTGTCCAAAATTTCAGGTGAGAGTCCTTTGAATTGTGCTTAAAATGTTAGAAGGGACCGGACTTTTGAGCAGAGAGATCTGAGCTAAGAAGAACCTTTTTGGGTGATTGTCCAATAGAACAGATGGTTGATATCTTCTGAGTCGGGAATACGACCTGCAGAATGGATGTTGTCCAGTGAACTGAACATTAATGGCGGAGAATACTGGCTAGTGGACAATTTCACAATTTGTGTTTACCTGGAAGTGAGCCTTGTGGGAATAAATTTAGCTTTTTTAAATATGAATATCCTAAAACTTTATTGTGGAAAGGGGCATGGAGGCTCAAGGTGTTAGGATGCTGGCTTGACAAGCAGCAGGCTTGTTTTCTTATTTTAAATATTTTGAAAGGCTTGTACAGTAGAGTTCATTTTATGTAAAGTAATCGGAACATGTAAACGATAGGTGTTTGCTCGCTGTCACTTTAAAAGGATTATGAAGTGGCATTCAATGAACCTGAGTTACACTTTAAGAGAGGTTTTGGCTACCAGTAAAGCCAGTCATCTGACTGATGTATTTCTGTCATCTCACCTTGTGCTGAGAGAAGTATTTTCTATTAAGCCTTCCTAAAATAGAGTTGAGCCTTTCTATTCTTTGTAGTGGAGTAGTACTCTGCTTAAGACTGTGTCTGATCCTAACATGACACATTCTGGATGACTTCTTGACTGATGCCAATGGACCTGATCTCTTTGCTAAAAAAAATGTTAGCCTCCCCGTTTTATAATAATAAAATAATAATAATAATAATAATAATAATAATAATAATAATAATTTATTAGATTTGTATGCCGCCCCTCTCCGAAGACTCGGGGCGGCTCACAACAATGATAAAAACAATATTATACTGGCACAAATCTAATATTTAAAAAAAACTAAAAACCCTATCATAATTAAAAACCAAACAGCACATACATACAAAACATAAATTATAATAAGCCTGTGGGAAAGGTGTCTCAAATCCCCCATGCTTGGCGGTATACGTGGGTCTTAAGTAGTTTACGGAAGACAAGGAGAGTGGGAGCAGTTCTAATCTCCGGGGGGAGTTGATTCCAGAGGGCCGGGGCCGCCACAGAGAAGGCTCTTCCCCTGGGGCCCGCCAGACGACATTGTTTAGTCGACGGGACCCGGAGAAGGCCAACTCTGTGGGACCTTATCGGCCGCTGGGATTCGTGCAGTAGCAGGCGGTTCCGGTTGTGTATCATTTACACACCTTGTCTTTCAGTCTCAAATACACTGTATCTTTTTTGTGTATTTGAAAATGATAGGGTTTTTTAAAATCTCTTCATGAAAGACAATTATATGGGTTGATGAAGAAAGAGTAGGGATTATGTTGAATTCTGTTCTTAGAATAGAAAATAAGAATAACATTTTGCAGCCTGTTATACCTTATTTAACTTCCAGGACACAGAGGGGTTTTTTGGAAAAGGATTTCTGTCTCAATCAGTGCTTTCTGCCAAGTAGTCCCATATTCAATAAATGTGCTGCATCCACAATTAAAGAGGCAGACCACATAGATACTAAGAGGTGCAGAGGGAGTGGTTACAATGGAATTTGATTATTCCATTAAAAAATGTGCAAAGTATTTGCAAAGTTAATTTGTAAAATGTAGAATGGACATAGAGTTTTTAGTTATCAAAAGCTGCAGGACATAGTAGATATGTTATTGAATGATAACAAGATTGTTTAAGTCTACAGACAAAACTTTTTCTTACTGCTCTCCACCAGCCACTGATCTTCAGGGATCTGGTGTCTCGGGAATGAAAGATTCCAATGTAGCTAGACATTGTTGATAATAAAAGTAACATTTATGTAAGGGAGCAAACTTTATTAATAAAACCACTCTCAGCCCAGCCCAGACTGTTAATATTCTGCTAATGGAGGGGGGGGGGGTCATTTTTTGCATTCTATAATTGAATGACAAAGAGGTAATAGGCAAACTGTTCTGTATAGAACAGTTATGAGATGAAATAATAGCAGAGATATTAATATGTGGCAGCCAATATAAATGATTATAAATTTATTAATCCATTTTTATCTGTCATAGAAAAATAGCTAAAATCTGTTTTGCAGGAATCTAAAATACAGGCTCTTTCTGTTTTTGTGAGCATTAGTATAACAGCAAATTTTGTAAACATCTACATGTTTTATTTGCATGCTGTTTAAATTCTGCTTCTAATCTGAGTGGGCAGCATTGTCAGTTACATGTAAGATAAACACACACACACACACACACACACACACACACACCCCTATAAAGAAAATTTCACACAATTTTAAAATTGGGTGGACTGGAAATTTTTTAACTATCTATGAGATCAGCCAAAACTCATTATCTCCTAATGCATTTCTAGAACGGATGAAGGGCATCATGGGATGCATAACTTCTATAATAATTCCATGTAAATTCACTTTTTTTCCAATCATCTGGGTTTTCTTCCAGAAAGAAGAAAAATCTAGCAACTTTTCTTGCTTGACGCCCAAGGATTTATCAAACCATTATTTGGGGGTATTTTTTAGTTCTGCCCCCTCTCCCCCTGACAATTATGTTCTTCAAGCTCCTAAATCTAGGAATGGCTGATGTCTTAAATAGTGTATTAAAAGGTTTGCACACATTTATATAGAAAATCCAAATACAAGCTTATTTTGTTTTACATTTTGTCAATTCATCTTATTGTATTTGATTTTACAATTTGGTGTAAATGGCAGTTTTGATTATAATTGACAGAAATAACTATTATAGTCCTGATGGAAAAAGTACCTAGAATCTTGTTTACCAATAGAATAGAATAGAATAGAATAGAATTTTTATTGGCCAAGTGTGATGGGACACACAAGGAATTTGTCTTGGTGTATATGCTCTCAGTGTACATAAAATAAAATATACATTTGTCAAGAATCATGTGGTTCAACACTTAATGATTGTCATAGGGGTCAAATAAGCAATGAAGAAGCAATATTAATAAAAATCTTAGGAAATAAGCAACAAGTTACAGTCATACAGTCAACAAAAATTAAAATAATTTTATTTCCTGTCAGACATCTTGACACTTCTCCCATTGTGGTACAAAATGCCAGTACCTACTGGATAATCAAGGCATATATTATCCTGTGGTGTGACATATGTGATTACTGCCTAACAATTTTAAGTGCTCTGACACCAGGTGTGGAAAGTGTGTGAAATTCTAAGCCCTTGAATGCAGAAGCTGCTGCGTTCATGATAAAAGCAGATACACTATAGTGAACTAAACTATTCAAAAGAGTTGTGCATTCTGTATTACTGGTTCAAATCCACAGGTAGAAATATCTATGGGGCAATAGACTATTATGTTACGCTGGGTTTGTTATTTTTCTCACAGGATTTAGTTCCAATATGCACCTCTCCCATCAAATCAAATTACATCCTTTAAGACAGAATGGCCAAATACCAAGGGAGTATCAAAGTCCGTGTGCCCGGACTCAAGATAAGAAGCAAGGAGGCAAACTGACAGCAGATCAGGCTTTTGAGGCACATGATGTCCTGCAAAGCAAGCCATAAGATAGGAGTGAACAGTTTGTTACTCCGGGGTTGCGTGTAGCATCATGACTCCCCTCTGGTCAAATGTCAGGAGCATCTCTTCCTACTATATTGAAGTGCTAAGTCTGAAAATTGCAGCATAAGCCCTCAAGCAAGCTCAGTGCAAAACAAGGGGAAAGGAAAGAAGGGGGGGGGGAACCACCTGAAACAAACTGCTCACATGTTCAAACACCGAATAAAATCTTGGCCCTGCCGCATGTGTGATGTGATCCCATTCATTTTGCATCACATATGTTGGAGCCCTTGGCATCCACACCTGCCATAAAATCACAACAGTTAATGTGTGGAGAGCAGCAGCAGGTGCAGAAGATTTTGATTCTGCACAAAGATTATTTTCAGCATGGGGAACAGCTGCCATCTACAGCAACGTTTAGATCTATGAATCTAAAGAGCCAAAATGAACCTGTGTAAAGATCTTGGTACCTGAGGATGGGGTTGATGTGGGTGTAACTCATGCAGTCATGTTTTGTTGAATGTATTTACAGTTGTCATGTCTCTTTATTTCCCACGCCCTATCTCCGTGATGGCAAACTTATGGCCAGAGGTGGCATGCGGCGCACTCTCTGATGGCACGCAAGCTGTCACCCCAGCTCAGCTCCACCGTGAAAGTGCGCATGCCTCCCGCTGGCCAGCTGATTCTTGGGTCTCTGTTGCACATGCATGGGGGGCAGGGTACATGCGCAGTGGGTGGTCGGTCATGCATGCATGTGCAAGGGACACCGGAGGCACGAGGGTCATGCACACATGTGCGGGACCATGCAGGCAGGTGGGGCGTGGGGGATCACGCATGCATGCACAAGGGGTGGGGAGAGCTTGGAGGAGGTCATGAAACATTGCATTTATGGGTGCGGGCACACATATGCACTTCCAGAAGGGCACGAATGTGCTTTTGGCACATGACGATAAAGGGTTAGCCAACACTGCCCTACCTGAAGAATGCTTTAAAAATTATCACCGTGCCACATAATTATTAGCAATGCTTTTTTTTTCAGGGTTCTCGATGTTCTTCAGATGCCAACATGCTTGGGGAGATGATGTTTGGTTCTGTGGCTATGAGCTACAAGGGTTCAACTTTAAAAATCCACCAGATTCGGTAAATATCTATTGATCTATCGATCTAATCCTATCTATCTATATCTTTCTATCTATCTAATCTATCTATCTATCTTGTCTCTCTCTTTCTCTCTCTCTCTCTCTCTTCTCTTTTGTAGTACGATGATAATATAGAAATAACAGTGTGGGTATCGGGTATTTATGGTAAATTCAGTAGAGTATATTGGACTGTGTACAGTGTGCCAGTAATGGGATAGAGATGGACAGTTAGGTGTGCATGATGTTCCACAGGCATTTTTTAGCACAGAAACCGAAATTGATTGTGATTACTGAAAACTGATGTCACGCTTGGATACTATGGGAAATATGAAGTGGGAAATAAATATGGAGTGTAAATCCTAAGTAGGCATGTAATTATTTCGAAACGTCCCAAACTTTCTCAAACTCTTCCCAAGACCCTCCCACGTGGCCCTATCCATATTGTAGCCTCCATTGCCTTAATGAGGTCAAAGCCCTCCATCATTCCTGCTGTAGTTAAGTACTTCTTTCCAGAATTTTATGCTGTTAAGTATTTACAGAATAATTTTAATTATGTGGTTTTGATATGCTTATCCCCAGCTAGTTACTTATTATTTATTAGATTGATATGCTGCCCCGAGTCCTCGGAGAGGGGCAGCATATAAATCTAAATATTATTAATAATAATAATAATAATAATAATAATAATAATAACAACAACAACAACAACAATAATAATAATAATAATAATGTGCTTTTCATCTGTATACATTTAAAGCCAGAATCCCACAGCTCACAAATAAGCATGCTGTTCCATTATTACCCTAGTTGTCCTTTAGTGTGGAAAAACATGGGATATATAATTTTTACAGAAAAAAGTAATGCTGCCATCTGTTAAGCTCATCAAAGGGTGAGTTGAGGCTACAGAAGCTGCAGTTGATTCTGATGGGATTTAAGAGCAATAGTAGACCCATATATTTTAGAAATTACAAATAATTTTATAGAGAGAATTTTTCTGAAGATGGGCTCAGCATGAGTTCGAGAGCTTGGAAGACAAAATCTTTGGTTCCAATCAGATTGGATCCTGCAATAATTTTATAAAGTAAAATTGAGCTTTCTGGAAACAAGGCTCTTAGAAAAGTATTATCGCATGAATGTTTCTTTCTTAAAATTCAGGAGAGGATTGTTGGTTTCTGGTGTTTAGTATTGCTTTTATGTGCTTATGTGCTTCATGCCTAAAACTGAGGTATGTTTATGATGATTGGCTGACCTGGGGAAAACACAAATGAATCCTATTTTAATATAATGACATAAATGGTTTATTTTTTTTCTTTAGCCCACTATTTCTGGGGAATGCTTTGGAATGTTCTTTTAATAATGAATTTAGTAGAATTTAGTACTTTACAACAATGTTTCTCAACCTCAGGCACTTTTAAGAGTTGTGGACTTCAACTCCCAGAATCCCCCAGGCAGTATGCCTGCTGGAGGATTCTGGGAGTTGAAGTCCACACCTCTTAAAAGTGGCTATAGTTGAGAAGCACTGCATCTAGTGCCTCTATGAATGGGGATTGCTATTTGGTGAGGACATCTTTTCATTCTTATTCTCTTGGCTTCACAGCTCTCCTCCACAACTTATGCTGAGCAAAGTTTTTACAGCTCGAACAGGAAGCAGTATTTATGGAAGTTTAAACACGTGAGTACATTAGAAAGAGCATGTGATCATTAGGAAGTGATAGAGACTAGTGCTTTTGGTTTCTCCAGGAGAATAGATTGTCTCTTCCTAGTTCCTTTTTCCCCACTAAGGATTCCTCTTTCATTCTCAGAAGACATAAGGGTGCAGGTGGAGAAAGGGGGAAAGGAAAGTTAGACACAGCTGATAACTAAAGGCAAACGTAATAGCACAAGATTGTTTTCTCTTTTTTTCCCCCCTGTAGGCTTCAAGATAGTCTTGAGTTTATTAATCAAGATAATAATACTTTGAAGCCAGATCATACCACAGTTATGAATGGACTGCTTATGAACATAGGTAATTTTCTTATTTGCAAGATAAGACCTTTAATGATTGACGAAGATTAATCTGACTGATACTAAAATATCTTTTTAAAGAAATGCTATGGATTTGAGGCTAAGGCAGCCATTACCTTCAGTTCAGACACAGCTCATGACATTTGAAAATTACAACTGTGTGACTATTTGGAAGAAGTCAATGAAGTCGGTTGAAATCCCTTTATGATGAGAACAACCAACTAATATAAACCACAAAATCCCCCCCCCCCCCGGTTAGAATTATATTCTAAATAGGTAAAACTATATTTATTAATATTTAAACATCTGTACGTCAAAAAAAATGCTATTGTGTATTTACTAGCATGTGAATATGTAAAGAATGTGATGTCAGGTTTAGTTCATAGTTCCAGTTGGTTTGCTCAGTTGTTTGTTTAGCTTATTTTAAATAATTACATGTAAATGCTTACATTCACTTTCATTCTACATTTCAGGACAATCACAATATGATAACTTATAACATCTTAAAAATATTAAATCTGGCAGTAAATAAAATTGTAATACAGGCATCAGGCAGGTGTTTTTACAACCACTTTAGTGAAAAGATCATTCCCTCTGGAATCAGCTCCCCCCCACCCAAGATTAGGACTGCCCCCACCCTCCCTGCCTTTCGCAAACTTTTGAAAACTCATCTATGTCACCAGGCATGGAGGAATTGATATATCCTTAGCTGCCTTTGGTTTTATGCATGGTGTGTTTGGGTTGTATGATTGTTTTTAATAGGGTTTTTTTAAAGACTGTTTTAACATTGGATTTGTATATGATGTTTTATTGTTGTGAGCTGCTCCAAGTCCTCAGAGAGGGGCGGCATACAAATCTAATAAATTATTATTATTATTATATTATTATGTAGCCCGCCAGAAAGAAAAAGACTTCAGAAAAAGATGCTAAAAGCTGATATGGGACAGTTCCCTCCAAAGTTAATAATAATACAATAATAATAAACAGCAGCTAGTAATTAAAATTGTGACAGTTGTATTCTTCATCAGTTGAACCTTCTGGCAAAGCTATGTAGCTGCTTTGCAGGAACCCCAACACCTGAATCTAGTGCATGGACCACAACTATCCATCTCCTGAAAGGCCTGCAGTGATAACTCAGCTGCCACTGATAAAAAGTATCCTTGCTGACCTTGGTTGTCATCACAGCCTGCAGAGACAATGATGGATCTATTCATCCATGAATATGTTTCATATACCGTATACATGACATAACTCACATCAACTGCTTTGGACACACAACATCAGGAAGAGGAAAATTAACAGGAGCACAGGAGTTGTTTTCAAACAAGAAGACTGGCTTGTTCTTCCCAAAGTTTTTAAGTTGACTTGAGAGATAGTCAAGTCAAACTATGAGGTCCCCACTTCATACCATGCTGCAGCCCCCTCCAATGGCCCTACAAATACTCCTCTTTGGAGTTCAGAGAGTCTTTATAATGTTGCATAATTGTTAAGAGAAGCTGCAGAAATTCTGCCAGATGTCTTGTATTTCCATTCTTAGTTTTGTTATCCTTTATTTTTTAAGCATTTTCTAGAAAATGTGAAGAGAGACAGTTGGTTTAAAGCATCAGGCTAGAAACCAAGAGGCAGTGAGTTATATTTCTGCTTTAGACACAAAGCCAGACGGTGACTTTGAGCCAGTCACTCTTTTAGCCCTGCAAAGAAGGCAAGGCAAGCCATATCCAAAATATTTGCTAAGACAATTGCAGAGACTTGTCCAGACAATTGCCAGAAATCACAATTGACTCAAAGCTACACACACACATACACACAGAGGAAATGGGAAGAATGAGATTTGTTAACCATGATCATGTTTACTGGGTTCTTTGGCTTCAGTTTGCTGCCCTTACTCATACAGCTGTTCCTCAGCAGCCTAATTAATCTTCAATAATAGCACTCTGCCAAGAATATGATGACCCAGATGAAATCCTTTCCTTTTCCTATAAGACATATCGTTTATATTTGTATCTAAGGCATCATCTGTTTCAGCAGAATGATTTCAGATTAAGCACCCACACAGTTTGTGCAGTTAGTTGCTTATTGTTTAAAATGAATTATTTGGCTCTCTGGTGCCAAAACCCATAGGTCGGCTGAAAGATCAATGCATACTGAATTTATATATTGGGATTGCTTCATCCTTGGATGAATGATTCACTCAACACCCTTTTAATCCATTTATTTAATCAATATCACTCACCTTTTAGAAACCAACTTGGATTTAATAGAAAGCGAAAGATCAAGAACATAAAACAAAACAATTTGGTTTTACTTGTGGAACCCTATTGCTTTCATGTACATCTTGAAATAATTGAAGTATAATTTTCTGATCCCTTCAAACTACAACATAACACATTCATGTGTTGCTGTCCTTCTTTTAACTCTTGCTGTCCTTCTTCTTGGTCCTTTACTAAATTTAAACTTCCCTAGCAGAGAATGAAGATTACTACAAGGGACTGGGGTTGCAATTCTGATTTAAAGTGTAACTGCAAGCCAATTTTATGGTCAATTGTATTGGGCAGCGGCATGGAAAGGAAGCTTTGTGTGCACTAGGCACAGTATACGTGGGAAAATGCCAGTGTGGTAGGATTTACAAGTATAACCTAGATTTATTAAATGACTTGTTAAAGTGTAATTAAATAATTTAAAAGTAGCATAATTGAAGCTGCTCGGTATTGTATTCCTTAATCCTGCTTACTTATCTATGCCCAGTTTAAGAGTTGTTGACTTAACAGATATGTAAGTTTGTAATACCAAAAGGAAATGGAAAATTAATGGCTAGTGCAAATAGCTGAATGAATCAGTAATCCTTCACTTACCTCTACAATTGGTATCAGAAACTTGGACATTGAACAAAGCAGTCATTAAGTGAAACACACGACTGTTTCTCTCAACAACTGTGATTTGGGCACTTCTGGTTGTGGTCTCTAAGCCATCTCATGAGTGGGGGGCAACAGCTTGCGCTCTTTCCTGCCAGCTTCCCCATTGATTTTTCTGGGGAAGACATCAGAGAAGATAGCTACTGATGATCACGTGATGGTGGGGTGCTTGGCAACCAGTCATAAATGCAAATAGGCTGCCAAGCACCCAAATTATAATAATGGGGAGGGGTGTGCAATGTTTTGCAACAGGCAGAAGTTCTTTATGGGCCATAAAGCACCCTTTCTGAGACCGCAATTCTGTACTTACATTAATTATGTAATTCTGGATCTATGTTAACCAATAGTAGCATGTTTAAGATTACCTATATATACACTGGAATAATGAATAAAGGAGGTAGCTTTTTGCTAACCATTGAACTTAATAACAGCTCATTTGCAAGTATTTTTGAAACCTAAAGAGAAAAGTACTAGATTTTACTTTTATACATCATTTGATGCAGTATAAAAGTAAAATCTAGTACAGTAGTTTTGCATATTAAAAAACATACAAACCTAGATTAATGCATAATCCGCTCATCAATATTTGTTTACAGTCCATGCTTCAGAGTCAGGCAGTACAAAAGTGAGTTAATTTGTAACCAGAGCAGTTCTAGAAGCTAAATCAAATAGAAAGAATACTTATGACTCATGGATTCTTGCTAATTCTTGGGTTTTTCAGAAGGAGGTTGTGTGCTTTTATATGTGGGTTAGCCAACCTTTTCAACCTATCTCTCTCCTGGTGGAAAACTTAGTACTTCTGCTTACCATTTTTTGAAGCACCTAGAAAAGAACTTTTTTCACTGTGCAGCTGTTTGAATATTAAAATCCATGCCTACACACACACACACACACAGAGTGAAGAGAAGTCCTGGGTTCAATACTCATCACTCTGTTCTCCATGGAGATAGACCTTTAGTTACGACTGTAATCGAACCTGGAATTTCTGTCGAAAGTCATGACAATCGTAAGTTGAAGCACCCATGTGACCAGGCCTAACTTTATGACTTTTTTTGTGGCAGGAGCTTTATAATATCGAGGTGTCTGTGTGTGTGTATACATACATACACACACATATACATATAGCATATAACCAGTGATGGGCTCCTATGGGGAACGGTCAGGAACGCAGTTCCGGTAGCAAAATTTGGAGCTCCACCCCAGAGCACCCAATTTGCATGTTGAAACAAAATGCATAAGCCACACCCACAGTATGGTAGTAAAACGCTTGGTAGCCCATCCCTGCATATAACTTATACATATACATCAGGCAGGATTGCTGCTCCTGCCGCTAGCGCACACAAGTCTGCATCTCCAGTGTCCAAGTGAGATTTTGCTTCTGTGCATGTGCAGGAAGCAAAATCTTGCAAGTCTAATGGCTAAGGTCTCTGCTTTACAAAGCAGAGGCTCTAGGTTCAAATCCCAGTAAGGGTGTGGCTACCTGATGAAGGCAAATAAGCCCGAAATAGATCTATAGTAGTCTCTCTTCTTTTTCATTATCAGCAAAAATATACACACACACAATTATCAATACTTATATAATATTAGCTCATCTATCAGTCCATCAATCATCTCTATCTATCATCTATCTCCCATTATCATTATAGTTATATAATGCTAGCTCACCAATCAATATATTTATATGGTTGTTTTCAAAATTCCAGAAACTAACAAAAGACATCCTATATTGTGGTCGCATGACCAAAATATGCTTCAACTATCCGTAAAAGTGAAAAGGTTGACAAGTGCCTGAAATGTTGTCATATGACCACAGGTGTTTGTGTAGTCATCCGAATTCTGTAAATGAGTTATAAACAGCTTTTGGGGGATTCGTTGTAACTTTGAACGGTCATTAAGTGACGAGTCGTAAATTGAGAACTCCCTGTACTACTAGTGACCTTCTAAAATCTGTGATGCAATGATGCTGTTCTTATTTTCTTCTGACATAAGAGAAAGTACAAGAAATGCTTTTCTTTCATTCATCTCAAAACTTTTTAAAAATCTTTCTTGCAAGAGTGAAAAAATATTCACACATATGGCCAGAATTCTAGGCACAGCATTCAGTGAAAATATTGTGACATCTTTTGCTTAGAAACAAGATGTGAACGTGAAATTACTCAGAGGCAAAAGGGAGAAAAAGGTCTCCTTTCATTTCATTTTCCGGCAGTAAATCAATCCACATTCATTCGAGCTGGAAAATTGGGTTGAACTGAGACTTTGGGGTAGAAGGTCCATGGGGATATGTAAAAGGGATGTAGGATTATGCCCTAGGCATTACGTCTTTGTTTCTGTCATCTCTGGATTCATTGCCGTGAAAATGGTGAGAGGGCAATAAGACAACTCCTGTTAGACGGCTACAATCTAGACGGAGGGACAATAGGTGGAAATGATTTGCCTCCCTCGTGTTATATTTCATCTGTGGACGTTATGTGTGCATGTGCAAGTACACAATTTATAGTAGTCCTCAACTTACTATCACAATTGAGCCCAACATTTATGTTAGTGGGAAATTAGTTAAGTGAGTTTTGTCCTATTTTATGACTTTTCTTACATTGTTTATTTAAGTGAATCACTTCAGTTGTTAAATTAGTAGCACCGTTGTTAAGTGAATCGGGCTTTGCTATTGACTTTGCTTGTCAGAAAGTCATAAAAGGTGATCACATGATCCTGGGACACTGCAACCATCATAAATATGAAACCAGTTGGCAAACATCCATAGAAACATAGAAGTCTGACGGCAGAAAAAGACCTCCTGGTACATCTAGTCTGCCCTTATACTATTTTCTGTATTTTATCTTAGGATGGATATATGTTTATCCCAGGCATGTTTAAATTCAGTTACTGTGGATTTATCTACCACGTCTGCTGGAAGTTTGTTCCAAGGATCTACTACTCTTTCAGTAAAATAATATTTTCTCATGTTGCTTTTCATCTTTCCCCCAACTAACTTCAGATTGTGTCCCCTTGTTCTTGTGTTCAATTTCCTATTAAAAACACTTCCCTCCTGGACCTTATTTAACCCTTTAATATATTTAAATGTTTCGATCATGTCCCCCCTTTTCCTTCTGTCCTCCAGACTATACAGATTGAGTTAAATGTAAATCACATGATGATGTAAATCACATGATGTTGTGCAAATGTAAATCACATGATGATGAAGATGCTGCAATGGTCATAAGTGGGAAACCGTTTATTATAAATCACTGTTTTCTGTGTCATTATAACTTTGAACACTCGCTAAATGAACTGTTGTAAATCAAGGACTACCTGCTGTTCCTTTAAAAGATTTTAATCTGCTTTAAAAATACTGTAGATTATTTATAGGTTTACTATGAGGATTTGTGAATTGAGACAATTGAGGGGAGGGGAAAAGTTTTGAACCTAAGAAAGAGGGTTTTTAAAAAAATTAAATTAGGTTTATTCTCTGCACAAGTACATATAAACGTTTAAAGCAAAAGGCATCCCTTCAGTCTGGAAAAACTTAAGAAAAGAACTGCTTTGGTAGATAAAGAGAATGTTTCTGTTTATGAAATTATTAAGTGCTTGATGTATTATCAAACTAATAAAAGACTGCTATAAGTGTGCAAAAAATCAGGACCGACTATATTTACTCATGTTGCAATTAATAATAATTTGAAGCGTTAATTATTTGAAGCTTTTACCTCATGTATTGATTTATTCAAAATGAAGAAAAAAAGAAAGGAACCACCTACATTAAAACTGATCTGTTATTAAAACTGATATCCTATACCCGTGACGGCATTCCTATGGCACGCGGAACCCGCTCGGCAGGCACACAAGCCGTTGACCAGCTCAGCTCCACTGCGCATGTGCGAATGCCTCCTGCCGGCCAACTGATTTTGGGGTCAGATAAGCTCATGCTTTCTCCTCACTTTCTGCAGCCCATGCCTTCCCGGATCTCTGGAGATTCCATCCCAGCGCTATTTGGGCATGGAAGGCTTTTGCCTCCCTCCCAGCTCCATTTGTGGATGGGAGGCTCCCCCCCCCAGGTCCATTTAGGGAAAGAGACTTTTTCACTTTTCCAGCTCTGTTTGGGGATGGGAGACTCCCCCCCCCCCAGCTCCATTTGGGGAAAGAGGATTTCTCTCCCCTCCCAGCTGCCTTTGGGGAAAGAGGCTTTTTCCCCTTCTCAGTTCCGTTTGAGGAAAGAAGCTCCTCCCTCCCATCCGTTTGGGGAAAGAAGCTCCTCCCTCCCATCCGTTTGGGGAAAGAAGCTCCTCCCTCCCATCCGTTTGGGGAAAGAAGCTCCTCCCTCCCATCCGTTTGGGGAAAGAAGCTCCTCCCTCCCATCCGTTTGGGGAAAGAAGCTCCTCCCTCCCATCCGTTTGGGGAAAGAAGCTTCTCCCTCTCCCCCAGCTGCGTTTGGAAAAAGAAGCCTTTCCCCCTTTCCAGCTCCATTTGGGGAAAGAAGCTCCCCCCTCAGCTTCATTTGGAGAAAGAGGCATTTCCTCTCTCCCAGCTCCATTTGGGGAAAGAGGCTTCCCCCCTTTTGGAATAGGAGGCCAAAACAGGAGGGGGTCACGCCTACATGCACGGTGGGTCACGTGCACATGTGCAGGGGATGGGAAATGCAGTAGGGCATTGCATTAGGTGAGTAGGCACTCACACACATGCAACAATGCGCACACGCGCACACACACCTTCAGCACCCAAGGGGAAAAAAGATTCACCACCACTCTCCTATACTGTATTCAGGTGTAAAGGGTGTGGGTTTTGCTGTGTTTGTGGGTCTGCATTTGTGTTGGCTTCCCCTCCACAGAATCTGTTCTGCTTTACTAACCTCATTCTTTCATGTGTATTTTACATTTTGCCATGTAGGTTTCTCACAGCTTTGCAGCCCTAGGCGGGCATTCTCTGAACAAGGTCCGCTCCGCCTGATCCGGAGCGCCTCTTTCTTTGCAGGTTTGCTATGTGCTGTATGGATAGTCTAGTTGGTTTGACAAAACTGAGTGGATCAGTAGTTTGGCCTTGGAAATAAGACCCTTAGTTACAGAAGAGAGGATAAGCTCTCTCCCACTCCTTCCAAAAGTGAAATCCCTATCATCTTCAATCCCTAACAATATAGGGATTACCCATTGGCTTCTGCAAAACCAAATTAATCAATGATAATTTTAAAAAACCATTTTATTTCACCATTTGCCTAAACCTGAACTAAGCCTCTCCTGTTTGGCTTTCCATTATCCAAGTTTTATTTCCATGGCTGATTTAGATTTTTTTTCCTTTTTCTATTTGTGGATCTGCAAATCTATGATTTCTGAAATAATTACGATCAAGAAACTTTTGATTTGGCAGATTGGAGTTCTAGCTTCCGCTTAGAATTTCACCTCTGGTGAATAAGAATTGGCTGCAAATGCAGATAGTGTCATGCTTACCTGAAGAAGCAATAGAAGTGCAAATCCAGATTTGATGCGTCGTAGAGCACCCATCCTATAGTGCTTGTCATACTCTTCTTTTTATTCTAGCACTGCTTAAAGCTTGGTACCAAGTGCTTTTGCTCCATGGCTAACCTTCCTTTTTCGATAATGTTTCATTTCTGTTGAAATGAAGAGGTGGGTTGCAAATACTGCCTGAACCTCTGTAGAAACTGCTGTGTACGACTAGATCTGCTTTGCAGCCTTCCTTGGTGATGGGTATGCCTTGCTGTTATTTTCAAAGTTCTAAATGAAGTCACCAATGAGCATGATTATTTGGTAAATTAAATGGAGCATGAGATGGTGGGGAGGTTTTATGAACTTGGATTAATGGGTGGTCTTTTTTGCACAGTTCACAGCAACCCTATGGACATGCCTGGCAGAGAACTGAACGAAGACAGAGACAGTGGAATTGCAAGATCTGGTAATGTTATTAACATCAACATTAGTAACATAAGGACCTGGTTTTTTCTTTATTGTATATTTATTTTGTCATTGTATATCTTTTTGGTTGGATTATTAAGGGTTAATATGTTTTTTATCTGGCACAGTACTGAATCCAACCCATTCTTTTTTCATTCATGATAAACAAACCATGGCTTTGCATAATGTTCCTTTGCTAGTTCAGCAAAAGCATAAAATGTATTATATGTTCCTAAGAATAACTGGCCTATCAGTTTGCTGAATGTTACAGCTTGAAAAGACTCAAGTATTGTTTTAACAGAAAGAAATGTTCTATTAAAAAGATATCGCTGTGAAGTTAAATAATTTCAAGAGAAGTATTTGACAGGGGAGGCAGACGCTAAAATAACATTTCTTCTAGCGCATCCTGTTCGTATCAGTCTATAGATAGGATGTAAAACAAAATAAAAATACAAGGGTTATTCGGAAAGTAAGGTTAAAAAAGCATGTAGCTCTCACAGAAATGTTCATAGGGGAAATTGGTATTACTATCGTTTAGCGGGGAGCAAGCAGAAGAGAATGAACAGTGCCAGTGGTCAGTAGATCATTGATTAATGTTGTGGTGAAGGTTAGAGATGAGCGTCCTCATTCTGTTTCCCTCCAGGTGCGAAGTGCACACTGTAATACGCTACCTGAATGCTAAGAACATGAATGCTGCTACGATGGGTGCCCAAGATGCTTACTCAAGCACAGAAAATTGACAGAGTCAATGCCACAATTGGCGAGAAAAATCTTGGACACCCATCACGCATAAATCTTGGGCACTCATCGCAGCAGCGTTCCTGCCCTTAGCATTCAGGTAGCGTATTACAGCGGACACTTCGCACTTGGAGGGAAACGGAATGAGGACGCTCATCTCTAACCTTCGCAACAACACCAGTCGATGATCTACTGACCACTGGCACTGCTCGTTCTCTTCCGCTGGCTTCCTGCTACACGATAGTAATACCAACTTCCCCCACGAACATTCCCCATGAGAGCTACGTGCCTTGTAACCTTACTTTCCAGATAACCCTTGTAATATGAATGGGAGTCTGTACCTGGCATCTGGGTTACTTTATAGTCTCTTTTATAGAAGAAGAAGAAGAAACATATAGCCGCTACAGAAAAGAGAAAGCCCTTTAAACAGTAATATGTTCAGATTTTGCTTCTCACATTCACAAAATAAACGTATGTTTCATGAATAAAATAGTTTTTTTTTAATGTAATCTCTCCCCCCCCCCCCCTTTTAAAATTGTTGCAGCATCTCTTAGCAGCCTGCTTATCACTCCTTTTCCATCTCCGGGTTCTTCACTGAACAGAAGCTGTGCTAGCAGTTACCAACGGCGCTGGCGTCGCAGCCAAACAACGAGCTTGGAGAATGGAGTCTTCCCAAGATGGTGAGAAGATTGGAAATGCTGTTTAAATTTCCACACAATGTTTATAGGTGTGACTGGCTGGTTGCCTGGAAACCAACATCTTTGTGCACTTTTCAGTGCTCCTGCAAGAGAGTAAATATTTTAGGAAAATGGTGTGAGCATAGAACTTAGCTTAATGTTCATTCTATATTGTGCATTAGAGTTATGTACCTAATCATTTGAAACACAATTACCCCAGTTGCTTTGCTCCAAATTATTTCCCAGTATCTAAATGACTTCTTTTAATTCAGTGGAGTTTACTTCCTGCACTCCCAACTTATCATTTGAAAAATATGAAAGGAAACCAGAGCATACTGTTTTATGGGACATAGTGGTGCCGTGGATATTGCCTATCTGGACTTCAGCAAAGCCTTTGATACGGTTCCACATAAAGAGCTGATAGATAAATTAGTGAAGATTGGACTTAATCCCTGGATAGTTCAATGGATTTCAAGCTGGCTGAAGCATAGACATCAGAGAGTTATTGTTAATGGAGAGTATTCTGAGCAGAGACAGGTTACAAGCGGTGTGCCACAAGGGTCTGTTCTGGGACCTATTCTTTTTAATATGTTTGTGAGTGACATAGGGGAAGGTTTGGTAGGGAAGGTTTGCCTATTTGCCGATTACTCTAAAGTGTGCAATAGGGTTGATATTCCTGGAGGGGTCTGTAATATGGTAAATGATTTAGCTTTACTAGATAAATGGTCAAAGCAATGGAAACTGCAGTTTAATGTTTCCAAATGTAAAATAATGCACTTGGGGAAAAGGAATCCTCAATCTGAGTATTGCATTGGCAGTTCTGTGTTAGCAAAAACTTCAGAAGAGAAGGATTTAGGTGTAGTGATTTCTGACAGTCTCAAAATGGGTGAGCAGTGTGGTCAGGCAGTAGGAAAAGCAAGTAGGATACTTGGCTGCATAGCTAGAGGTATAACAAGCAGGAAGAGGGAGATTGTGATCCCCTTATATAGAGCGCTGGTGAGACCACATTTGGAATACTTTGTTCAGTTCTGGAGACCTCACCTACAAAAAGATATTGACAAAATTGAACGGGTCCAAAGACGGGCTACAAGAATGGTGGAAGGTCTTAAGCATAAAACGTATCAGGAAAGACTTAATGAACTCAATCTGTATAGTCTGGAGGACAGAAGGAAAAGGGGGGACATGATCGAAACATTTAAATATGTTAAAGGGTTAAATAAGGTTCAGGAGGGAAGTGTTTTTAATAGGAAAGTAGAAAACAAGGGGGACACAATCTGAAGTTAGTTGGGGGAAAGATCAAAAGCAACGTCAGAAAATATTATTTCACTGAAAGAGTAGTAGATCCTTGGAACAAACTTCCAGCAGACATGGTTGGTAAATCCACAGTAACTGAATTTAAACATGCCTGGGATAAACATATATCCATCCTAAGATAAAATACAGGAAATAGTATAAGGGCAGACTAGATGGACCATGGGGTCTTTTTCTGCTGTCAGTCTTCTATGTTTCTGTTTCTATAAATGTTGTGATAGAATATAGGCCTACTGCAACATAACGTTTCATGATGATGTGGGTTAAGAAAGGGCAAAGAAACAAAAAGCACAAGCAGGAGATGGAGGAGGCTGGCAAAGGTACCTATGAATAAATATGAACTGGTGGTGTGAGATAGCTTCTTCTACTATATTTATTACTGGGTCAGCCCCACCTCCATTATTGTATCCAATTCTGGGCACTAAAAGAAGAAATTGGAGACAATGGAACAGTTTCTTAAATAACAAAGAAAATTAAAGTTTAAGTCCCATGAAGAAAATTGGAAAGAATTGGGAATGTTTAGCTTTGAGAAGATGAAAAAAATGTGATGGAATATTTCAAATTCTTGAAATGAAGTAACAAAGAATGCAGCTATGGTACAGGTGCTGATTCTACTTGGAATAACAGATTTAACATGACAACAAGTTCCAGGTGAATGTTGTGGAAAATTGTCCCACAAGAACTGTTTTCAGGATATGTTTAGAGGTTGGACTGTTGCGATTACTTTGAATTGGATTATTGTACTCAGCAGAGGGTTGCAATCGGTGATTTAAATTGTCCTCCACAATTCTATGATGTTTAGAACTCTGGGAATTTATTGCAGATGCCCAGAACAAATATGCTGGATTTTGATAAAGAGACTAAGATCTAGTATTAATTTCAGATTATTATAAATTTAAAAAAGACAAGTGAGAGAGTTATTTTACTGTATCAAAGTTCTACCTGCAATATAGTTTGAAACATTTCAAATAATTTGCATTTCTTCATTTTTGGTTTTTATAAAGGTCAGTGGAAGAAAGCTTTAACTTGTCAGACGATAACTCCAGCCCAAGTCCAGGAATTGTCAGGAAAAAGAAGATAGCAATTGGGGTGATATTCTCACTTTCAAAGGATGAAGAAGAAAATAGCAAATTTAATGAGTTCTTTTTCTCACACTTCCCTCTTTTTGAGAGCCATATGAATAAGCTGAAGAGTGCAATAGAACAGGTAAATACTATCATCAACTATACATACTACTAATTTATTTGCTAAATCTATTTCACGATACGGCTTTACCAGTTTAATTTGCAAGACTGAGGATTATCAGAATTCATTTAGCAGCATTAGGCCAGTGCATTGCAACCTTCATAACATTAAAAAGTGTGAATTTAAACATTCTGGCTACAAAATTCTGGGAGTTTGAAATCCACATACTGTATCTTTAAGTTGCCAAGTTTGAGAAAGACTGTGTTAGGCCAAGCTGGCGATACACATGCAGACTCCATAATGCTAACATTGTGAAGTGGTCTTATTTCAGGCAATGCATAAAACTCTTGAGATCACTCTTAAGTAGCCAAGAAGGGAAGACGGTGCTGAGCTGATTTTGTTACTTTGGAGTTGCATGGTCTAATAGCTATGACTACAGATGATTGAGTTAAATTCTTGGTTATAATTCCTTTGCTCAATTATCTTGCCAAGGCAGTTTGGCCTTCTCTTTGAAATGTATTTACATGCCCAAAACAGGTATGCCAATTATAGTCACGCCATTGACATAGACAGGTGTCTTTGGGTACATTAGCATATTCTCCACACCCTGATGTGAAGGTGCTTCTGCAACCCTTCCATGAATCAGTGTCTGCATCTCGGACCAAAGATGGATGTAGGTTTGGTGGTGCCCAAATAGAGGGTACTATTTTGCTGGGACCCAAATCACTCCATGCAGTGGAGGGCGCATTGGTGTGCAGGATAGAGTTCGCCATAACACATTTTGCACCAATGATCTGGTGTCTTTTGTGGACTCTTTCACTGTGATCCTGGACTGTCCCCTGCCCTGGCCTCTAGTCCCTGACTGCTATGACCCCACTGCCCATTCTTGTTTTGCCCCTGTGGGACACTGTACCACAGAACCATTCCTCCCTCTTTTTTAAATGATACTTTGGGTAGGGCTCTTCACCAGCAGCACATTTCAATAATCACAAAAAGTTTTCGAAAAGCAGCCAATGTGCCAATTGCCAATCACCTTGGGTAAGGCAGATGACATAAGTCTCTGCCGTCTTGCTTTGGTAAATACTGCAGATATACAGTCAGAAGCACTGAGTAGAGCACTTACTATGAGTGCTCATGGTAGGCAAAGGCTGCCAAATTTTGGATGGGTTGGATCCCAGCTAGCTCTGATATGGAATAAGAGCATGGCTATTGGAATTAGCCTTACTGAGTTGAAGGAATAGTTCTGCCGTTCTCTCTCTTCTGTATATACAGTGTTCCCTCGATTTTCGCGGGTTCAAACTTCGCGAATAGCTCATACCACGGTTTTTCAAAAAATATTAATTGGAAAATACTTCGCGAGTTTTTTTCTATACCATGTTTTTTCTTGCCCGATGACATCATATGTCATCACCAAACTAATAATTTTTGCAAATAAATAACAAAAAAAATTATTGTTAATAAATAATTATGTTTATAAATATCAGGATCACTAAGTGTCTTATTCAATGGTGAGTACCAGTAATAATGATGAGTAAATGGTTGTTAAGGGAATGGGAAATGGTAATTTAGGGGTTTAAAGTGTTAATGGAAGGCTTGTGATACTGTCCACAGCCAAAAATGGTGTATTTACTTCCGCATCTCTACTTCATGGAAATTCGAACGCATCCCCGCGAAAATTGAGGGAACACTGTATTAACATTATACAGAATCCACAGCCGTGGAAACTGACTTCTGCTTGCAGAATAAGATGTTCTCTTCCTTGAACCCTCTTATATCTTCTGCATAGAAATCCCTCAGGGCTTTTAGGGTGAATTCTAAGACTGTAAAATAAACAATAGATTGATAGATGACTACATCTATTAAGCTCCTGTACCCTATTTTAGTGGTGGAAAGTGGCCTGAGTTGCAGTCCCCCATGAATACAGCACATTGTGCACATTCCTGTTTGCACAAAGCCACAGAGAGTTTCAATCAGATATGGGAATATCTACGTGATAGTAGAGAGCACATGATGGAACACCATGTGAATTCTGAATTGGGTCCTAGTCACTTGCTTCAAAGAGATAAAAGAGGTGCGAACAATGGATCTGATTACTTTAGGATTATGACTCACATTAACCTGCATTCTGCCCCTTGTTCAGAGAACAAATCCTACCTTTCTAACAATGAATTCTATTTACTATTGGGTGCAGGCAATTAGTTGAAGGATTTGTTTGAATGTGTATTTTGCTCTTGCAGTATATGGGAAAACTTGGGCCCCTTTATAGCTTCTTACAAGCAAGAGTGTTGAAAAAAGGGACAGTGTAAATACTTGTTCCTCACATATCTCTATCTTGATATGAAACTTATCAAAGGACAATATTTATCGCATTAAAAAGAAGTTCACACACAGACATAACAAAACAAAAAGAACCCCACCCTCTGTTTGCCTGCTTAAGTCCACTTTAGATAAAACATAGCATATGACTTGGAGTTTTGTCTGATATTACTTTAAACATTTTTTTTCAAGGCTATGAAAACAAGCCGTCGGTCAGCTGATCCCAGCCAACGGAGTTTGGCGTATAACAGGATTGTGGATGCCTTAAATGAATTCAGGTGAGTGGTTTTGTGTTTTTTAGAAACTGTTTTTCAGTTCTAACAAGTATTTAAATGCTTCTGGTAACAAATGTATAATGCGGAACATAAACTCTCAATTCACATTATTCTTTGCTGAATAGCAGTAGTTAAACCATCATCGGCTATTGTTTAAAACAGAGGTGGTTAATTTATATTCTTTGCATGTTCTGAATCCAGATGTTCTAGCTGGGGAAACTAGTGGGCTTCTGGTGGTCTATTTTTAGATCTAAAGGAAATTTTAATTTAGAGACTTTCAGGCTTTCAATCTTGTTGCTGTTCCAGGGCAAAGATCTATAATAGGGTCACCTATAGTGAATCTGTAACGCAGAAGAACCCTGGGAACAGAGGTTTCTGCAGAAGAGGAAGGGGGGAGGGGTAAATGATGAAAGCAGCATTGCATCCAGCCTCCATTCCTTTTCCACTAGTGTGGGGACATGGCATGCATTTAAGAAATGTGTGTTTACAGTACAACATTGCTTTCATCATCACAACAAAAGGTGTAGCTCCTAGAAGATTGCAGTGCAACAGGAAGCACCAAGAACTTTTCTAGGGAATGGGGGGAAATACCTTCATGTACGTGAATGCCTTTTATGCGATCAATTGCTGTGATTCAGTCTCTAGCTGTTTTGTGCAAGCAAATATGTTGCCTAAGGGAAAATAATGCAGATAGAATAATTGCTATTACAGTAGTTCATAAGCTATCCAGCACAGTAAACTAACTCAGAATTATATTTTGGGTGCAAAGCCTTTAATCTGCCATCTACTGTCCTGCTGCCTTGAATTTCCAAAGTTTGCTTGAGAAAAAAATAAGGATGGATTTAAAATGTACTTCTGTTTTCCATTCAAGTCAGCCCTTCTGAGCTGTTGTTTTTTTGTTTGAAAAGCATGAGGTACAATGGATTTTGGATTCTTATTTTTATTTGATTTCTTATTAGATTCTTCCTTTTATTTGCTTTATTTGCTTCCACATTTGGAATCATGTTATTCCTCTTAAAATTTGAATCTTGAAATGTACTGTAAATCCTGTTTCAAGAAATCAGCTGATCTGTGGTGTCTTCCTCTGAGGCTTGGAACAGACTTGGCACTTTGAAGATGGTTTGTATCAGCTCCTAGTGAAAAGCAGAGGAGATCCTGATGGGGCCATTACTTAGGAGTAGAGCAGAAAGTATGTGCAGCCCCAACTTTGGTTCTTGACGTATCCCATTCACAGGATTTTTAGAGGGCAGAGTTAGTTTTTTGAGAGATTGGACAGCTACTATTCAGCAGAATAGACTTTGATGGGCCAACCAAATCCAAGCCTAGATAGCACAGCACAATGGTAAAGCATTTCACAAGGCCATCTCATGTTTGCAATAGTCTTTATTCAGTGGAATTGCAACGACCTAACAGAAAATTTATTTATTTAGCGCAGCATTTGAATTCTTCCCTTGGCTATTTCTTTTGAAACCAGAATCTACATTTGATGCCTTTGACCTGAGCCATCTTTGCAGGTATATCTCTGTTTTTTAAAGGAGATTCTTATCCTGGAAGATGGACACCCCATTCTAAATCCATTACCACCTTGTGTTGTACATACTCCTGGTCAGTTGGAGGATGATGAAGAAATTCAGGACTCTGATACAGATAGTGTTTATGAATTAGTGGTGGGCCTGGGGTTACAGGTAGTAAGTAGAACAGGTGGGAGGCCAGCCACAGGATGTGGCTATGAGTCCAGAATCTAGCGAGGAAGAAACAGACATTCGCTGGGTCAATCCTAAATTCAGAAGGGTCCAAAAACATAAGGAACAGGTGTTTGGAAGAAGATATTAAGAGGCGGAATGGGTTAAATACTGGAGTGATGTATTTGGTACGTCAGGGGGTCAGTGGGGAAGAAGGGTGGAGTTTCAATGTTGTAGGGCTAAAATGAAAGGTATTTCGTTCAGCTTCCAAGCAAGCAAATGTATTCTGTGTTATTTTACAGTCATTTCTGCTGTTTTTGAATCATGCTATCAGTACATAAATCTTGTTAAAGGGAGAAGGCTGGGAGGAATGTATGAGGAATGCAATTAAGAAAGATAACGGGAGGAAGAGGAATGTGCTAGTATGAACTGTATTTTGAATACGGAAGGGAAGAGAAACAAAGATGGAGTTTCTTTGTTTATGAAATACTGTACTGCATTTAGTAAGAGTTATTTGTAATAGCTAAAATTCTACCAGAAACCAGAACACCTTGGAAGGTAGACAGGCCTAATTTACTGCCGCTACCTGTGCTGATGCATGCGCAGTGCCAGGTGACTGGGGGGGGGGCGGGTGTGTCTGGCAGGGACATGTGCACGTTAGAGCAAGATTTGGCTTCTGTGCATGCACAGGAAGCAAATCTTGCATGAAGACGTGTGGGCGCATGAGATTTTGGCGATTTTGTTTGCTTCTGCGCATGCAGAAAATCACTGAAAATCATCAACATCTCACACGCATGCGTGCCCTCTCGTGAGATTTTTGCTTCTTGCACATGCGCAGAAGCCAAATCTCGCTCTGACACGCGTGCCAGCACCCACAGTTCTATTTCTGCTACTGGTGTGGCGTCCCCCCCGCGCCTCCTTTTCCGTTAGGAACCCGATACTGAATGTAAAGCTAAGGTTAGGATTGTGTGGAAACAAGGAACAAACAAGTCACTGGAGACTGTCACTGTATTAATGTTTTAATATCACATAACTTCTTCTACATAGGAACACTAAGCAATGCCAGTCTGGTTTTACTGCTGCATCCTTATGTCCCCATGTTCCCTTTGGCTTCTGAAAGCTTCTGCTAATTAACTCTCAGCCCAACTGATGGTACAGAGGAAAATCTGAAGACTTCTTTTCTCTAGAGATACAGGGCTGGCAGAATCCCACTGCCAAAAATTTCGCTTTTGTTCTGCCTGCTGACATCTGAGATAGTTCTTTTTCTTTCTTTCTTTCTTTCTTTCTTTCTTTCTTTCTTTCTTTCTCTCTCTCTCTTTCTCTCTCTCTCATTCACTCACTATTTCTCTCTCTCTCTCACTATTTCTCTCTCTCTCACTATCTCTCTCACTATTTCTCACTATCTCTCTCACTATTTCTCTCTCTCTCTCTCACTATTTCTCTCTCTCACTCACTATTTTTTCTCTCTCTCTCACCATTTCTCTCTCTCTCACTATTTCTCTCTCACTCACTCACTATTTCTCTCTCTCACTCACTCACTATTTCTTTCTTTCACTCACTCACTATTTCTCTCACTCACTCACTATTTCTCTCTCTCTCTCTTTCTCTCTCTCTCTCTCTCTCTTTCTTTCTGAAGCCAAAATGCCACAGTGTCTTGGCATTGGGTAGAAGTGATTGTAATGGTAGTTTTAGTGTGCTCCCCACATTTTGTTTTTGGGGTTTTCTTCTTCACTTGCAAAAGCAGATGCAATAAGGAAACCGTTAAAATTGGGGAGGGAAACACGTGCTAGTGGCTGAATGTTTCTGCTTCAGTGAGGAAATTACTTCCTCTGTGCTGCATTATATTGCCTTCCTAGCCTCCTTTCTATCCTCTTGTATGCAGTTGTTGCTGATGGCTACAAGGAAACGATGACATCTTTAGGGAATTGCGTGGCAGTGGTTCATGCTGATAAAGGGGTCTGGCATTCATTCCCCCAAAAGGCTGCTTCACATGAATAAATCTGCAAGTGTCTGTAAGCTGCAGCACATTGTATCCTGAAATGGACTTTGGGAGGTTTTGAAAGAGAGGAGGTGTTTGCTTGTGCTCCACTGTATTTTTTAATATTATTAGTGCTGCTGCCCTGTAGACATATGCAGGATAAGCAGCACTCTTATCTTGTATATGTGTTGTAGGATTTCTCTGCAGTTCCGATTTGGCTTGAAATTGCTAATTCCTCCTTTGTTTATCTCAGGGACTGATTTTTGCACTTTTACCTTCATGGAGAATATTAAATAAAAAGGGGTGGTTTGCTACTGAAGTGAAAGAGCAACGGAAGGGAAAACATTTCAAAAAGGAAAAACAAAATCTATACTCTGTATTGTATAGAGATATTTGTTGACTACCTCTTTAAGCACATGACATGATTATGTAATTGGCTGGGCGGGAGGAAAATAGAGAAGTGCTGGGCAAGTAATGTGTCCAGAGTTCTGAAATAAAATAAATATTCTACAGTAGCTAAGCCGGGTGCATAGAAACCAAAATATTATAGAGATGAAACTACCTGTGAGTGATTTTACTACTTAACTAATCATGTTAATGTGTAGAAGAGCTGGCGTTGTCAGAGTGATGATCTAATTCGGAATTTTGGAGTTCTGCAAACTGAACGGTTTATCAAGTTATTTATATTAGCAGTAGAGTAGCTAATTCACTTTCCAATCTTTTTTCCCCTAAAGAGTTGTCATGCCATGGCATACAACATTTTCTTGTTTGTTTAAAAAAACCCTATTAAGCTTGTTCCAGGAGTTAAACCAAGGGTGGAATGCTATCTGTTCGGGCTGGTTTGCCAGAACCAGTAATAAAAATGCTACTGATTCACCCAAACTAGTAGTAAAAAAATGCTTTAAAAAGTTTTTTAAAAATGCTCCAACCATTGCACCGCACAGCTGATCATCAGAGTTTTTTATAAAAAACTTTTAAAGCATTTTTTTCTACCAGATTGTGCAAATAGATAGCAACAAATGGTAACAAAAAGTAAGAAAAAGGTTATGATGATCAGCTGTGCCACGCAATCGTCAGAATCTTTTTTTTTAACTTCCTGCTCGCTGCTTCCAGACACTTGTCCTGTGCACCCACCCCTGCCCTATATAAGTTCCCTTCGCCACACGGCCAACTACTTCCTTTGCCCACTCAGTTCAGCGCCTCACCTGACTCTGGTTCCTGCTTGTTGCAGGGGTCATTTTATGTTAAGTCCAGCTGCTTTTGCATTGTTTGTGAGTCAGTTGTGTAGCTTTTGTGTTATTTTGTGTAAAGTGTGATAGTTGGGTTTTTTAACCTGGTCACATGACCACTGAACCATAGCCACCCAGTCACATGACCACTGAGCCACGTCCACTCAGTCATATGACCACCAAGCCACGCCCTCTCTAACCAGTAGGGAAAAATTTTGAATTTCACCATTGACTTAAACTAGTATTTGTCCTGTTTCCACATGATGGGGAAGTAACACGGATGTTTTCATCAAATGCACAGTGGAGTGCTATGCAAAGGACCAAAGTGGTTGCCAGTGACTGTACACCTGCAAGTTGCCCAACCCTTTATTAGCAAATAAACCAGAAGATAATGATGCCCATTCTTGTACGTGTATAGATGTTCTTATACAGGTCGTCCACAATTTATGACAACAATTGAGCCCAAAATCTGTTGTTAAATAAGATTTTTTGTCTCCATTTTACGACTTTTCTTGCCCCTGTTGTTAAGTGAACCACTGTAGTTGATACATTAGTAACTCATTTATTAAGTGAATCTGGCTTCCCCATTGACTTTGCTGGTCAGGAGGTTGCAAAAACAGGATCATGTGACCTTGGGACCCAGCAATGGTCACAAATATGAACCAGTTGCCAAGCCTCAGAATTTTGATCACATGACCCTGTGGAGGCTGCAATGGTCATTAGTGTGAAAAATGGTCATAAGTCACGCTTTTCAGTGCCATTGTAACTTTGAATGGTCAATAAAGAACTGTTGTAAGTTGAGAACTACCTGTACGAGTGTAAGAACGCTTCAAAATAAGCATTTTTGCACTTTTCTTTAGACAAACGTATATGCATAGAGGGTGGAGGAATGTTATTTGTAGAAACTGTAGGTTTTTCATAAATTCAGCAAGAGCGTCTTATAAACTTATTTCTACTTACCACAAGTTACATAATAGCTTGAACAATGTTACAATAAGAACTAGGATGCCAAGAGTTCTAATAAAAGGAATCCTGTTTTTACTGCTGTCATAACATTGCATCATTCTTACTTTTCTGTTCTTCACTGATTGCATATATATTTTAAACAGACTCTGCCTCCAAATTTTTGTCTTGTTTATTTGAGTATGTTGGCAAAGGGAAGGAGCTGTCAGCTGGTGTGAGTCTGCCTTCCTTTCAAAAGAAGCTGGTTTTTTAAGGAAACCAGCCTTATATAAAGACCAGTTTTATTTTTAGTATATGAATGTTTCTATCAGGTTTGAGGCAAATTGGTGGGTGGAGATGATTCATTGGAATTGCTGACAAGAAACTGAAAAAGGTTGGTTAGCACCAAAGTGTTTCAAATGCTAAAGAAACAGCAAAGAAACTTTTGTCATCGAAACATAACAGGGAGGGAACAAGTTTCAGAATTTAAATCAGTCACTGAGAGGCCCATGAAAGATGAGTTCATCCAGGCTTTAAGCAACCAGCACCCAAGAGACCATACGATAAGTTTGCTGGCATGTGTGTTCAGTGGCTATGACATTTTTAAATAATAACCATATGGGGAGAGGAAAATGTGCAGAAAAAGGAAGAAACATTACAAATGGGAAACATATCGTCAGCTTTGAAAGCCAGTGTGCACAATGTTTTAAAACACACCCCACTATTCTCTTGAGAATCTTTACACTAAAAAACAAATTGTGCATTGTGACCTCTTTTTACAAAGTGTCCGTGCACTTTTCATTACCCAAAAAAGAAAGAAAAATAAATATTTTCCTGTGCATACTTCAACATATTATGAATTTAATTTTTCCTTTCCAGAGTAAATTTTTCAGCTTTTGGGTTAAGATCAGAACAAGTGGAAAAAATAAGCACAAAACAAATCAGGCTATCAACAGTACTTTGGCTTTTCCAAGTTCAAAATGGTTGGGCTTCATTAAACAGGCATGTTTTGACTCTTGTATTATCTGTGGGGAATCTGCAAAGTTGGTAGATCTCCATCACAGAAAATTTAAGGGCAGCGATGAAATCTACTTACCTTTCCTACCAGTTTGGAGGTGCACGCTTCACGCGCTTTGTCACCCCTGCTCCGTTCGCATGCGTGCTTTTTCACTCTCTGCGCATGCACAGAAGGCTTTGTGCATGTGCAGGGGGTTAAAAAAAGAAAGTGGGGGTGTCCAGGCGGGTGGGCGGAGAGTAGCGCTGCCACTGCTAACAATTCTCCAGATCAACAGCGCCCACTGCTACTGGTACGCCCAAACATGTACGAACCAGTAGCATTTGTGAGTCCTCAGAGACGGACAGCATATAAATCTAATAAATAAATAAATTTCACCCCTGCTTAAAAGGGTATTCTAAAAGGGACATAAATAGAGTTTCTTCCTCCAAAACCTGGTTTGCCTAAGTACCTAATTTAGGTGTGTTTCCATCTTTTATAAATTATTGCCTAAAATAGCCTTCCCTTTGTATATTTGTTTTATGACTGCAAGTTGCAGAATTTTCAACTAATTAGATACCAAGTTGGAGATAAGTAAATTAGTATGACGAGAACTGCGTGATATCTCTTTCTATTCAATTTGAATGTGGTCAAATTTAAAGTAATGCTCCCCAACCTTGTCCCTTTCTTGCTAAATGATTTAACTGTTGTTATCCCGGGCCCTAAATATTCCTGACCACAATATCTGGGATGATGGAAATTATCTCCCACTACATCCAGAAGAGTCTGAGTTGTGATGCTGAGTTAAAGCCACAATTTTTGACAAATCCAGAGTAGAAATGCAAATGCCCGGCTACAACCCCGTTCCCATTTCCTTCATAATGAGGAGATTTTCTTCTATCAATTGTGGGAAAGGTCGGGAGTACCGGAGCTTTTAAGCAGAGCACAGACATAAACTCTGAGCTTTATCTTCTGAGGGGATTTTCTCTATTAAAAAACAGCTCAGTTGGATTGTGAATATCCATACTATACCGCAGTCTGTGTGGTGCAATATACACAGCGAGCAGTGTGACAAGCATGTGGCCTTGTTTCCAAACATTGTGCTCTGTGAATGGATGCCTCCACCCTGCCCCTTTTAATTTTACAATAATTATAATTATCACAATAGTGGAAGCAGGGGCAAAACAGCTTCTGACTGTTGTAAAACAGATGTAGTCTTGAGGAACCAAAAGAAGAAACTCCAAGGGCCTTGACTTTGCTTTCCACTAATCAACTCCTGGACAAGTGACCTCACTTACTAGACTCTGTAGAATCATCATCTAACCCCCCAAAACTTTACCCTTAGACCATACTATGCCTGGTATGTTTGTGTGTATGTTTTTTGCTTTTTAATAAGGTTTTTTTTAGTGATTTTAAATTATTAGATTTGTTATACAGTACATTGTTTTATTGTTGTTGTGAGCCGCCCCAACTCTACGGAGAGGGGCAGCATACAAATCTAAATAATAATAATAATAATAATAATAATAATAATAATAATAATAATAATAATAATAATCCACTGTTGACCTCTCCTGATTCCTAAGAGCGTGCATAAGTGCACCGGCGTGTCTTCTGTCCCCTGTCTTAATGTTTCTCTCTTGCTAGTACAGTATAATGTATATATATGTTTTTTATGTTGGAATGGTGCCATCCTAGTCTCCCTTAATTTTAAAATTTCAGCAAAAACCCGAATTTGATTGTTATATATTTGTATACCACCAATACGGACTTGACAAAAACAAATAAATATTTTATTTTATTTATTTATTTATTTATTTATTTATTTTGTCCAATACACAATGAGGGTTTTAGTGGGTAAATATCTATATACACATAATAAAATACATGATGAAGGTTATAGAGGAGATACTCATAGTAAAATATATCTATGAAAGAATAGAAAAGAATAGATAGTAAAAGAACATTTCAATGAAAGAATAGAAGAAGAGATATAGGAATAGAAGAAAGGTATAGGAGATATAGGAGAGTAATAAGACAGGGGATGGAAGGCACTCTAGTGCACTTGTACTCACCCCCGCATTGACTACAGGTTGACTTAGACTTGTAGATATATGTGTATTTCTACAATTAGCCTGTGTCCTTTTATCCCAGTTCCTCTTCTTCGGTGTGCATAGCTTCCTTTTTCCAGCCCTGTCCCCACCTCACCCACTCTTTTTTCTGCGTAGTGGCCACGTTGGCTTGATTAGGCCTTCCTCAGAAAAAGAGGCAAAGAGATTTCCCAGAGACTCTTTAAGATGCAAATGTGAGGAGGAAAGAATTGAAACAGTCTGTGACGTGCTTTGGGCCTTACATAATCCCTGGCTGTGCCCTGTGATGCTTCTTTGAGGAGGGAAGGAATAGTGCTTATCCTGAGAGAGAGAGAACCAGGGAGAAATGCAAGGCAGGCTGTCCAGCCGCCCTTGGCCAGTTAATCCTCTGCCTAGTGTTTTGTGCAAATTACTTCTATATCTGGCACGGAGGGTTCCCTTCGCTGCAGTCACATGCCTGCTGGCGGCCGGCCAGTGGAATCTGATCTCTCTGAGGAAACACTATCAGTTGCAGATGCAGCCACAGTTACCAGAATAGTAAATAAGGAGTCACAAGACTAGAGCTAGCCTTTCAACGAAAACAAATCGTTTAATATCTCTGGCTTAAAACAGAAACTCTTGCTTCCTCCTCCTGTTTCCCTCCCGCCCTTGAAGTACCTATGGACTGTTCAGAGGTAGCTTTCTGAAAGCTTGCGTGAGGTGGGTGGGGGTTGGATATGCTGAAATGGGGCCCAGGAGGCCGGTTTGAAAACGTTGAATTCCACCTCAGCTTTGCAAAATGGGGTATTGTTTTTTTTCTTATGCAAGTTACATCTTCCGCTTCAACCATTTCTTTGATTTTTTTGTTTTGGTGGTGGTGGGAATTCTGATGGCTGGATGGCAGATCGGGGTGGCAGTCAAGGAAAGCCACCGCACGAATCCCAGTGACCGATAAGGTCCCACAGAGTTGGCCTTCTCCGGGTCCTGTCGACTAAACAATGTCGTTTGGCGGGCCCCAGGGGAAGAGCCTTCTCTATGGCGGCCCCGGCCCTCTGGAACCAACTCCCCCCTGGAGATTAGAACTGCCCCCACCCTCCCTGTCTTTCGTAAACTACTCAAGACTCATTTATACCGCCAGGCATGGGGGAGTTGAGATAGCCCTTCCCCCTAGGCCATTACAAGTTATGCATGGTATGTTTGTGTGTATGTTTGGTTTTATAATAGGGGTTTTAGTTGTTTTTTATTATTGGATTGTACATGTTGTTTTTATTATTGTTGTTAGCCGCCCCGAGTCTACGGAGAGGGGTGGCATACAAATCCAATAAATAATAATAATAATAATAATTATTATTATTATTTATTATTATTATTATTAATGAAAGTCACTGTAGTTTTCTTCCAGTTTTTATGTTTAACTGTGAGTCTACATCAGTGTCTCCCAATCTTGGCCTCAGGCAGATATGTGAACTTCAACTACCAGAATTCTCCAATTCTGAATCTTTGGTAACAAAACAGCAAGCAATACTGTGCATCATAGGAAAAAAAATACTACACAGTAGCTTTCTATGCAGGTAATCCTCGACTTACAGCCACAAGTCTTCACTATTGCTAAGTGAAGCAAGTGTTAAACAGTTGCCCTATTTTATGACCTTTCTTACCTTTTGTGACCCTTCTTACCACAGTTGTTAAGTGAATTGTTGCCGTTGTTAAAGTTAGTAATACAGTTGTTATATGAATCTGGCTTCCACATTGATGTTTGCTTGTCAGAAAGTTGCAAAATGCTGAGGACTTTGAACCCAGGATACTAAAACTTTCATAAATATGAGTCATTTGCCAAGCATCTGAATTCTCATCATATGACTGTAGGAATGTTGCAACAGTCCCAAGTGTAAAACATAAGTCACTTTTTTTCAGTGCCATTTTAACTTCAAACAGTCACTAAGTGAACAGTTGTAAGTTGAGGACTACCTATGGAGGACACCTTCTAATAATAAACAGTTTCTTTATGTCTTTCAAACTTTCATAATCTCCAGGACCTTTTAGAGATGCTAATATTAATTTCCTTTTACAGGGGCTTAGTTTGAATCACATTGATATTGTTAATACAGGTAATCCTCAACTTAAAACCAGAATTGAACCCAAAATTTATGTTGCTAAGTGAGACATTTGTTAAGTGAGTTTTGTCCCTTTTCTTGTCACAGTTGTTAAGGGAATCGTTTCAGTTGTTAAGTTAGTAACACGGTTACTAACTTAACACAGTTGTTAAGTGAATTTGGCTTAGCAATTGATTTTGCTTGTCAGAAAGGTCACAAAAGGTGATCGATCACATGATCCCAGGACACTACTACCATTGTGAATGTGAGGCATCAGCATCCTGAATTTTGATTACACGATCATGGAGACGCTGCAATGGTTGTAAGTGTGAAAAATGGTCGTAAATCACTTTTTTTCAGTGATGTAACTTTGAACTGCATGAACTGTTGTAAGTCAAGGACTACCTGAACTTAAGCTGATCAGTTTTGCTAGGCTTTGTTATAGTCTCTTTTCTCGGTGAGAAATCCTTAGGTACATGATAGCAAGCCTATGGCCCGTGGGCCACAAATGGCACATGGAGCCATATCAATGGGTGGGCACATGAGCTCAGGCCTGGCATGAAGGCATGTACCAGCCAGCTGGTGTTTGGGCCTTCTGGGCCCACTGGGAGTCAGAAAACAGACTCTTTTCAGCCTCCGGAGGAGATGGGGAAGGCACGTGTTTTGCTCTCCCCAAGATTCAGAGCCTTTCTAGGATCCTGGGAAGGGTGAAAATGGCCCTTCCCACCCTCCAATCACTGGAAACCCTCCAGAGGTGGGAAATATTCCATTTGCTGACTTCCGGTTGAGCTGGAAGTTCCATTTTTTTTGCTCTCTCTAGGCTTCAGAGGTTGAAGAAGTTGGAAAACATGCTATTTCTGTCCTCCGGAGGACCTCTGGGTGGATGGGTGGGGAAGGCCATTTTCACCTTCTCCAGACTCCTAGAAAGGCTCTGAAGCCTGGGGAGAGCAAAAAAACAGGCCTTCCGGTTCAATCAGAAGTCAGCAAATGGAAGGACCTCCAGGGGCAGTGGGGAAAGCTGTTTTCACCTTCCCCAGGCTCCTAGAAAGGCCTGGAGCTTGGGAGAGCAGAAAAATTGGGCCTTCCGGAACCAAAAAAGGTTCTCCATCGCTGCCTTCGGTTGTCATTTGAGAAATTCCAGGTTGGATAGTATAGAGTTCATGGAACCCACATACACTGTTTCAGAAATCAGTAAGGATGATGGAAAGCAGCATTAGTATTTGACATGGGACCTTCAAACAGGCCACTGTGGCAATTTCTAAACTGCATGAAGTGATATCCAGAAAAATGAAGTAAATAAAGCTTGAGAGATTGTGTGATTTTAAAAGTATAGAACAATAATGATGCTAATAATATTCCATTCTTGGAGTTCTTTTTTTTCTTCTTGAGTTTGTAGATTTTCAAACAATATTCTCTTGTCTGCAGAATAAGTGATTTTCTATCCTTCTATGTAATGCTTTCATTTTACATGAATTTATTAAACACAGTAAAATCAATAAAATATTGATTTTATTAATCAATAAAAAACAAAAGTTTTTTATTGATTTATTTACACAATTCTCTCTAAATATAGGAAGGAAATACTGTACATAAGGTGAACAGGAAAAGAGTAAGCAGTTAGATTAATGATAAGTAAATTATTTTAATAAAAGTAGAGTAACTTTCCTTTAGCTTAGTGCTCTGCAGCTATGTTGGACTTCAACTATGTTAGTGTGTTTCCAACTATCAAGGCCATGAAAAACAAGTTGGAATATAATATTGATAAACATCGCAACAATGATGAATGTTATGATAATGATGATAAAATATTGAAGGCACATCTAAACTTGTCTGTAGCTTTTAGATTTACTAACAGCATTTGGTAAATTGTATTTGTTTACTGCCTAAATAAGACACAACAATAGACAAAAACTTGTTATGTTGAATCAATAACTACAGAGTAATACAGTACACAGAAAATCTCTATCAAGTCACTTAGAGCTAGTAGTAGTTTAGCAGGACTGTTTGTTCAAGATGATGAATCACACTATTATAAAGATATTTAGAATTTCTCCAGTGTTACTTATTCTTTGTTTTTCAATCCCAAATCTCAGAACTTGTTGAAACTCAGCTTTACAATTTCTGTTGTTCATTTTGTGAATGAAAAACTCTACTCACTTGTGTATTTACATAACTGCATATTTATCCAACTTTATGTAGTCAAGCTAGGACTGGATTCTCCAATAATTGAATTGGGATGTCTACCATGAACTGTATTTTGTTTTAAATCTACACGTTTTTATAACTTTTTTTCTCTTTTCTCATACTCTACATACTTGTATCTTTCTATTTGCATGCCATTGTTTCATTTAGTTTACATAGGGATTGTCCCTTGTTTGAAAAACCTTGTCCTGTGTCTTCTTTGAAGAACCATGCTCCATATATTGAATAAGCTGAAATCTTCTAGAAGAAACGTATTTTCCTTTCTCGCTTCCTTTGAAATCCCATTTGATCTATTTTTCATATGTGACCACTTACATAAATACTCAGCATCAAGACAAAAATTATCGCTTCATAGTCACATTATATAGGAAGTCATATTAAATACTATTAATAATATATGTGTACTTGTGCTCGTACGTGGTTAATTGATCAATGTAGTTAAAATGTTCATGCTTTATATTTAATGTGGTTATAGACGATTAGGAAAGGGGCATGCAAATCTAATAAATTATTATTTTTATCATCATCATCATCATCATCATCATATTTAACACATTTTAATTTACCTCATTTAGATTCTTGAAAAGGAAGATGTTCTACAGTAAATGGTTATAAGTTGCTTAGGTCTGAAGAGAGCTCTTAAAAGGCTTATACAGTGATACCTCGTCTTACGAACTTAATTGGTTCCGGGATGAGGTTTGTAAAGTGAAAACTCACCCCTTTTGCCAGCCGAAGCGCCCGTTTTTGCGCTGCTGGGATTCCCCTGATTCTATGGAAAACCCCACCTCCGGACTTCCGTGCTTTTGTGATGCTGCAAAAACGGGTGCTTCGCTGGCAATGGAAGTCCGGAGGTGGGGTTTCTCAGTGAAGGGAGCCTTAGCGAAATTGCAGCATCGCAAAAACACAGAAGTCCTCGAAACCCCACCTCATGATGCTGTGACTTCACTGAGGCTCCCCTTGCTGGGAAACCCCACCTCCGGACTTCCGTTGCCAGAGAAGCGCCTGTTTTTGCGCTGCTGGGATTCTCCTGCAGCATCGCAAAACACGGAAGTCCAGAGGTGGTGTTTCCCATGGAGAGGAGCCTCAGGGCAATCCCAGCAGCTCAAAAACGGGCACTTCGCTGGCAACAGAAGTCCAGAGGTGGGGCATCCCAGTGGCGGTGGCTTTGGTTTGTAAGGTGAAAATAGTTTGGAAGAAAAGGCAAAAAAGTCTTAAACCCCGGGTTTGTATCTCGAAAAGTTTGTATTATGAGGGGTTTGTAAGACGAGGTATCTGTACTGTAAAAAAGGAAAAAATGTAATATAAATTACTTTGAAGTAATGCTATCTGGTCATCATTCAACTAAATATAAGTGGCAAGTTGAAAGACATGGATAAGGAGATGGAATGAGTAGAGAAGGGAAAGATGAGAAGTTCAGCCTTTGACACATACTGAGCTTGAGCTGACAATGAGGCATCCAGACAGAAATATCAGAGAAGCACTTGGAGATATAAAGTTGGCTAGAAGATGCAGTTCTGAGGTTGAATGGGGTGCTTTAGTATCCTCAGTATGTAGGAGATGTTGAAAGCAGGGAGGCAAGGCTTCTCAGGATAGGGGACAGTTTGTTTGCCCCCATACAAAATGCCTCTTTGAACCATGTGATGTAATATTTATGTTGGTAAACTTAAAATTGTCTCTTTTTTGCCATTTAGAACAACAATTTGCAATCTCTATACTATGCCACGAATTACAGAACCAGTTTGGCTCACTATGATGTCGGGGATGCTAGAGAAGAACCAATTCTGCCATCACTTTATGAAGGAATTTACTTTCCTAATGGAACAAGCCTCCAGGAACCAGTAAAGCATTCCTATATTATCTTTTTTCTTTTCTTTTTAAATCTTGTAGCAGTTTATTAAGGATCACATGCATGACAATGTCATTTCCCCCATAAAAATGCTTCAAGCCCATAAAAGATGCTATCTATCAGGATTTATAAATGTGCCCTTAAATAACAGTGAAAGATATTGTGTTTCCTCCAAATAAGACCCTGTCTTATATTGTTTTTGAACCTGAAATAAGTGCTTGGCCTTATTGCCGTGCACTCAAAATCCCGTTTGGGCTTATTATCAGAGGATGTCTTATTTTGGGAAAAACAGAGTAGAAACCTAAAAGAAAATTATCTCAATTGATAACTAATTTCAATTTTCTCTTTGAAGCCAAATTTAAACTGCTGGATTAACATTTTAAATCTTTATTAAGTGTAGCATAAATTTCAATTCCAAACCAAAAATTACCATTAAAGCAACAAAAAATTAAACAGAATACATTTGCTTAATATTGATACTACTATATAACCCTGATAGCCAATAATAACTTAAACCACAACTTGTAGATTTTTTAAAAAAAATTCAGGTGCTTTAAGTCACGGTTCAATTCTGTTTCTAAAATAAAAAGTTAATGTTGCTATAAAAGATTTTAGCCAATGAGAACCTCGTGTCTGACTGAAAGAATACAAATTTGCATAAATAGGAAGGAAAACTTAAGATGAATTGCCAAACCATATAATCTCCAAAGTGCTCAGTAACCAGATGCTGGAAAGCTACCAGCTGCCCAATATCATATGTTAACTACATTTTCTTAGGGGGGTGGGAGGGAAGGAATGTAGAATTGCCCTTGGGAATGGTGAAGACAAGCAGGTTTTTTATAAAAAAAAATCAGCATGAGAAAGAGGAAACCACAAGAAAAGAAATGAAAATAAACTATGCTATGATTTTAACATAGCTAAATAAAAGCTATGATTTTGTTTGATGTAAGATGGGACATAGAGAAAATCTATCTTGATAGACTTTCGAGATTTTGTTATTTTACCCTCCAACAATAAAGAAGATTCCTGAAATTCCTGCCTTCTATGTTTCTTGAATTTGCCTTATTCAAAGGGCAGACAGTTGAACTGATGCAATTCCATGGTATATTGTATCCAGATTTCAAAGCTTCTTTATGAATACTATTTATTTACTTATTAATTGAATTTTAAAGCAGCCTAAATTCCTGACAACTCTTAAGTGGCTTACTGATAGAAAATTAAGATCAAGAAACAAAAAGACAACTGGCCAGGGACAAAACCAAGAAATAAAACAGCAAAACAGGAGCAGCTATGGCACAGCTAGTTAAGACACCAACTAGAGGGGAGAATATTCTAGATTTAGTTTTTACAAATGGGAATTGGGTTTCAGAGGTCAAGGTGGGAGAAAATTTAGGTTGCAGTGACCATCTATGTTTGTGGTTTGATGTAAAAACTGATTGTGAGCAATCCTATACTGCAACCAAAGTATTGGATTTCAGAAAAACAAATTTTAATGCAATGGGGGAATATTTAAATAATGAATTAAAGGGGAGGGATAAAATGGCAGGAGCGAGCACCCAGTGGACTGTATTAAAAAAGGCCATCTTAAAAGCCACAAGACTTTATGTAAAGCAAGTAATTAAAGGTAAAAGGAAGAAGAAACCGCTATGGTTTAGCAATGATGTAAGGGCTATAGTCAATGGAAAAAAAAGGCTGCCTATAGGAGGTATAAAGAGTCTGGAAGTATAGCTTATAGAGAGGTGTATAAAATGAGACAGAAGGAGGCGAAACAGATAATATATGCTGCTAAAGCCTCAAAAGAGGAAGAAATAGCAAAATCTGTAAAGAAGGGGGATAAAACCTTCTTCAGATATATTAGCGATAGGAAGAAGAAAAACTGCAGCATCACAAAGCTTAGTACCGGGAATAATACATGCATTGATGGGAATAAGGAGATCGCTGACCATTTCAATAGCTACTTCTGTTCAGTTTTCTCAAAAGACACCTTACAAAATAATACTATAGAGGGATATAGCATTGCTTCCAGCTGTACGGATTCAGCTCCAGTGATCTTAGAAGCCGATGTCTTAGAAGAACTTGAAAGATTAAAGATAAATAAGGCAATGGGTCCAGATGGCATCCACCCCAGAGTTCTTAAAGAACTCAGATCTGTCATTGCTACCCCCCTGACTGATTTGTTTAACCAGTCCCTGTTAACAGGAGATGTTCCTGAGGATTGGAGAATGGCCAGTGTTGTGCCTATCCACAAGAAGGGCAGTAGAGAAGAAGCTGGTAACTACAGGCCAGTTAGCTTGACATCAGTTGTAGTTAAAATGATGGAGACTCTACTCAAAAAGAGGATAAATCAGCATCTAAAAAACAATAACTTATTGGACCCAAATCAGCATGGCTTTACTGAAGGCAAATCATGTCAGACTAATCTCATTGAGTTCTTTGACTATGTCACAAAGGTGTTGGATCAAGGTGGTGCCGTGGATATTGCCTATCTGGACTTCAGCAAAGCCTTTGATACGGTTCCACATAAAAAGCTGATAGATAAATTAGTGAAGATTGGACTTAATCCCTGGATAGTTCAGTGGATTTCAAGCTGGCTGAAGCATAGACATCAGAGAGTTATTGTTAATGGCGAGTATTCTGAGCAGAGACAGGTTACAAGCGGTGTGCCACAAGGGTCTGTTCTGGGTCCTATTCTTTTTAATATGTTTGTGAGTGACATAGGGGAAGGTTTGGTAGGGAAGGTTTGCCTATTTGCCGATGACTCTAAAGTATGCAATAGGGTTGATATTCCTGGAGGGGTCTGTAATATGGTAAATGATTTAGCGTTACTAGATAAATGGTCAAAGCAATGGAAACTGCAGTTTAATGTTTCCAAATGTAAAATAATGCACTTGGGGAAAAGGAATCCTCAATCTGAGTATTGCATTGGCAGTTCTGTGTTAGCAAAAACTTCAGAAGAGAAGGATTTAGGGGTAGTGATTTCTGACAGTCTCAAAATGGGTGAGCAGTGTGGTCGGGCGGTAGGAAAGGCAAGTAGGATGCTTGGCTGCATAGCTAGAGGTATAACAAGCAGGAAGAGGGAGATTGTGATCCCCTTATATAGAGCGCTGGTGAGACCACATTTGGAGTACTGTGTTCAGTTCTGGAGACCTCACCTACAAAAATATATAGACAAAATTGAACGGGTCCAAAGACGGGCTACAAGAATGGTGGAAGGTCTTAAGTATAAAACGTATCAGGAAAGACTTAATGAACTCAATCTGTATAGTCTGGAGGACAGAAGGAAAAGGGGGGACATGATCGAAACATTTAAATATGTTAAAGGGTTAAATAGGGTTCAGGAGGGAAGTGTTTTTAACAGGAAAGTGAACACAAGAACAAGGGGACACAATCTGAAGTTAGTTGGGGGAAAGATCAAAGGCAACATGAGAAAATATTATTTTACTGAAAGAGTAGTAGATCCTTGGAACAAACTTCCAGTAGACGTGGTTGGTAAATCCACAGTAACCGAATTTAAACATGCCTGGGATAAACATATATCCATTGTAAGATAAAATACAGGAAATAGTATAAGGGCAGACTAGATGGACCATGAGGTCTTTTTCTGCCGTCAGTCTTCTATGTTTCTAAAACAATCACAATCTTAAACCAAGGTCTGGGGGAACAACTAGATCTTTAGCAATTTGTGGAAAATAAAAAAGGTGTGGAAAATAAAAAATCTCAGGATGATGGTGGGCCCAGTAGACTCATTCTACACAACAGAGACTATCACTGAGAAGGGATGCTTCTGAGGTTCTCCAAGATGTCACTATTTAATTATTGGGACCAGGAGACATATGGATACAGGCAGTTCCTCACATAATCGGGCCCATGCAAGATTTTAGGAGGAATAATCAGGATCTTGAATTACATCTATAAGCCAGCTGTCAGCAGCATGAGAAGCAGTAGAGATGTTACAATAATCCAGTGAAGAGGTGACTGACTGAAGACCCTTTTGTGCTATTTGAGAGCACAATGTGATGCAGACCAAGCCAGTAGTCCTTTTAAAGATCAAATGGATCTTCTCTTCCAGAAAACCAGGGGGTGGGGAGGGAATTTGAAATTCTAGTTGCCTTTAAAAATTATTAGCATTACACATTTTGGTTTCCTACAAAAATCTGAATTGTAGAATTTTTTAAAAATGGGTTGTATTTAATGGTTCCAGTTCAGAAACTCCATGTGTTGGTAGAACACAAGATCTGCATTCTGTTCCCCGATGTACTGTTTGTGAAACAGAAACAACAATGTGATACTACTAGTTTTGCAAATAACTTAGACCAGTGATGGTACACCTTTTTTTCCTCGGGTGCCAAAAGAGCATGCACGTGTGCTATCACACTCATACCCATAATTCAATGTCTGGGAGGTCAAAAACAGCTTTCCCCCCCAGACGCCCTCTGTTTCCCAACTTCTAGTGGGCCCAGTAGACTCATGTTTTGCCCTCCCCAGGCTCCAAAGGCTTCCCTAGAGCCGGGGGAGGGTAAAAAGGTCCTCCTCATCCCCCTGGAGGCTTTCTGGAAGCCGAAAATGCCCTCCCTGAGCTTCTGTGTGAGCCAGAAATCTGATGGCCTGCACACACATGCGCGTTGGAGCTGAGCTAGGGCAACTGCTCGCGTGCCATCATATATGGCTCCGCGTGCCACCTGTGGCACCCATGCCAAAGGTTCGCCATCACTGCCTTAGACTCTCTTCCCTGATCTGGAAATGTTAATTGAATTCTCTCTTACGTAAGGGATATTGTCTATTACAGGCTTCCTTTTATAGAAGTAAATTCATCCAAAACCCTTTACAGTTCTTCAGTTTCTAAAGTATATGCCTTTTCCCTCCCCATCCAGATTTTTACCTGCTCTTCTAACTGCAGTTTTGACAAACCATCTGGCCTGGGTTCCAACTGTCATGCCAAATGGCCAGCCACCAATTCGAATATTTCTAGAGAAGCATTCCTCACAGACAGTGGACCTTTTGGCAAAGAGTCACCCATACAATCCACTGTGGGCACAATTAGGTATGTTTTAAACTACCTCGGTATATTTGTTCCATAAACAAAATATCCTTTCATTTATTTATTCAACTTTTATGCCACCCTTCTCCTTAGACTCAGGGCGGTTTTCAACATGTTAGCAATAGCACTTTTTTTACAGAGCCAGGCTATTGCCCCCACAATCCGGGTCCTCATTTTACCCACCTCTCAAGGATGGAAGGTTGAGTCAACCTTGAGCCGGTGATGAGATTTGAACCGCTGACCTAAAGTCAGCTTCAGTGGCCTGCAGTACAGCACTCTACCTGCTGGGCCACCCCGGCTCTATTTTGCTAAGCTGTTAATTCCTGATTGTTGAAACAGATGTATTAGAGCTTCTTGCCACATTTGTTAAATGAACCTTTGCAGTTGTTAAGTTAGTACAGTGATCCCCCGAGTTTCGCGCTCTCGATCATTGCTAATCGCTATATCGCGATTTTTCCACCCGGAAGTAAAAACACCATCTGCGCATGCGCGCCCCTTTTATCTATGGCCACGCATGCGTAGATGGTGGAGTTTGCGTTCCCCGGGCAGATCAGCTGCTGGGCGGCTTCCCTGGGTCTTCCTCCTCTTGCTGGCGGGAGGGCGAGTGGCGGGCATCAGCGAGGAGCCGGGGTTTCCCCTTTGCGTGGGCGGCCAGTAAGACCCCAGCGCCGCTTCCCAGCTGAGTCCCGAAGCCAAACGCGGAAGTTCGCCTTTGCCGTCTGGCTTCAGGACTCAGCTGCTGCAAGCGAGCAGCCGGGCGGGCGGGCGAACGGGCAAGCGGCAAGCGATCTTGGGGTTTCCCCATTGCCCAGGCAACGGGGAAACCCCAAGATCGCTTGCCGCTTGCCCGTTCGCCCGCCCGCCCGGGTGCTCACTTGCAGCGCCGCAGCAGCGAGGAGCCGGGCGGGCGGGCGAACGGGCAAGCGGCAAGCGATCTTGGGGTTTCCCCGTTGCCTGGGCAACGGGGAAACCCCATCTTCGGCTCCTCGCTGCTGCCGCGCTGCGGAGCAGATCAGCTGTTGGGCGGCCGAAGGGGTCTTCCCCGCCGCCCACACGCAAACTCCACCATCTGCACATGTGCGGCCATGGAAAACAGGATGCGCATGCGCAGATGGTGTTTTTACTTCCGTGCCGCTACATCGCGAGTTTACGATTATCGCGCGGGGTCTTGGAACGGAACCCTCGCGATAATCGGGGGATCACTGTAACACGATTGTTGAATGAATCTGGATTTCCAATTGATTTTGCTTGTTAGAAGGTTGCAAGTAGTGGTCACATGACCCTGGGCCGCTGCAACCATCATAATTGTGAGTCAATTGTCAAGCATCAGAATATAAGTCACATGACCATGGAGATGATGCAATGGCCATAAGTGTCAAAAATGGTTATAAGTTACTTTTTTCAGTGCCATTATAACTTCAAATTGTCACTAAATGAACTCTTGTAACTCAAGGACTACCTGTATTTCCAAGTTTGTTAATCAACTTTGTTACAGTCTGATTCTATGCATATTTATTTAGAAATAGCATTATGATAAATTACAAATTCTGAAGTGCAAAATTCTGGATTTTATCCAGCTAATCCTAATGGATTGGGCATTATTATGCATTAATCAAATCACATTCTGTGGGATTTTTATATGCAAAGTTTCAAGACAGCTGCCAGTTTGTTTGTTTTTATTCTGTAGCAATGGTCAAAATGAGCTTAAAAAGACAGGAGTAAGAATAAATTGACAGTAAGGCCATAGTACATTCTTATAGAGTAGTAACCAGATAAAGGGCTGCATCTGAAAGAGTTCCAAACAGAGAATGTCTAGAAAGCTTTTGAAGAGAGGTTACAACATATTGTACATACTTTGGAACAGTATTTGGTTATAATCATTGAAGTAGAATAGAGCGATCTGAGAGTAACAATTTGAGATAGAACAAACCAATGTAACCAGGATTCTCTGCAAACTATTCTGAGAGGTACCCTCCATCAATCATTTTTTTAATGCGTGCCCTGACATTTATAAATAATCTCAGAAATGTTATATCAGGCTTCAAGGAGTGACTTTGAATGATTTGCCCAGCCCTAGAGTTCAGTTTGGGGGACATTTCTTTCTCTGTCTTTGTCTCTCTCTCTTAACTGCATTATAAAATTCATGTTAGGAAAGCCATGTTGCTTTTTCCCCCTCTTACACAGTGGTTCTTCTCCAGTTGGTTATTTATGTTCCAAGTGTCAGGAAATAGAAAGATACTCTGCCTTCTCATGAATTTCAACAGTGACAGTGGCCCTTAACAGCAAGTTTATGATTGTGAGATAGACAATATGTGTCTGTGTGTGTTTATGCAGATTTGTGTTCCCTCTACCAATTTGGCTTAGATTGTCCGCTTAGCCTACAAAGAAGATTGCCATTATACTGTTGCATACTGAAAATAACAACATATTACTTTTATATTTTGTTTCGCAGGAGATCTGTATGGAGCCATTGGATCACCTGTGAGACTATCAAAAACAGTTGTGGTTGGCAAAAGGCAAGATCTTGTGCAACGTTTACTTTATTTCCTTACTTATTTCATAAGATGCTCGGAGTTGCAAGAGACTCATCTTTTGGAAAACGGTGAAGATGAAGCCATAGTAATGCCTGGTACAGTCATCACCACAACAATAGCAAAAGGGGAGGTAGAGGAATCTGAATATGTGCTTGTCACAATGCACAAGAACAGAAGCAATCTTTCCTTTCAAGAGTCTGAAGAAGTGAGAACTTCTGACTGCTGTTGTAAATATTGTAAATGCCCTATTAATCAAAAAGCAGATACTGTTTCAGGACTGGAGAAAGAAGATTTACAGAATGGCCTAAAGATGGATAAAGCTGCTTCATGTGACAGCAGTGTGGAGCCTTCTGATGTTCAAGAAACGTCTGTTGAAATTAAATGTAAAGAAGTATCAATGCCTTGTGCAGGAATAAAGTTAGAAAGAGTAGTCTTCTCGGGATCAGCATCTGTGGAAACGTGTGTGTTGCCAGAGTCCAGTTTGGAACCAACGGGTGGATTATGGGAGAATAGAGAACTGATAGACTCTGACAATCAGCCTGTTGAACTGTTGAGATCAACAAATACAATGGTAGAGAAGAAACCACCGGATAAAATGTCATCGCAGGCAATTCCTTGTAGCATGGCTGAAGTTCAAACCAAGGTGACTTTCCTCATTGGAGATTCTATGTCCCCTGATTCAGATATTGAGGTGCGAAGTCAAGTGGCTGAAGAACAAATGTCCAGGCATAGCAGCCATATGGAGATTGGAGAAGGGACAATTGTTGAGCAGAACTGTGAAAAACAAATCCTTGAGGACCAAAAAACAGATCCAAATGTGCCAGAAAAATTCCCTCAGGTTGCTATTGAGGTCCAGAATTGGAATCCTTGCAGAGCGGAAAGTGGAAATTTGCTTACCGAATATTTTGCTGAAGAAGGTTCTGTTGTAACCAGGACTATAGATGATATTCCAGTGGAAACAGCGAGAGACATTCTAGACTCTAACAGTAGCTTAGAATTTCCACCCAAAACTTTGAGTACAAAGAATAACAAATCCCCTAGTGAATTTTGTAAGTTTATGGAATCTGTTCGTCAAGAAACTTGTAAAAGCTGTTTTGCAGAGCAGGACCAAAGAGAAAAGCTCTCCATATTTATCCCCCATGGGGAAAGAGAGAACTTAGAAAAAAAATCTGATCCAGGTGTGGATTGGGACATTCCAAGGAATGAGAGTTCTGATAGCGCTCTTGGTGACAGTGAAAGTGAGGATGCAGCTCAGGATGCTGCAAGGACAAGCAGCAATTATTATGGGGCAGAACAAGAAGAATGGACAGAAGAAGAGGACATACCATTTCCTGGGTAGGTAGTATTTATTGTAGCAATGTACATTTTCTCAAATCTGGATGATTGTCAGCCCTTCAGTGTAGACCAAATGTGGAAACCAATTTTTTTTTATTGAATAGGTAATAATAACAGAATTTTGCAAATCTGAATGTGCTGCCCCCTCCCTCCTTTCCTTTTTCTTTGTGAGAACTAGAGAGGGTCTTGTCTGAGATGTCTTCTCAGGTTATTATCCGCCTTGGACTCAACCCTCTTTTATCTGACCATTGTCTTGGTAGTGAAACTTCCTCCTTTTCCTCAAGGACATTCCCTCTTCTCTGCCCAGTGATTTACTACATTCCTCCCAAATAGTGGTTTTGAAGATAGTAGCCAGACTTATAGGTGTATGTGTTTGTATAAAGTTAGACACATACCGTATTTTTCAAAGTACAGTAGTACCTCGTGATAGAACCCCTCGCCATACGAATATCCCGAGATACGAGCCCGGGGTTCGGAAAAATTTTGCCTCTTCTTACGAACTTTTTCCGCCTTACGAACCTGCCGCCCAAATGCCGAACCCGGAAGTTCGGCAAAAGTTCGGGTTCGGGTGGCCGCCGAGAAGCCCCACCGCCTGGCTGTTGCCCTTTGAAACAGCCAGGGGGCTTCTCGGCATCCTCCCGAACTCGAACGCCAAACCCAAACTTTTGCCGAACTTCTGGGTTCGGCGTTCGGGAGGCCATCAAGAAGTCCCTCTGCCTGGCTGTCACCTTTTGAAACAGCCGGGGGGCTTCTCGCTGTTCTCCCAAACGCCGAACCCAGAAATTTGGCAAAAGTTCAGGTTCGGCGTTCGGGTTTGGGAGGACGCTGAGAAACCCCGCCACCTGGCTGTCAGCTTTGCAAAAGAGCCACGGAGCTGTCGGCCGGTCGGGAGGCTCAAACGTAGGTGAGGAATCCCAAATAGGGAATTCAATGGGCGGAGCTTTGACGTCACGGAGACATCCTTCCTGGGCGGCCGAAACGTGGACTCCCTGGGTTCGTATCTCAAAAAGTTCGTATAATGAGAGGTTCGTATCACGAGGTACTACTGTACTATGACAATTTTTAACCAGGTTTATATACAGTAATACCTCATGATACGAACTTAATTGGTGCAAGGAGGAGGTTCGTAAGACGAAAGGTTCGTAAGACGAAACATTGTTTCCCATAGGAAACAATGTAAAGTCAATTAATCCGTGCAACCAAAAAAAACCCTGCAAAAAAACGGCTTTCGGTGACTGCTGGGAAGCCGCACGGCTGTTTTAAAAGGTGATAGCCGGCCTGGGGGGCTTCCCAGCACCCCCCCCCGAATGTTCGGGGGGGTGCTGGGAAGCCCCCAGGCCGGCTGCGACCTTTTAAAACAGCCGCGCGGCTTCCCAGCTGTCTCCGAACGCGGAAGTTCAGCTTTGGCGTTCGGCTTCAGGAGACAGCTGGGAAGCGGCGCAGCTGTTTTAAAAGGTCGCAGCCGGCCTGGGGGGCTTCCCAGCACCCCCCCGAACCCCGACCCGGGTTCGGGGGGTGCTGGGAAGCCCCCCAGGCCGGCTGCGACCTTTTAAAACAGCCGTGCCGCTTCCCAGCAGTCTCTGAACGCCGGTTCGTAACTCGAAAAAAGTTCGTAAGAAGAGGCAAATTTTTTCTGAACCCCGGGTTCGTATCACGAGTTGTTCGTAAGACGAGGGGTTCGTATCTTGAGGTACCACTGTAGTTCCTTCATGTCTATTCTATGATCCAATTGGGAGTTTCTTTAATCTGTATTCTAATTTTAATCCACAGTGAAGATGACCCAATTTGCACTAAAATTGATATAAATATGCTTATACAAAATGAACAGACTTTATTATGGTCAGTTGAAAACAAAACATGTTAAAATAAGAATAAAAGCACAAAACAGAATAAGAACATTACATGCTGGCAAATTCATTGGTAGAAGGTTGGAGTATGTATAATTTTACAGGCAGTATTTTAAAATTTGGCTATGTTCAGGGAAACGCAATCATGCTAATGTAATCATTATAACCGTACATAAAAATGATCAGAATTTTCCAGGTGTTTTTCCAGGTAAGATGGGATCTTTATTGTACTAGAAGGTATGGTATAGCAAACACATGCTGTATAGGAGCATATATGTGTGTAAATCCCACTGAAATCAGTGAAATATTGGTGGCGTTGATGCAGTAGTTGCCCACCGTAGTGTTTCGGTGGAGAGAAATCAGTGCTAGTTATAGTATGTATGCCCATGTTATACCTTTTTTTCAGGTCAAAATTAATTGAAGTGAACTCTGTCCAGCCCAATATTGCCAATTTTGGAAGGTCCTTGCTAGGTGGCTACTGTCCATCTTACGTACCTGACTTTGTTTTGCAAGGACTAGGAAATGATGAGAAACTGAGACACTGTTTGATGTCAGATTTGTCGCATGCTGTGCAGGTAATTTAAACTATATTCAACAGATGAAGTATATCTCAAAAGCCAACAAAAGGAAATATTTCTGAAGCCTTGCTAGAGCAGGCATGGAGTTTTGTTTTTTAGTCATTATCTTAATCAGAAAAGGTTCTTATCGTTTGATAGAAAAATGAAAAACTTGTTCAATATAGGCTAAGAACCTTTGGCTAAGGATCTTTAGGTGGTCTCTTCCTTGAGGTCATAATTCTCAAATTTGAGGCTAATCTTATTTCATTGACTATTTAGTGATATTATTTATATAATGTTTGACTAATAGGTATTAGTGGGAAAGAACTCATTTTCCTGTCCTGCTTAGAAGGTTTTTCAGGCATCTGGTTAGCCCTTTGTCTAAACTGAATTATACATTAATAGTTATTATTATTTAAGTTTTTTCACTTGTTACTGGGACTAAAAAGTGTAATAGGGTGTTTCTGTTACTAATGCAGACAAGTAGTAATGAACTATGAACAGGAATATGTATATTAAATATGACCTTAAAATTAACTTTACATGTGCCATAGCCTTTTAAGGTTAGAAGCCGGTTGTATTTTTGTCCAACAACTTCCTGTGCAGTAGCGACTTAAAGATTAACATTACTCAGGAAATATAAGTCATCATTTTCTGGCTTGTGATTTGAAATGGGGAGTTTTCCATTTATTTTCAAACAAAAGGAAACATACTCTTCTCAGATTAGAGATAATCCTCGACTTAATAATGACCACAATTGAGCCCAGAATTTCTATTACTAACTAAGACATTTGTTAAGTGAATTTTGCCCCATTTTACAACTTACCTTGCACAGTTGTTGTGAATCACTGCATTTGTTAAGTTAGTGACACCGTTGTTAAGTGAATCTGGCTTCCATGTTGACTTTACTTGTCAGAAGATCACAAAAAGATGACCACATGCCCCCGAGACATTGCAACCATCATAAAATTGTTTGTTGTGAGCCGGCCTGAGTCCACGGAGAGAGGCGGCATACAAATCCAATAGATGAATAAATGAATGAATACAAGTCAGTCGCCAAGCATCTGAATTTTGATCATGTGACCATGGCAATGTTGCAATAGTCCTAAGTGTGGAAAAACAGTCAAGTCACTTTTTTCAATGCTGTTGTAATTTTGAACAGTCACTAAAAAACTATTATAAGTTGAGGATTACCTGTATAATTTCCAACATCAAAAATTACAAAGAGTGATGAGACAATATACTGTATACAGACTCCCATATCCATTCCCATACACCACTCTGGCTGTAAGAGAGAATGGATATAATATTGGTGATTTGAGAGTCTCAATCATTTAGGCTTTTGTGATTCAAATGTAAACAACTTGGGCACTTTTGGTCTGCTTCAGAACTATACTTCAAACTCATTATTTTACAAGTGCTTCTCTTTTGCTCCCTCTACTGGTGTTGGTGCTTAAGGCAGGCTTGTGCCTACAGCTTCACAATTTGATCTATACCAATTTAATTGATGTAAATTGAAGCATTCGTGCACAAAAGAATAAAGGAAGAGAAAGAAATCTTTAAATAAGTTTTGGAGCTTGTATGTGAACCTGTTCTTGAAAATGAGATCTGGAACTTTCCTTGAAAAGATTGACTTTTGTAATTGCTTATAGCTACTTTCTTTTATTACAGTGAATATACTAAGAGTTTGTTTCATGAAATTATATACTGCCTTTCATGGAATTGCAGCTTTCCCCAAAACACTGCATCTCGCTGATACATTGTTTGGCCTCTCATTCTAAATTATTTTGAGATTTTCATTCTCAAATCAAGTTTACTGAGAAAGTTCTCCCACACCATTGGCTGTTGGCTATAATATCTTTAATATCAAAGTCACATTTGTTAAATGGCATGTACCTGTTTTACTTCTAGCATCCTGTCCTGGATGAACCAATTGCAGAAGCTGTCTGCATTATCGCAGATACTGATAAATGGACAGTGCAAGTGGCCAGTAGCCAGAGACGAATCATCGACAACAAACTCGGGAAAGATGTACTAGTCTCTAACCTTGTCTCCAACCTGCTTCATTCCACTCTTCAACTTTATAAGCATAATTTATCTCCAAATTTTGTAAGTACTCGGGCAGTTGAATTGTGAATTGGAATCCTGTGGTTTCTGTCACTGTGCAACATTACTGTATTTGTTCTCTTCCCCCCAAAATCAAAATGTCTTTATTAGTTCCTTTGACTTCAGTGGAATTTATTTTTTTAATGTGAGCTCTACGAATTCTTACAAACTTTGGAACTTCCCAGCAAATTTAGCAATTCTTCAACTTCTGGTTGTTCCCTAAGACTGATGTTGAATGAAAGAGCAGAAGTGGTTAGAGATTATGCTCCAAAAATACACTGCATTTTTTGGACTACAAGACATACTGCACTAAAAGATGCAACTACGTTTACACAAGTAAAACAAGAAAAAAATAGTTTTTGGCCTTCCACGTCACATTTTCACCCTCCCAGTCTCCCAGAAGCACTCTGCAGCAGTGTTCCCTCTATTTTTTTTGGGGGGGGGGGCGAAAAGTATAGTGCCTGAGCGGCAGTCCCTTTGGGACTGGGCGGCACAGAAATAATAAATAAATAAATAAACAAACAAACAACCCACCCTGTTTTGCCTCAGAGAATTTCAAAATAAAATACTGTACTGTGTGTCTATAACAGTGAGCTCATAATAGGGCAACTCTATCAATATCAAAATGCCACTTAAATAGTTGAGCTAGTTTCAAACTAGATTTTGATTTTCTTTCTCTCTTCCTTACTCCCATTCTTTTTCTTTCTCTTTTCCTTCCTCTCTTTTTTCTATCTGTTTCTCTCTCTTCCTCTCTCTCTCCTTCCCTCTCACTCTTTCCCTCTCGGCTTCTGGGCAGGTTTGGAAAACTCTGAGTTGATGATGATTTTTAAGTGAGCGATTGCTCACTGCTCAGCTTAGAGGGAACTATGCTCTGCAGTGCTCTGCACAGCCCGGTTTTGCAAAAAATGGGCCTGTTTTGGGGATCCCAAGCCCTCTGTGCATTGTTTTCACCCTCCCAGACTCCCAAAAACACTCTACAATGCTCCAGAGTTTGTTTTTGCCCAAAAAAAGCACCCATTTTTGGCCTACAGAGTGCTTCTGGGAGTCAAAAAAGGTGAAAATCTGATGGGAACTCAAAAATGGGCTTATTTTTGGCAAAAATGGGCCATACGGAGCATTGCAGAGTGCTTCTTGGGGCTGGGGAGGGTGAAAACATGACGCTTGATGGGTTCAGGAAGCCAGAAACGCCCGTATTCAATCTATATGACACACCTAAATTTTCACCCACTTTTAGAGGGGGGAAAGGTGCATCTTATACTCTGAAAAATACTATGATTATCAGTACATCTAAAGCTCTCACTCTCAGGTTTTATTTCTTATGTAGATTAAATAGGAAATTTCAGACTACACACTATTTAGTTTTCATATTTGAATTTATAACTTCAATAACTGAAAAAATGTTACAAAATGCGTCAGAGTGGCCATAACTAATCACTTTGCAACAATTTAATATTTATTCATTTCTTGCCTCTTTTCCATCATTTCTTCCTATGCTGTTCAAATATACTCCCACTTTTCCTATAACCTGCTTGATTTTGAAAGTTTAAAGAGTATTATATGCATCAAGTCAGAGGCTATTTTGAAAACTGATCATGATATCAACAATCAGGTAAAATTATCTTCATGAAACTAAGTCAGAAGAGATTATCCATTATCTCTGCACTTTTTTTTGCTTTATTTCACAAATACTTGTTGATATGTAGCAGAATGAGTTTTAAAGCAGGAAAGGTTTCCATTGAGTATCTTCCTTCCATTTTAAGATTATCATTAGTCTTACTTTTTTTTTAATTTCACAAAAGCCCTAGAATTAGGGGGTATGTTAAGCTCTGCAACCTATGGTAAGTTAATATAAAACTAATGTTCAGAAGCTAAAAAAGATAAAGGAGATGGTTTAATAAGCAGGTAATTGCCAGGTTTTCTATGCCTTGCAAAGATATGGATTTTTTTATCTTCACAGGACATTTGTTAAGAGAAACTGTCAGCTTTCACATTAAGACATTGTTTAAGTTCTGTATGAGTAAGAATCCAATTACTGACATTCCTGGACCCTGTTCTTCCTCAATCAATAAGTTTAGTTATTGAGATTCTGTATAAGAATCCTGTTTGGAAGACTTATCTTTGGTTAACTTAACTTAACTTTGACAACTTTCAAGAATTGATGCTATTTAATGTCTAATATGTTTACTGATTATAATGACTACAAAATGCAAGCATATTCAAATGTGTATGCGTCTACAATAAAGACTTATTGGCCAATGTTGTGGTTTAATAGTTTCTTTTTTCATTTGTTCCTAGTGTATCATGCACCTAGAAGATCGGTTGCAAGAGCTGTATTTTAAGAGCAAAATGTTGTCAGAATATCTCAAAGGCCAAATGCGGGTTCATGTGAAGGAACTGGGAGTAGTACTGGGGTATGCTTTCTATCCAATTCTTGGTCTTGTTTACTTGTTTATTTTGAATACACAACTTGTAGGGTTATTTGCTACAAATGTTCCATGGTCAGGAATTTGACTTGCAATTTGGACATTTGCTACAAATGTTCCATGGTCAGGAATTTGACTTGCAATTTGCTTTCACACGGAACGGACCTGTACTGAGTTGCAGAGTTTAAATTATAACCTCCTTGGAGCAAGAAAGATAGATTTCACCAGCTGCTTGGCTATTAACTCCTGTGAGAAACAACGAAAACTTTAAGCAAGAAGAGTCTATCTAAGGGCAGCAATTAGAGTTGACTGTTGGTAAATTACAGGGTAATTTTTGGAAGAACAAAAGTTTGTATGTACGATAAATCTTAATATGTTGTTCTTATGCAGTGTAAGAATCCACTTTAAAACCAGTCCTTAAAGCCATTTTTGTAGGCAGCATATAAAATCAGGCCAATGCCAAGGATATATTTTCTTAGTTTATGCTTTTCTTTTACTTTGGTTCCTATTTATTCATATTTAATTTTAAGAAAGCATTCCGAATTTAAACCCAGTGATCAAAAATTGTGTGCCTGCATTGCATCCGTCCACTTTTGACTAAAACTTTAGCAAAACAGATCTGTTGTCAGACTGGTCCTGGGGAATTGCTTCTGGTGATCATCAGTCCCATCATATGCACTTATGAAATAAGTATTTGCATTCTTTAATTACAGAAACATCCAGACTGTAAAATATTTAAAGTACATTGACAGTTTATATAAACAAGCTGTTTATGTTTTAATAAACTAACTAGAAGTACGTTTACAGGAGAAAATTATGAGCTTCAGAACTTTTCAAGTCAGGGTGGTTATTGATGATAATATTTCTTTGTCTTGTAGGATTGAATCCAGTGACCTCCCTTTATTGGCAGCTGTAGCAAGCACCCACTCTCCATATGTTGCCCAGATTCTTCTCTAAAACACCAAAAGGGCAAAGACAATAATTCTATTTTTATAAAACGGAAGACAAGGAAACAGACATGAACTTCCATTTTCCAGACTCGTTCTTGCTTGCAGGCAAGTGACTTGAACAACCTGCCAGCTTGATAATGTGCCTCTGCAAGTGAACACATAAATGTACAAACATGTTCCCCCTTCTTTTCCTTGCCTATTCATTTAAAAATCAACCAACCAACCAACCAACCAATAGAACAGACACTAGAGCTTGGAGTACATGGTTTGGACAAGGATTGCCAAAATGATTGTAACTGCAGACTGTTGAATAGGATCACCAGAATGAATAACTCCTTTGTAGCCTCCAAAGTGCTGTTGGTGCTTGTACAAGAGATTGGAACCAGCTAATGTTTGAAGCCAATTAATAGTATATTTACAATGCATAATGATGAAGCTCTTTTTGTAACCAATTCAACTGCATTAGAAGTACAACAAAATGTTTATTTGATAAAGGCAGATAGGATTGTAACCAATTCAACTGTGTCAGAAGTGCAGAAATTAATTTGTTGTTGGCAGGTAGCAGTTGGGAAGGTAGTGTGCAATTCTTTCCATAGGAGGAGACCTGGGTGTAATATTTGTATGAATGCATGATATTGGTTGAGAATGAATGAATAAATATGAATATATTCATATATTCATATCCCCCCATTTGGGTATGAAATTGACATTATGCTTGTTATGTTCTGATGTTGATACTACTGTTTAAAGACTACAGAAAACAAATGTTTGTTTTTTTATTTTTAAAAAAGCAAAAAGCTGAACAAATGATCTGTAATATTTTGTTAGGGTTTTTTAACAAGAATTTCCTCCCCTTTTCATCATGCTTCATTTGGGATGCTATAAAGAAAAACTAGCGCTGTTAAACCTGTTTTTTAAACAAGAGGATGTTGTAAAGAGCTTTATTACATATTGGTGTTCCATTAATTTCAGTGTATTTTTCAAAAAATTCAAAAGGGAATGGATTACTGAAAATTATACAATTTCTATAATAGAGTTAAAATGCTGGGGGTAAAATTCTTCAACTATTCTGACAAATTTTAAGCTTTAAAACTCAATTTATTTGCATTGTATTAATTATTAGGCTATTCAGATGGGATAACATTTCTAACCTGTTTATTAAGAACTGGATTAATCATATGCATATTTTCTTTGAAGTGAGTCCCAGGGAGTTTAATGGGATTTACAAGTTCTTTCCAATTGTGTCCTGTGGCAACCACTTTGTGTCCACCTACAGTCTTTGGGAGAAGAGCTGAAAATATGGAGTGGGAATATAGAAAAGAAAAGGCAAATTATGCCATGCTCTTTCATCATTTTGGTCATGATTAAGCAATAAAGAATTCTAATATGGGACCTCTGAAAAACCCTCTAGATGTCTTACAGCTATAATTCCAAGAATTCTCAGCCAACATGGATTTTTGGGAGTTGTCGTTCCAAAAGATGTAATACTTTTTAATTTGGGGGTGATGATATTATTTTGAATCATTTTTACTACCTTGAGTTAAACAAGGGGAAATAGCATGAAGAACATGTAATACTTTCCCCTGTACCATCATCAACATAGCAAATTGCTTTTCTTTTGTGATATTTTGATTCAGTTGAATTCAAAACACATTTTCCCTAATTCATACACACACACATGAAATCTTTCAGCTGTTGAGGGGTTGTTGGAGGTTTTTTGGTCTATGTTTGAAGCTTGCTAGAGTCTTCCCTCCTTGCCTTTTCTGGAAAGCATATCTCAAGATATATTCACCTTGCCCTTGTCCGTAATTTAAAAAGTTCTTCTGGAGTTACTTTGGTAACACCATTACTGTGAACTATGACTGTATTAGGTCTGTGACATCAATAACCGGGATGAAATGCAGCTGGCTTCCTTACCAGTTCGGAAGTGCACGCGCCTCTCGCGCGCACTTGGTTCGCTCAGACGTGCATCATCATGTCACGGTTTTGATCATGTGCACATGCACAGAAGGCTTTGCGTGTGCACAGAGGATTAAAACCAGGATGTGACCAACGTCTGGGCGGGTTGGCAGAGCTTCATGCCATTACCACTGATTCACCAAACCTCATGTCGCTGGCGCTACCGGCCAACACAAGCACAACAGAGCTGGCAGCATTTCACCCCTGATCAATAGTAATAGGAGGAAACCCCATCCTACTTTTTAGATTAATCTAGGAACTTTAAAACAGTTTTAACCGGAGAAGGTATAGGGCAGCTTTACAAATAATCATTGATTTTATGCTCAGTAGCCTATGCAGTCTATTTAAATTTTAAATAATAATTGGTCAGAGCCTGAAATTATTTTCTCTACTAAAACCTTATCACTTGTTAAAGAATTCCTGCTTCCCCACTTCTTACTACTTGATGTCTTCTCCAGCATTTGATACTTTTGGTTTTTTTAAAAACTGGACAAAATCACTACCTTATGCAGCATTTACCTGATTCTAATTTATCTGTTTCTTTTCCATTTTCACTTATTTTTCACTTTCATTTCACTTACTTTCAAGTACTTGCTGCAATAGGCATGATTGGGGCTAATATTACAGGGAAAAAAACTATTAAAAATGAATAATAATACAGTTTTTATTTGAATAAAGTATATGATGAAATAATTAAGTCCCAATAATATATGCAGACTGTTCTTCCACATTACAAATATACTTGTTCCTTGACAGACAAGAACAGTTTTAATAACATACTTGAGAATTGAATAGAAATCCATATAAAACAATATTCAATTTCCATCAGAGCCCACAGATAAATGTGGTCTCCTCTTTCACTTACCTATTTGTTACACATGCCCTAAACTTTCCAAACATTTAAAAATTCTAGCAAGATTTTTTTTCTGGTATAAAAATTCATCCCTACGCCTGCACATTAGCAAAAAGTGTAATCATAAATTAGCATTCAGCCTGCTGGGCCTTTGCAGTGGTAGAGGCAAGTGAGTAGGTTTAGCATTTAACTTGTCAGGCCATTGTTTTTCTTCAGAACAAATGGAAAGATAAGAAGCTTTGCAGATCAGGCTGTCTCCCAGTAAGCTTAATGTGAACCCATGAGAGCTCAGGTTGATTTTAATACAGATGTTACTCACTAATGGCTGCACTAAATGTTACAATTAAGTGGACATAGATTTGCCTATGGTACTTAAAATTAATTAATCTTGGGCTGGTCATTAAGGTAACTCCAGCAAATAGCAAACATGGGCTCAATATCTCAATATCTTAATAGAAAGAAATTGGAGCAAAAATAAATGTATGCTTAGATTTTTAAGTGGTTCTCATCAGGTGGCTACATTATAATTGTGCTAAAATTTAATTTTTTAAAAAACAATGGGATCTAAAAGTCTGCCTGAAAACAGAAACTACAACTGTGACAAGGAAAAGGGGTTTTCAGTAGTCAAGGACACCTGATTTATAATATTGTCTATGGTTCTTCCCAACTGAGAAATAATTTGCATTCCAGTTTGAAGATAAATCTGTCTCCCACCCCTCACCTCCATATATCTTCCAGACAATCACCTTGAACATATTTAGTAAAGAAACTGCAGGTTTCAAGGATTTCCATGTTGAAAAAAGTGATGGATATGTTGAACGTGCTGATAAAAGTCTGCAGTACTGAAAGCATAATTTTAACTCAAATGTTAAGTCCCACGGGGGTTTCTATACTGCAGCTTCATGGCAGATATTCTGTGATTGCATTTTTATTTGTATTTTTTTGCAAAAGGATAGGACAGTTTATACCATAATCTTTTGTTTTCTCCAGTCAATTTTCTTTCCTCCATTATTCTGAAGTGAAGGTTATAATTACTCCAAATGGTAGAAGACTAAAAATCATCTGCATATCTAAAAGTGTGTGATTCACATGTAAAGCTAGGATATATAGTGTTCCCTCGATTTTCGCGGGAGATGCATTCTGAGACTGCCCGCGAAAGTCGAATTTCTGCAAAGTAGTGATGCGGAAGTAATTACACTATTTTTGGCTATGAACAGTATCACAAGCCATCCCTTAACACTTTAAACCCCTAAATTACCATTTCCCATTCCCTTAACAACCATTTACTCACCATTATTACTGGTACTCACCAATGAATAAGACACTTAGTGATCCTGATATTTATAAACATAATTATTTATTAACAATAATAATTATTTTTTTCCGATAACAACGTTGATTGGGTGAGATTTCAGCCAATCAACAATGGCAGACGAAAGTTTGGCGATGACATCTGACGTCATCAGGCAGGAAAAACTGTGGTATAGAAAAAAACCACAAAGTATTTTTTAATTAATATTTTTTGAAAAACCGTGGTATAGGCTATTCGCGAAGTTCAAACCCGCGAAAATCGAGGGAACACTGTAGCCTGCTCTTGCCACGTATAGATCGGCCTTTAACAATTTGTCATCTAATTTCCAAAATTAAAACTAGAATCCCAAATGATATTCCATCTTAGTTTTCCTCCTGCGGTATTGAGAAATTAAACTGTTGATTGTATTGTCTGGCCTTACAACTCTCCCATTCCTCTTAGGGCTTCTGTTCTTGGCTGCAAAGGCATTTACAAGTGGATTTAAAATATTCTGGTATGCTATTTTCATGTTTGTAAAATACAGGAAATCTTGTTGGAGCAACAAATTTGCTTATTTGTTCCCTCTCTGGTTCTACATTGTGTGACAGCTGCGTATGTAGTTACTCTGTTATCTTTCTTGATGGCGGCTATTGGTGATTTGAAGACATCCATTTAAGTGGTTTCCTGGGTGAATAGAGTTAAAAACAGGACCTCTAAATGGGAAGTTTTCCCACTGCATACAGGCTCATTAGCTATTTTAAAAGCTTGTAAATGCCAGCGTTTCTCAACATTGGCGACTTGAAGATGTTGTGGAGTTTAACTTCTAGAATTTGCCAGCCAGGTTGAAGTTGAAGTCCAAATATCTTCAAACTGTCAGGGTTGAAAAGTACTGGATTAACAGGGGATCTTGGTAATTTCTTCAAGTATTAAGTGTTACCTTTCATGAATTTCTCCAAAATTATTACGATTAAACATTATCCTTCAATTCCAAGCATTTGGTTGAATTGGGATTTTTTTTAATGATCTTGTTACTCATTCTAATTATATAATGGGAATAGTTACTGTGCAAAAGGTATGGCATGAGAGCATGCTTTCTTGTGACTGATAACTTGTATATGGTACATGAAATATCAAGGTACTGCATAGATTTATCTGAATTTTAATTTTGTTTTTCTAAGGGAAATATAACAGCGCTGTAGCATTGACCTCATATCATGCTGTTCAGAACAATGTATGTGCAAGACTAATCTTGATTTTTGCAATATTTCTAATGCCCATTAATATGTCTTAATTTTAAGGCTGAAAATATTTAAGTATATTGCACATAAATGCTAACAGATTTATTTCCATTGTTAACTTGTAAATGCAAGATTGTTTTAAAAAAACAAAGGGAAAGGGGAATCTGAAACATGATTTTTCAATGTAGCCTTTTAAAATCTGAGTTAAAAACAGATTTTTTAAAAAAAAGGGGGGGGGTTTAATTGTCTTGTTTTAAGTCTTCTCTAAATTATGTAAATGGTAGTATGTGTTATATGCTGGATAAAATGTACATAATTGTTATATTTTGTGTTTTTCTGAGATATATACATATGCATACACACACACACACACATACACAAATGTACATACATATCTCAAGATGTGCACTTGTATTATAATAACTGTTCCCAGTTTTAGGGGAATTTTGTGCAATAAATACAAGTTTGTCCCTTTAACTGCTAGTTGTTAACATTGTCTTATTTTATTCAGGGTGACAGTGTTGGTTAAAAAAAAGCCATAATCTATAATTATATCAAATATCTAAGTCCCATCCCTCTTGTATCTGTATCAATTTCACATGCACATAGAGAAGGACAGATCTTTGATTGTGATAGCTGTTTTGATCTCCATTCTTCAAGTAATGGTGTAGAGCTATTTATGAATTAAGGGGAAGGGGGAGAGAATGCATATCAGGAATACAAATTGGTATTATCTTTATATATATTTTAAGACCATCTCAGTTGCCTACCTTGCATTTTGGAGAGACACAAGACTAATTGTGGTCTTTGCAATTTTCTAACCACTGCTGCCTTCCCAAGTGGCTTAGATCTCCCTTCTTTCAAAATCAACATGATTACATGATCTTAGGTACTATCACCCTGGAGCCCCAAGATTCCGTTGAGCAAGTCGATATTTTCTTAGACCATTTATGTGATGCTTTAGGCTGACGCCTCACCTTTTACGGTGAATATCCAAGTATAGTGCAGCACTTACTCCTTATTTCTCCTAAATAATTATCTATGAATGGAGGATGGTCATCTGATGAGAACAGTAGAATATGTTTAAATGGGCAGAATGTGTGGAACATTAGACCAGAGGTGTCAAAGTGGTGGCCCGCAGGCTGGATGTGTCATACATAGGCCACACCCACCCCAGCTCTGCAAATGGGGAAAAACGTCATGTGACGTCAACATGACACCATGAGTTTGACACCTGTGCATTAGATATTCCTATTAGAAAGCAAAGTTCCCTTTGAAACAGTTGTTCCTGGTGAAGATTAACATTTTTAATATCTGCATAGGACATAATAATAATAATAATAATAATAATAATAATAATAATAATAATAATAATTTATTAGATTTGTATGCCGCCCCTCTCCAAAATTCTCTTCCTTTTGTTCTCTCAAATTTATCCATACATAGTTTTGATCCCCTCCACACTTCGATACCCAGAGATTGTGTAGTGAAATATACATATTATCTTGGTCTGAAAGATTTATAACCCAGTGTTTATGTCAGTGAAGGGTTGCAAAAAATGTTACTGCCACACTGTGGTTGTGGCTTATTTTGTGGGTGTGGTTTGCTGGCCATGTGACCAGGTGGGAGTGGCTTGACGATCATGTGGCCGGGGTGGCTTAAAGGTTGTGTCTGGCTTAAAGGTGGCCAACTTGATATCACTTACATCAAGGGTTTGGGTTAGGGTTAGAGTCCCTGGCCTCTCCTCACCTCAAAGAGATACAATTTCCCTATCTATTTTCTATGACTGAACATCCAAAATATACTATTTAATTCAATGTATATATGCCATATGTGTACATACATATTACACAGAGGCACACAACAATATATATTATCTTCTATATAAACTGTACTTGTATGTACACACATACACACAGCTCTTCTAAAATTATACACATTCAACCTCATTTTACTGCGATATGAAAGAGCCCAGAAGGGGAAAAAAGAAAAAAATTCAAAAATTTTTCTGCCGATACTGTGCACCCGACCAAAATTTTTCTACTGGTTCTGCATATCTGACCATACCCGTAGGAAACCATCACTGGTTTATGTGTTCTGGACATTACCAATTGATCTTAGCAATTTTACATAAGGTGGGAGAAGGTTCCTGATAGAACTCTGAGTCAGATAAATTCAATTATAATAAGAGAACCTCCAATATGAACTTATATCGTTTCCCGTCAGAAGCCAGTGATTGAAAATATTTTTAAAATGTTCTTTAGAAGTTCTAAGCAAGGAAAATAATTTTATTGTAAGTAAATATGTACAAAAAAGATAATTTACCCAGTATGTATCTTCCAAGGAAATGAATAGGATTGTTTATAATAAAAACTTAAAATACTTGTAAGCACTAAAATTATTTCATAATCATTTGCTTCCTTGTACTAAGTAATTAAATCTAAACACTGAAAATTGATTCCTTTAGACTATTCTGAACAACTGCTATATTCGTGACTGGGGACTCTTACCATGATTCTGGGTATGAAAATAATAAGGAATTCCTATAAGTATAAATATATACTGTCCAGATACATTGTACTGGCAAGGAATCTACACAAATACTGACTTGTATGATATCAGGGAGGTAATATTTGTCATGCTTCTTACTTGGACAAAATTACTTATAAGGGTACAGAACTTTAGATTAAAGAAACTCTTGTTCATACTTGGAATTTTTCAGTATGATGAAAGCACACATGAAACACTTAAGCAAAGTTGACACAATGCAACCAAGTTGCAAAATCACAAAAAAATGTCCCATGAACAATAGCTATAAGAATGTAATTTCTTACAGCACGATTCAGAGTTGACACATTTTTGAAGCCTCTCAAATCCCCAGAAACATGAAGAATACAACATCCCATCTGTATTAGATCAAATGCCTTTACCTACCTAATACATTCCATGTGTTTTGAGGCTATTATTCCTAAAATTTCCAGACAAGACAGTCCATGTTGTCCAGCATCCTTGATCCTAAATGGTCTACAAAACGTCTCTTTTTAGATCACAACATAAGGATAATAGTGTTTTCCCAGTAATAATACTCAGAGATATTACCACCATATTGTTTAAATCTGTTAGTCTTTTTTAAAACAAGGTTAATAATAATAATTGCAGCTAGAACTAAGAAAGGTTTTTTTAAATCTGCACGGAATAACAGTAGCAGAGATTAGTAAACTTCCTAGTTTCATTTCATTATTTCATTTTCTGGAATCAACATTTTATTACAGTTATTGACTAGCAAATATTTCCTGTAAAAGAGTTCCATATATAGTACATGTTCTGTCGGGCTCTCTAGTAGACTCCTCCCAAAAATGCACAGGTACAAATTTCAGACACACACACATTTGAAAATTCAAAACAATGTTCTTTATAATGAAAATTCACTTAACCTAAGCCCTCTTTTGGTATAGCAAAGAGCACTCGTCTCCAAACAAACTGGTAATTTGTACAAGTCCCTTATCAGTTCTGTGATACTTAGCTTGCAGCTGTGAGGCAATTCACAGTCCTTCTTCTTTCACAAAGTGAAACACACTTTGCTCTGGTTTAGTTTCAAAGCGGGGGAAAATCAGCACACAAAAGGTCAAAATCAGTAAATCAGTCACGAAACACAACAATCAGATAATCCTCCACAATGGCCAAACCCACAGGCTGCTCTTTATAGCAGCCTCACTAATTACCACAGCCCCACCCAACCACAGGTGGCCTCATTTTCTTTGATAATAATCTCTCAGTTGTTGTTGCCTATGCATCGCTCTCCGCATGCGTGGCTGTATCATTAACTCTTGTTCTGAATCCAAGGAGGAGCTAGATAATTGATCTCCTTCTGAGCTGTCTGCCCCACTCTCCTCCTACCTGTCACTCATGTCTTCTTGGTCAGAGGAGCCTTCATCAGCAGATTCCACCGGGGGGGGGGGGCAAAACAGGCCTGCAGCATGTGGATGTCTCCCCCACATCCACAGTCCTTGGGGCAGGAGCTGGGCCAGAGCTAACCACAACAGTACATATTTGTGAAAAAAGGAAGAAAAATCTTATTTATTTTTTTGTCACTTTTTTCTTTATCCCTTTAAAAATTGTGTTTCCCTTTCGTGGACCAAACAATTTGAAAACTCTGTCAACAAGTGTGGAAAAGTTATAGTCTTATGTAACGAAAAAATATGTGTTCTTTGAATAAAAATCCTGCAGCTGCTTGTGCTAAATAACTCTAAGCTGCTCCCATCCCTTTGTCCTGGCAGCTTCTGAATCTTTAGGCATTTGCCAACTTTTTAATGGGTTGGGATGAAAGGCTGAAATGCTACCTTCACATTACGGAAGCTTGGAATATAATGTTGTTTGGTGCAATCGTTCTTAAAGGCTCTGGGCTAGAAACCAGGAGTGGTCACATCTGAGGCACATAGCCAGTCAGGTGGTCTTGGGTCAAGCCCTCTCTCTCCGCACTAAGCAGTAGGCAAAGGCCACCACTTGTGAAAAAATGTTGCCAAGAAAACTTCATGGATTTGCATGTTGGAATCAAGACTGGCTTGAGGGAATACAGAGAGAGTGAGTGAGTGAGAGAGAGATGAAAGGTAGAATCAATCTTGAGGTCCCTTCAGGATCGAACTTCTAGCTGTGGGCAGAGTTAACCTGAAATACTGCATTTGAACCACTGTGCCACTGTGGCTCTTAAATGAGTGTCAGTTGGTGAAACTAACACATATATCTCAAAAGTATGGAGCTATCTTATCCTTTAATATATTACTAAATCTAGACAATCTGGAGCATCTATTGCTGCATCTTCTTAATTTTGGGACAAGATGATATTTCAACAACACGATGGAGATTTTAATAAGTAAGTTAGTTTATAAACAAAACTTCTATTATAAATCAAACACCTTGATGCAAGCTTATCCTTTCTTTTTCATTTCATCTCCAAAGTTATATTCAGTTTTGAGGAAGAGACAATGCTCTTCAAAGTTTTGAATAAAATTACAATGTACTGTATTAATATCTGAAATTTATATTTAAAAAAGCCCCAATCCCGCTTATGAGCAACCATTTTGAGCAACATGCATCTTGGAAAGTAATACACAGAGGAAAGTTGTTTTAATGTGGTTTTGAGCAGCATGCTGTGGAAATAACACACTGTTGCTATTATTATCTAATCTTGTTACTATTGGTAGCGGGTGGTGGGAAGCCTCTGCCCTGGTGTGAGTTGGCTGCTTCATCAAGTGTTCTTTAATGCAGTGAGTCTCTGGCATCTTAGTAAAACTACATCAGCACATCTGCTACAGAAAATGGGAAATGGCTTGAATCTGCCCACTCAACCATGTGCTCCCACGATACTGGCTCCTCCACTTTTCTGTCAATATGATTTGTAGTTTCATTTCCTATGTTATGAACCACAAGTGTTGTTGGTGAGGTGGATCATCACACTGACTTTCTCCACATCTGATTCATTATCGCTTTCTTAATATTTCCTTTTGTTGTGCTTTTTAACCTCTGTTCCAGAATAGTCACTTCCTTTTTTACTGCTTTGGTTACAGGAATACTAAGCGGAAACTACGTGGAACCACTAGAGGTCAGAAGTTGCATCTAAGATTTGTAAATTGTGGTATCTTTCGTGGTTCAGTTTGGCTCATGCAATATGCTCCAATTCTCCCAGTTCAAAATCAGTTTTGATTGCACGTAGACAGAATGATTGGCAATCTTTATGGTCTTTTTCTGACTTATAGGAAAGTGACTAAAAAAGGAATTTTACTGCTGTAGGAGACTATTCCTGTTTTTTCTCCCTAATGTAAATTCACGTGACTTGAAGTATCTTAGTTGTTTATCACGCTGTTTTCCAGATTCCAGCCCATCTGTTTTTCAAGACTTTGCAATGCATGTTTAATGAAATCAGAACATGCACGCTATTTCTGCAAGGGCATTCTGACATTCCTAACATTTCAGCTGTGGGTGGTATGCTTATTTTGGGGTTGATTGCCTTAACTTAGCTAAAACTGGAAGTTTATTGCAGTTGTCTTGCTCATTGTGCAACTGAACCTGCAAGGATCATAAGTTAACCATAGCTGATGTTCTTTGATGGTTCTTTCACTATTCTCCCAATGAAATGGGAACCTTATTATTTTATTTCTTTATTTCCTTCCTCTAGTGTTATGTTGTCCAAATACCACACTTCACTTCCAAATACTGTACTACACTTCATTTCCTACTATGCTTACAGAGCCCCTGGTGCGACGTCACACATACTAACAAGCTAATCCCATTACTAACATGGGCAGTCTTCTACCCACACCCTTTCATTGGCAATCTCAACCTACCTCATATTAACTGGACCCTAAATGAATTTCAACCGAACCCACACACTCACCTATTTACAATGTTATTACTAATCTTGAGCTTGAACAGTTAGTAACAAACAATACTAGACTCAACAATTGTCTTGATCTCATCTTCTGCAACAGTTCATACTCAATTTATGGACTATAAATAATAGAGCCCTTTTCCAACAGTGATCATAGTATGATTGACTTTTGTCTCAATATACGTCCTTACAAAAATGATCGCAATAACCAATTACAATTTTTAAAAAGCCAACTATGATATCATAGATGCTGCTGACCTCTCATCTCTTGATTGGCAAACATTATAATACTGTAATACTGCTGAAGACTAGTAAAATATCTTTTTGCTCAAAATGCAAAGAGTCATTAAATGATATGTGTTCCGTCCAGCCCAGTTATTTATCAGTAATTAATCCCCAATGAATACTCGAAGGCAAAGCCACTATGTATATTTGTTCTATTTACAAAGAAACATGCTGGAAACAGCAATGAAATTATAGGAATGTCAGTCCGACTGCCAAAAGTCCACCATTATCAGTACAATTAATAACGGGCATCCAACATAAGGTAATAAATTCAAATCATTAGTTTTCGGTGTGGATAGGTACTTACAAATGCCTTCAAAAAGCAAGATTGCAGGGTTGCAGAAGGATTTAAGAGACTCTTCGGCTACTAGTTCTCTCTCTCTATATATAGGAACATTAAACTTCTGCACCAGGGTTTCCCATAATCCTTCCTTTTATATGACCAGTGATGACAAGCTATGCATAGAAGTATTCAATGCCTAGATCTACGTTGCTGAAGATATTCTTGTCTCCCTCGCATTCTTCTTACCCTAGCATCTAATATTGCGTCCACAATATCCCCCTTCTCATCTGACTCAAACATTGCTACAGCTGGGGGTTCTGCAGTCTCTGGGAGTTCCCAGGCCCTAACTCTTCCTCACTCTCACTTTCCGATTCCTCTGGAATGAAACCAGATGGACATTTCTTCCAAAACTATGTACATGGAGATTTTGATTTTAATGGTCAAATGGGCTAGATCGGGGTAGGCAAAGTTGGGTGTTCTATAACATGTGGACTTCAACTCCCAGAATTCCTGAGCTAGCATGATTGGCTCAGGAATTCTAGGAATTGAAGTCCACAAGTCATAGCAGAGCCAACTTTGCCTACCCCTGGGCTAGATTATTGCATTTGATGCTAGTATGAACTACTTTGGTGGTTAAAAACCCCATTCCCTTTTTATCACAGTAGTTGTCGCAATACTGTTTTTTGTTTAGTAGGTTATAAGCTTTTCCTTAACAATAGTATGTACAGTAATGTCAGCTACATATTACCTTCCCTACTAGTTTGGAAGCTTCGCACCAGCTCCTATCAAGCACACTTTTTCTCCCGCCGCGCATGCCCAGAAGGCTTTGCACATGCTCAGAGTGTAAAAAACAAGGAAATGGTGACTTCTGGGAGAGTGGACAGAGCTTGTGTTACTACCACCACCAATTCTCCAAACCAGTGGTGGCTGCCATTAAAGGTACACCGAACCAGGGCATACCGGTAGCATTTCACCACTGGGTAGTGTTGTGGTTAGCTCTGGCCCAGCTCCTGCCCCAAGGACTGTGGATGTGGGGGAGACATCCACATGCTGCAGGCCTGTTTTGCCCCTGGTGGAATCTGCTGATCAAGGCTCCTCTGACCAAGAAGACATGAATGACAGGGAGGAGGAGAGTGTGGCAGACAGCTCAGAAGGAGATCAATTATCTAGCTCCTCCTTGGATTCAGAACAAGAGTTAATGATACAGCCATGCATGCGGAGAGCGATGCATAGGCAACAACAACAACTGAGAGATTATTATCAAAGAAAATGAGGCCACCTGTGGTTGGGTGGGGCTGTGGTAATTAGTGAGGCTGCTATAAAGAGCAGCCTGTGGGTTTGGCCATTGTGGAGGATTATCTGATCGTTGTGTTTCGTGACTGCTTAACTGACTTTGACCTTTTGTGTGCTGATTTCCCCCCGCTTTGAAACTAAACCAGAGCAAAGTGTGTTTCACTTTGTGAAAGAAGAAGGACTGTGAATTGCCTCACACTGCAAGCTAAGTATCACAGAACTGATAAGGGACTTGTACAAATTACCAGTTTGTTTGGAGACGAGTGCTCTTTGCTATACAAAAAGAGTGCTTAGTTTATTTGAATTTTCGATATAAAGAACATTGTTTTGAATTTTCAAACGTGTGTGTGTGTCTGAAATTTGTATCTGTGAATTTTTGGGAGGAGTCTACCAGAGAGCCCGACAGAACAGGTAATATACTAAGCAATGCCTCTTCTATTAGTCTTTCCAATCCCATTCATGGAATTGAATTTTCCTCAGGATACAAAATGCAGTAGATCCTGTGAAATAAACTAGCAGGTTTTAAAGCAGTAGATTTGCTAACAGCGGGGAAGCTGCAAAAACATGTACAACCCGCTTGCTGTTTACAGATGAGAACAAAAGATAAGTAAATGCTCTTTTATTGTATAGATTAGTATGTAAATGCAGATGATTTTTCAGGGAAACATCCAGAGAGAATGCAATAATTACAGCTGTGTGGCTTGGGCTCCTGTTATTAATGAATGTATTCACTTTATTTCAACAATCCACTTTTCTCAAATAGCACAAATAATTTAAATGAAGGCCTTGTGCTTTGTCATTTTAAACTGCATTTCTGGAAAAGTAAACATTCTGCTGAAACTCATCCATCTGCAGTGAACTCTAGGAATATAAATGGAAAATAAATGTGTTAATCACTCCTGGAATTAGAGGTTAATGAAGGGGAAAAACAAAACTCTGAATAAATGTGACATTATTTTATAAAGTTTTAAATCTTTACGGGTAAGGAATCTTCTTTTGCAGCATTAAACTTCTTTGCAATGATTGTGTTTTCTCACTATCTCTATTCCATATAAAATAAAGCACTGACTTGATTACTTGGGCAATGCAGCTGACTAAAGTATAATTAGGATTATATTTGCATACTATATACAGTGCTGAAATGTAATATGGCATAATTCAGTCTCCCAACAGTTGATATCTTCCAGATGTGTAGACTTCAATTTTCAAAATTCTCAGTCAGGGCCACCTCAAAAGTAGCTGAAAGAGGGAAAGTTTTTGTCATGCTAAGTATATGATATCTCTCTAGGATAACCCCCAGAGACATAATCATAATAAATAAAACAAAACATACAGATGTTTTAGAATTTGAATATGTGTACGTGCATGCATGCATGTGTGACATGCGTCATTTGCTACAATTGTCTTTGTTTTATGGGAATTGATCCAACAGTATCTAGATGTTCTGAAATTCTCTAGAGCAGGAATGTCCAACCTTGGCAATTTTAAGACTTATGGATTTGAATTCCTAGAATTCCCCAGCCAGACATGCTAGCTGATGAATTCTGGGAATTGAAGGTCTTACAACCACCAATGTTGAACATTCCTGTTCTATGGTAGAGAATCCTACCTCTTCCAAAGTACTTCCTTTGTGCCCTTTATTTATTCACTCAAACCTGAATGCCCCCTCAGCATATAAATTCCAGACAAAACAAACAAACCATGAACTCTTCAAATACAATCAACCCATTGAATTCAATGAAAAGAGTGTTGCTTTCTTTTGAAATAAATTAACAACTAAAGACAGCTTTTCCCCAAATAGTGCTAATAAAACTATCATTTTGCTTTAGCTACTTGGCTCATTAATTAATTAATTAATTAATTAATTAATTAATTAATTAACTCATTCATTCGTTCAATTTCTATGGCCACCTACGGTATCTCAACAAGTGACTCTGGATGGCAAACATAATTAAAAATGTAATAACGATTACAAAAATAGAAATATTAAAATGCTTTGTAGTCAAAAATAAATCACAGAAGATAATCACTAATATAACCAAGAAGTGGGGCCTTCCACACACTTGGAGCCACAGTCTTGGGTACAAAACCAAGTCTTTAAGTTCCATTACTTTCAAACTGTTTATAATCAAATTATCTTGAAGAAAATAAGATTCAATGCAATGAAGGTCTGGGAGAAGAGTATTATGATCAAACCTCCTTACAAATCAACGCTTTGATTATATTTCTCAGAGCTGCGATCCACATATTACAGAGATTATACATAAAGGCACCAACAAAGTATCTTATCCTTAGCCAGATTTTGTTATTTGAAGAAGCTCTCCTTGAAAACATGTTATTGTTTAAGCATGTCTCCTTACATAAACAGTAGCTCTTCAAGGGAAGCATTCCAAGTGGTTTTTTCCCCCCTAGAGGAACTCATTCGATTGAAAAATTCATTAAATATCAGCTACAATTTTGCAGTATGCCATTTTTGAAACAGGCATGTCAGAAGACTATTTAGTATAAGCAGTCACATGCAAATAATTGCTATTATTACATTTGCTGTTTTTCAAGTTATTATAAAATGCTAAGCCAAGGCCAAGTGCATCACGTTATTACTGAAGACACAGAGATCAACCGTACTTAATGGAATTCCAGGTATCTTTCTCCAGGCATTGACATTTTAACACTTTCCTGCAATGAGGGTGGGATGGGTTAGGGAGAGAGGGAATATGTATAAAAATCAGAAAGGAAGAAGGTCTGTTTCAAATTTGTCCCTCCTACCTAATTTTCCACGGAAAATCCTTGCCCAGTTACCACCACTACATTTTTTTTTAAGGTATGGATATTAGTATACCCCTCCCTGTGGAAATATAACTAAGAAATAAGTTTGCTGAGAATGAGGAAATAGAGAGAAACAAAGAACTTGTACTTTCACACTCCAACATGATATATGGACTTTCCAAACATGAAAACATAGATTCATATCATAAATTATGCTCCCACAGAGACGGATCAGATCAGTCTGCTGGAATTGTTTCCAGAAATATCCTTAATGTTTTATTTTTGTTTCACAAAAGTTGAAATATCTGTCAAGTAAAATATATAAAGGAAGTGGAAGAAGGTAGAAGGAAAGCAGAACAAGCAGAAATACAAGCAGGAGACTAGTTTTGTCTGGAAAATGTTTTTTTTTATTATTAGACTGAGTTTGCCAGTGAATATATACATCTATGTAGACTTCATATGGATCTGGTTTATATGGGTGGGGCACTGAACACTGAATTTGCGAATTATTGTCGGAATATGAGTCATTTAGTCTTATGATCTCCTTCCCATTTTTTTTTTTTGCTGCATGCCCTGTTCTGTTCTTCCATATAAATGACAACTTCATATGCAATATATTTCTATTCTGTACATTTATGTAAAGTGCTACATCTCTTGTTTAGAAATTATGCCATAGGATAGAATTGGTTTACCACCACCATACGAAAGCTCCAGCATTACTTTTTCCTATATAGAAATAGGCTGTGTGAGACCTGAAAGGATTTAAATAGAATAGAATTATTTTTTATTGGCCAAGTGTGATTGGACACACAAGGAATTTGTCTTGGTGCCTCTGCTCTCAGTGTGCATAAAAGAAAATATAGATTTATCAAGAATCACGAGGTACAAAACTTAATGATTGTCATAGGGGGTCAAATAAGCAATGAAGAAACAATCAATATTAATAAAAATCTTAGGATACATGCAGTGAAGGGCTGCCAAATTTTTTACTACCACACTGTGGGTATGGCTTAATGCATTTTCTTTTAACATCTTGCAGTGCAAATTGGGTGCTCTGGGGTGGAGCTCCATTTTTGCTACCCCACTGCGTTCCGCCCCGTCTGGGCAGTAGCCTACCCCTGGATACAAACAATAACTTACAGTCATACAGTCATAAGTGGGAGGAAATTAGTGATAGGAATGATGAGAATGATGAGTAGTAATAGAAGTGCAGACTTAATAAATAGTTTGACAGTTTTGAGGGAATTATTTGTTTAGTAGAGTGATGGCAGCTTTTTCGGGGGAAAACTGTTCTTGTGTTTAGTTGTCTTGGTGTGCAGTGCTCTGTAGCGACGTTTTGAGTGTAGAAGTTGAAACAGTTTGTGTCCATGATGTGAGGGGTCAGTAATATTGTCACTGCCCTCTTTTTGACTCATGCAGGATCTATGTCCTCAATGGAAGGCAGGTTGGCAGCAATTGTTTTATCTGCAGTTCTGATTATCCTTTGAAGTCTGTGTCGGTCTTGTTGGGTTGCAGAATCAAACCAGACAGTTATAGAGGTGGAGATGACAGACTCAATGATTCCTTTGCAGAACTGTATCAGCAGCTCCTTGGGCAGTTTGAGCTTTTTAAGCACATTTTTAAGAACACCTGCCTCAGAAGATAAGACAAGCTGCACCCTAGAAACCAGGGTTCATTGAATGTTTGCCTTCAACAATCTTCCCCTATTAATAATGATGACTGGAAATTGTAATTCTCAACATATAAGAGCCAAAATTTTGCACTGTTCTATAGAGTTGGAAGGTACTGTACCTTGGAGAACATTTAGTCCAATTTTCAACCAAAGCACTGTTACAGCATTTGTGACAGATTTAAAAACCTTCTCTGAATGATATTCTATCATCTCCAAAGACAGTCTGTTGCATCTTTGGACATTTCTTACTGTTAGTGAAATTGTCCTTAGGTCCGGCTAAATTGTACTTCCTTGTAATTTGCACCCATTAGTTCTTGTCCTTTCTTCTGGAACAATGCGGAACAATTCTGCCTTATCTTCTATATGGCTGCTTTTTGAATATTTAAAGACAGTTATCATAGGTAGAAGACCAGATACAGTACTTCTCCAGGCTAAACATATTTAACAATTCCAAAATGTTTTCATATGTTTTCCTTTCTATTCTACGTTTTGTCTAAATAAAGCAGAAGACAGAAGAAAATGACTTGATTTGTGCTTAGTGGCAATAACTTTTAGACACATCCAATAGCACATTCCTACCAGGTGTTAAAGATTTTTTTGCCTCTTCTCAAGAACCATTTTCCACTTAGAAACCTGAGCCTCTGAAACTGTAACCGGAAAAGGCAGGGAGAAGCCTCCGTGGGGCCTTTCTAGGAATCTCCTAGGAGAAGACATGGCTGGAAAAGGCGGGGAGAAGCCTCCGTGGGGCCTCTCTAGGAATCTCCTGGGAGGAAACAGGACCTCTACCTTCCCTGTAGTTTCGCACGCATTACATTGATTCCTTGGGAAAAATTCCTTTGCTTTTACATTAATTCCTATGGGAAAAATTGCTTCTTACAAACTTTTCTACTTAAGAACCTGGTCACGGAACAAATTAAGTTCGTAAGTAGAGGTACCACTGTATGTCCATTGAGTAGAAAGCATTTTTATAAATACATGGAAGTAACCATTCTCTCTAAAGAGAATGTTCCACATTGGAGAGACTAAGTATGCTTTTTTAAAAACACACACATACAGATACACATGACTCATAATCAAATTGATGATTTCATGTCTATCCTTTTGTTTTCCTGTTACGCTTCAGTCACCAGCATTGTTACATCACCCCTAGCTTCCTTCCTCTAGTGCTTCAGTGCAATTGTTTAAACTAGGTTGCCTTCCTATACATGATGCTCCAATTTGTTTTTGGCTTAATCCAACTTTCCCATTTTGGCGGTTCCAGCTGCTTTCAAACTTAAAACTCCTATACTGGCCCAGAAATGCACAAAATATACAGCACATAGTTTAATACATGGTCCCATTTCTTCAAACAAACAAAAAAGCATCCCAATGATTTCCATTCCTCAATAGGGCTTTATACATTCATCCAGTGATGGGATACCAAAATTTTTACTACCACACTGTGGGTGTGGCTTATGCAGATGCCCTGCATTTTTTTTCAACATCTTTCAGTGCAAATTGGGAGCTTTGGGGGGCAGTAGCCCACTCCTGCATTCATCACAATATAAAAAAGATGTTGATCTTAATAAAGGGTGCGGAGAAGAGTAACAAAGTGGATTAGGAGCTGGGAGACCAAAATATATGATGAATGGGGAAAAAAGGGGGGGGGGTTATATGTAATCTAACAAACAGACTGGGGTGAAATGATAGCAATCTTCCCATATTTGAGAGGCTATCATTAAGAAGATTTTTATTACCCAAAGTACCTGAGAACAAACGAAGTAATGGATGGAAACCTACCAAAGAGAGATCGAAGTAAGGAGAGATTTCATGACAGTGAGAACAATTAATCAGTGGAATGGCTTGCCTCCAGAGGTTGTGGGTATTTCATCACTGGAGGTTTTTAAGAAGTGATTAGATAGTCATGTGCCCGGAATGGTATAGGACTGTGATGGCAAACCTTTTTTTGTCCAAGTGCCAAAAAGACATGCATGTACACAATAGCCCACATCCATAATGCAATACCTTCCCCCATGTAGAAACATAGAAAAATAGAAGACTGATGGCAGAAAAAGACCACATGGTCCATCTAGTCTGCCCTTATACTATTTTCTGTATTTTATCTTAGGATGGATATATGTTTATCCCAGGCATATTTAAATTCAGTTACTGTGGATTTACCAAGCACGTCTGCTGGAAGTTTGTTCCAAGGATCTACTACTCTTTCAGTAAAATAATATTTTCTCACGTTGTTTTTGATCTTTCCCCCAACTAACTTCTGATTGTGTCCCCTTGTTCTTGTGTTCACTTTCCTATTAAAAACACTTGTCTCCTGGACCTTATTTAACCCTTTGACATATTTAAATGTTTCGATCATGTCCCCCCTTTTCCTTCTGTCCTCCAGACTATACAGATGGAGTTCATTAAGTCTTTCCTGATACGTTGTATGCTTAAGACCTTCCACCATTCTTGTAGCCTGTCTTTGGACCCGTTCAATTTTGTCAATATCTTTTTGTAGGTGAGGTCTCCAGAACTGAACACAGTATTCCAAATGTGGTCTCACCAGCATTCTATATAGCGGGATCATAATCTGCCTCTTCCTGCTTGTTATACCTCTAGCTATGCAGCCAAGCATCCTACTTGCTTTCCCTACCGCCTGACTGCACTGTTCACCCATTTTGAGACTGTCAGAAATCATCCAGAAATTCATCCAGTGATGGGCTACCAAACTTTTTACTACCACACTGTGGGTGTGGCTTATGCAGATGCCCTGCATTTTCTTTCAACATCTTACATCCATAATGCAATACATTCCCCCATGTATGCACACACAACCATCCCACTCCTCCCTCATGCATGCGTGTAGGTTTCACAGATGAAACCTCTGGACTTCCGGTAGGCTCACTGGACTGTTTTTTGTCCTCCCCAGGCTTCAGAAAAGTCTTCAGAGCCTGGAGAGGGTGAAAAATGGCTCAACAGGCCTACCAGATGTTTGTTTCCAAACTTCTAGTAGGCATGTTGAGTTTGTTTTTTGCGATCCACAGGCTCTGAAGACTTTCCTGAAGCCTGGGGAGGGTGAAAATGACCTCCCCCTGCCTTCCAGAAGGCAGAAAATCAGCTGGAACACAAGCACGCTGGAGGAGACATAAGGCAATATCTCAGATGCCCTAAGATATGGCTCTGCCACTGGTTTGCCATCATGGGTATAGGGTTTCCTATTTGAGCAGAGTGTTGGACTAGAAAACCTCCAAGGTCTCTTCCAACTCTGTTACTGTATTATCTGGAGTCTTCTCAGTCATGAGGCCAGGCTATAGTACTGAGAGTGCATTACTTGCACTTGGAAAACTCAGGATGAAGTGGTGGGTCAATCAAGGTCCTTCTGGATCTCTCAACTCCTTTTGATGTCATCAACCATGTTATTTTGCTGGACCAGCTCCAGTGATTGGCAGTGGGAACACTGTTTTGCAGTGATTTTCCTCTTTTCTCCATGTTCAGTACCAGTCAATACTGGTAGGGAAGAAGAGGTCCAACTGCCCCTATTATGAGTGGCGTGTCCGTGATTTAGTCTCTTTCCCCTTCCATTTAACATCTATATGAAATAACTGGGAGAGGTCATCCATTGGCATGGGGTTCAGAATAATCAAAGGACAGGTGATACCCATTTACACATCTTCACCCCATGTTGGGTATGTGATGGTGTCAGGTGCTATCTCAGTGTCTGAAGGTTATAAAAGCTTGTAAAGGGAGCGGTTGTGCAACTGGTTATGACTCAACGCAAGCAAGATGGAATGATTGTGGGATTACACTTCAAGGTGCTGGTTATCATCTTTAACACAGGGCCAGATGACTTGTGGGATGGCTTGTAGGATGTATTTGCCCATCCTACTAAGTTAGATAGGATGGATATGCATCAGATAGCCTCCCATTCACAGGATCAACAAGCACAGGTGTGGGATCTTACTGCATTTGCCAAACTTTCCCAATCAAGGGCACTGCAGCATTTGTATGTTCAGAGAAAATGATGCATGCATTATCAGTGGAATATTTACTGAATATACAGAGACCAAGAATGCATTTCTACTGATCATGTTCTGTTTTTCGCTTTAGGGTTGCCGTTGGTTTGATTCATGAACTTGCAACACTCCAGAAAACTAGACTTTGAAAATTAGCTTGGGTAGGCCAAGTTGGCTCTTTTATGACTTGTGGACTTCAACTCCCAGAATTCCTGAGCCAATCATGCTAACTCAGGAATTCTGGGAGTTGAAGTCCACAAGTCATAGAAAAGCCAACTTTGCCTACCCCTGCTCTAGCTGAAAGAAAGCAGTGAAAGTATGATTTCATCCTACTTCCTGCTTTTTTCTCCTCTACATTGCCAACTAAAGTACATGCTTCCTTGCATACCAGGTGCATATAACATTTTTGGCTGAGGACCAAATCCCAAGGCAAAGTACAGGAAATCAGAAGGATTTCCATTTAGTGGGTGCTGAGTGAACAGGTCCAAACCTGCTGTATTTGAATTCTGCATCCGAACAAAGCTCCACTTAAAAATCCTTTCTTCAAAGTGCCATCAAGCTGTTAAGCTGTGTCAAAAAGAGGGGGGAAGTACTGAATTGTGAAAGGAAAGTGATAAATGAACAGACAGCACTTTCTTTTTAATTCAGAGGAAGAGTTTTTATCAGACACCATTAGTTGCTCCTAACAGAGCCTTAGGAGAGATCTTGGCATCTTGGAGAGAAAATTCATTGTTTACACCAATTGTCACCAATGTTATTGTTTTGAACAGCTATGCTGTAACATATCCTATAAACTAAATTTTACTAAATTTTAGTATAACTACTTTAACTTTTCATTTCATAGAAAGGATCAGAGAGTTAAGAGGCTTATAGGAAATATCCAAAATACAGTACGTCCAAAATTTGTGTGGGGAACGGAGATTAGTTTTAAACAAATTCTGCTTTGTTCTGGTTTTTCTTAGCAGTCGCTCCACTTAGTTGCAGGGTCTTCTTATTTTGTACTGTGCTCACCTACTGGTAGTTATTATAGCAAAGTTTGTCCCATGTAAAATGCAATGTAGGTTTTTGCTTTTTTCAGCCAGCAGAATTTGAAACTGATCTGAGCAAAAAGAGAGTGAGTGGCACAGGTTCACCCAGCTGACCTCCATGTCAAAGAGAGAACTAGAAACCCAAGTCTTCCTGTTCCTAGTCTAGCAGTTTAACCATTTACCTGCAGCTGAGAATTTGCGAAACATTCATCCTCTTAAATATACACAGACAAGTTCGTGCATCTGATCTATGGCTTCCCAGTCGGAAAGGTGGCCCACTTGGATAGCAATATAAGGCTACAAGCATCTGGAAGACTCTAGCACAAACTAGCAGAGCTGTCAGCTTCATGTGTATGTTTAGAACTAAAAATAATAAGAGTGTAAGCACAGGCCAGAAAGTAATTTATTTTGTCATACTTCAGCCACCAAGTGATTATCTAGAAGGTTTCAGCACCTCAGAACTGAGATGCAGTCTCAGAAATGTAAAAATATTTAAAAACTCCCCAGGGTTGAGATTTTAATAGTCTTACTCTTCCTTTGCTTATTCACATACAGATGCCAGTGCCTGACGAAGTAACCCTCCAGTTAATTACATTATTTTGGCAACAGTTTTAAGCAATGAAAGACAGAGACACAGTTATTACTGAAGAGAATAATGAGGTTGGTTGAAAACAAAGGCAAAGGGTATTAGTTAAGAGTTCAGATGTGTCCATCTGGAACTCCAGAAGGCTGGCTTTTAAAATCACAGAAAAATGCAGTGTGCAAATGGAAGACCCAAGTTTTAGGATTCTAGATTTCATAAATAGTTATTGAAAGGCTTTGGCTCCAAAATGAGAGAATTTGATGTTAAGAATATCAAATATTAAATCTATTCAATCTGGCTCCAAACATGACATTACTCAGCTATGTGATACAACCAAAGATGACTCTAAAATCAAATAATGTATTGTCATAGGCTCACAAACATGCAAAAATATATGCAAAATATTGGTGTAAGCATGCAGAACATATTGAGCATATGACTGTACAATAACATATACAGTTGCTATGAAACCAGGTTATCTTTTCATTAATGTCCTGAAGTAATATTAGCTTTGATTGTACAGTATGTGACTTGCGAATGAAGGGAATTTCCAAGAAAACAAATCCATGAGATAAATACACAAGGAAAAACCATGGCAAAGCATATTGTCTTGGTGACTTGTGTTAATTTGGCCTGAGTTTGCTACAACAGCAGCTGCTATAGCAAATGACAGCAATAATTACAGCAGCAATAAATAAGTCTGAGAGCAATGAGAAGTCTGTTTAGTTGTTTGCTAGAAAATACACAATTAAGGCAAAGTGTATCACATTGGCTAAGGCAAACACATTAACGTCTTACAAAAGTTCTATTCATTCACATTTTACATGACAAATGTTTATAAATGTTATATAAACAGTTATCTGATTCTATCCTTTAACTGGCTCTGCAGAACTTCATCATTTTATCATCAGTTGGCTAAAATAGCATTTGATCCCACAATTTCATTAAATTAAAAATCTACCTGCTAAATTTCTTTGCAACAATCAGAAACATGTTTTTAATAAAGACACTTGCATTGTTATATGACCTAATAGAGGCTTAAGTAAAAAACTAAAGGCACTGGTATTTTAGAGAGCTACAAGGAAATGGAGCACCTCTCTTATGAAACCAGGTCTCTTCAGTCTTGAAAGACGGCGTTTAAGAGTGTTGTGATTCAGCCTGAGGCTCCTCAGGGAACGGCTGGAACTCTGCCGGATCCATGCTCAGAGGGGGAGGACGATGAACAGGAGGGGGAGGACCAGGCGGAAGAGGAGGAGGGAGAGAAGCCTGAGACCCCCGGGGGGGGGGGGCTCTCCCCAGCGAGTAGCCTGGATTCATTAGATGAAGACGCCCAGGCTATCATAGATATGAGACAGAGACGGGCAGCCCAAAGAAGGGGCCAATTAGCAAGGTATTTCCATCCCTGAAATGGTAACAGCTGGGTTTGGGTGTGGTTCTCCTCAGCAGGGTTGAAAAGGCAGGCCCGCCCTTACTGTATTGTGGAGAGTTATCAATTGGGAGTCCTGTGACCTTGCTTCGATTCTTGGCGTCTCTGATCCTGGCTTGTGGCTTCGAAGGCTGAAGACTTGGGGGAGGCATGGGTTTTATTACCTCCAGTGTTGTTTTTGCCAGCAAGAATCCTGTTTTATTGCCTGGCCGTCGTGAAACCTCTGTGAAGCTTCATAACGTTCCTGTCTGTAAGAACAGTTTTTGTTACCTGTGTTTGCTTTCAAATATATAAACTGCCTTTGCTTTGTACCAGTGTGTCTGGCTACTCTTTTTAGTTGGTGTTGGCGTCTGGGGGGACCCAGACAGAACAAAGAGGTGACTTGATTGAAGTATATAAAATCATACATGGGATAGAAAAGGTGGATAGAGAAAAAATATTTTCTCTATCACACAATACTAGGATGAGGGGGTACTCCCTAAAGCTCATTGGTAAGAAAGTGAGGACAAATAAAGGGAAACATTTCTTCACCCAGAGGGTCTTTGGTTTGTGGAATTCACTCCCAGAAGAGGTCGTGGCAACTGTCAGCCTGGATAGCTTCAAGGTAGTATTAGACAGATTCATGGATACCAAGTATATCGATGGTTATTGAAACAGATGTCCAAGTGCCGCTTCTATGTTGGTTGAGGCAGGCAGGATCCCCTTGGGTGCCATTTGTTGGGGGTCAAAGAAAAGGGAGGGTTTTGCTTTCTCTTTCTGCTAAAGATCCCCATGCACAATTGGTGGGACACTGTGTGACACAGAATGCTGGACTCGATTCAGCCTGGCTCGCCTTATGTTCCTTATGTACATTAGCAAAGAGAGGGACCAGGGGAGACATGATAGCAATCTTCCAATACCTCTGGGGCTGCCACAGAGAGGAGGGGTGGTGGTTTCAGGCTATTTTCCAAAGCACCAGAAGGCCAGACAAGGAATACCGGATTGAGAAGCTGACCAAAGAGAAATTCAACCTGGAAATAAGGAGAAACTTTCTGATGGTGAGACTGATCAACCAGTGAAACAGCTTGCCTGCAGAGGTTGCGAGCGCTCCAACGCTTAGGACTTCCAAGGGGAGATTGGACTGCCATTTGTCCGATGTGGTGTAGGATCTCCTGCTTGGGCAGGGAGTTGCACTAGATGACCTACAAGGTCCCTTCCAACTCTAATAAAATTAATGTGCTATCAAGCTTGGGGATCCAGAGAATTGGCAAACAAATAAGATGGCTCTGTTATTAACATCAATTCCACCATTATTTGTTTTGCTGAGTTTTAATGCTTTGAATATTAATAATAACTATCGGCATTGACAAATGCACCATCAGTCAATTGCAAAACATCAAACATCAACATCTGCCTATCCTAGGTCCTTGGGAAGGACTCAATAGGTAGATAAAAACACTCTAAACATCTGGCTGACTGTATGATGAACCTCATATAATTTAGAATTGAAACAGGCAAGACATATAATACCCCAGACTAATGAACTGTTGAGAAAGAAAGACAAAAATAAACAAATAAATAAATCTGAATAGTGGACACTGTAGCCCCTAGAGAGAGCAGAAGAGAAGAGAGAGGAAGATTTGGAGAAAAACCACAAAATAAAAGAGCTGCAAATAGAAGTAGGTGCAATTCCAAAACACCTGAAATACCATTTGAACACCATCATTCAAATACTAAATATCTGGCTGACTGTGCAAGCAGCCATAATAATAAAAATGGATATTTGTGAACTATTGTTTCCAACTTTCTTGCAAACTGCCTGGTGTCATTTGTTCTGTGAGACAGGAGTCTATATAAATTTGAATGAATAAATGAATGAATGAATGAATGAATGAATGAATGAATGAATGAATGAATGCACACACATACACACACACTCTCTCTTGCCTTTAACAGAAGACCCTTTTAAATAATCCAGAACCCAAACTATTTAGAAACTTAGAAGATTGTTCCGGGATGGTAGGAAGCATTAAAAAATGTTGCTCCATTGGCAATTTAGGAGCTGGCTCCAAAATTACCTTTTCCTGGAAATACAGTTTTCCCCAATATACCCAGTGATGGATGATAGACATTTGACTATATGTCTGCTTTCAAAATGTTAAGAGTAAGCAGCTGGAACTTTACAAAGCTAGTGAGGAAACACAAAGTGGCAATTGAAAGAGCAAAACAGACACAGGATGTCCTTCATAAGGAGAAATGCATATGAATCAGGCCTAAAAACCCTTACTGCAGGATAGCAAACAATGCAAAATGAAGACAATAACCTGCTAAGGTTCTAGAAAAAGGATAACTGCTTCCCAGGAGAGAAATTCAGCAGGTTCTGACAGGTGCTGTAGAAACAGTAGTGGAAATTTTGAGTAGTTCAGAGCCATGCCCACAGAAACAGTAGGGGGAAAAAATTGAATTTCACCCCTGCTGCTTCCCAGATAAGCAGGAAAATGTGTGGAAATGCAGTTTATCCAAAGTGTTGGTCAGTCCTGGGAAAAAAGTACAGATTAAAATGCAGTTATTACCTATGAAGCCCTGTATGTCTCAGGGCCAGATTATCTCCTGCCGCATACCTCCCAGAGACCAATTAGAGCAGTGTTTCCCAACCTTGGCGATTTGACGATATCTGGACTTCAACTCCCAGAATTTGCTGGCTGGGGAATTCTGGGAGTTGAAGTCCAAATATCTTCAAGTTGCCAAGGTTGGGAAACACTGAATTAGAGCACACAGAGTAGGCCTCCTCCAGGTCCCGTAAGCTAAACAATGCAGGTTGGCGGGACCGTGGGGGAGGGCCTTCTCTGTTGCTGCCCTGGCTCTATGGAATCAACTCCCCCCTGATGTCCGTACTGCTCCCACCCTGCTGGCTTTTTGTAAAGCCACAAAGGTCTGGCTATGCCGGCAGGCCTGGGGGCCCTAAATCAACCACTAGCTTGACCATGTGTATGAATCTGTATGCAGGGTCGCCATCAGGAATTTTGGGGCCCCATACAGCCGAAGTGTCTGCCCCCCCCCCACCGTTTTAAAACTACTTTATTTTGCGACATACCAATTATGTATTAAATTTACCTTTCAAAAAAAAAAATTAAACCCGGCCACTACAAGGTACACTTGTTTGACAGATTAATAATATGTTAATAATGCAGAAAATATATTCAAGTGACATCAACAGATTACATACATATAAATAAATAAATAACCAGAACAGTGCAAATACACCAAATTAACTAAATATTATTATTTTTGCCATCAACAATATTAAAAGCAGCAATAAGATGGCACAAAGGATAAAGACAAAATACTCCTGCATCACACTAGAAAAATATTTGTTTTCACAATAATACCAATAAATAATAGGTAACCAGAAGATAAATTATATGCAATAACGTTTAAAACTACGTAAACTCCACCATAGGTGTAAAAAGCACAGTGCAAGAAAAAAGAAGAGAAAGAAGAGGGAAGAGCAAAAAACCCTTCCCTCTTCTTTTCATTAACCTCTCCACCTATCTCCTTATAGCATTTTCCAAAGTTTGCAAAATTTTAAAATTGCTTTATAAAAAAGAACATACCCTCAAGTATCATCAAATCCACATTATGAAGCAAATGTGCCAAAAATCCAAGATTTTTTTCTCATACACGTACCTGCTATTGAGTTCCATAACTTAATATATTTAAGCTTTTAAATGTGTAATGTATAATGTCTCTTAACAAATAGCATGTCCGTGGCTCTAAGAGCAACACCTTTTTCCCCCCTCTTTATTATTTATTCTTTTTTTCCTAGGATGTTATCATATCTATTAAACATATGGTGAGATATTACTCTGTATGCGTTTAATATAATTTAGAAGGTACAATGTAAAATAACCAACTCCCGCTTCAGATCTTCTCTGTACAAGTGTCAAAATATGATGGTAGTTTTGTTTTTTTGAAAAGACCATAATAGCATTACCCAGCTCCTCCTTTGCATATTCAAATCATTCCACTTCCCACAATGCTTGCTTCTCGAATCCAGGATGGTGTTTTTGATTCTCAAATCTAAAATGGTGAGACGGCTCCAAAAAACATGTCAACTCCAAAGCAACACATCTTACTCTCACACTTAGAAGGGAACAATTTCGAAAAAAATCTAACGCCATAACCAAAATGTATGCCAAATTAGGTCTGATCCAAACTTCATCTTGAGCAGCTATGAAGCACTTCAGGCAGATTAGAGAAAACTAGGCATTTTTGCTGATCTGTGCTGACTATAACAATTTTGCAACTGAATAATTTTTCAATTTCGCCGGCTCTGTCGGGGCTTCGAGTCCTGCCTCGCGAGGGCCAGAGGGCCCGCCTTTTTTGTTGGTGAGGCCGGCAAGAGAGGGCCGGTACTGCGCATGTGCGATGACGGGCAAAACCGGGGCCCCTCATGGCCGGGCCCGGTACACCACTCCCAGTAGTACCGCCCTATCGGCGGCCCTGTCTGTATGAATGGCAAGTACATGTGTTGCTGAATTTCTTTATGAATTTTAATTAGGGTTTTAGAATTTAGACTGTTTCTTTTTCTTGACTTCTTTTTATTATTGTTGTTATTTGTAATATACATTGTTGTAAACTGCCCTGAGTCCTTTGGGATTGGGTGGCATAGAAGTCAAATAAATAAATTAGTATCAAGGCAGAATTTGATATTGGATGAAGCATCTGGTATTTCCCCCAATCATAGTGTCGCTTAAGAAAAAAAAAAACTTATAGCCCCCAGAATTATGAACAGTGAGTAAGGAGTATTCTATATGTAATTATGGAACATCTGCAGCAGGGGTGAGTTGCTTACCATTTCCTACTGGTACACTGTGTGTGCACCACAACACTGTGCATATGCGCCTGCGTCCCCAGTGCAATTTTCCTTCTATGTGTGCTCAGAGAGCTGAAAATCGTGGGGGAAAAGTATAAAAAGATGGCAGTGCGCACAGACTGGCAAAGACAGATTGGAACTATCATGCTAGAATTGCTCAGTCGGCAGGCTGCTACCAGAGTGGTGCACCCAACCGCATTAGTAAGAACCCACCACTGATCTGCAGATCCTAACAAGCTAATAGGAAGGAAAGAGCTAATCAGTTTCCAATAGCTGAAAGATTATCTCATTCTTAGTTGTCTCAAATAACTAACAAAGGTAAATTTGTATGTTTTCTAACATATACCTCTTTTGCATAGTGAATACAAATTTAACATTCCCTGATATGTGCGTGTGTGTCTCTCTCTGGGTCTGTGTTTGTGTATTTATTTATTTTTCTTGAGCCTTCATTATTTTACTAAATAGCTATTAGCGTTTGCTGCAAAAATCAAAACCAGAAGCACACTCAGATGACTGATTCAGCTGGACTCATAAAACTTCTTTTTAAATGAATTTACAATGCCATTAGCAGATTATTTCTTTAAGTAAATACAAGCAGGAGAGTGAGTTTCGTTTCAGCAGAGAGTACAGAGAGGAGAGTGCAGACTGGAGATGGAGCCACACCCAGCCTTGCTTAAATATTCAGTTTCGATTCTCTGCACAGACTCAGAAGTGGTTAGCTCCCATTGGCTGACTTAATTGCTATGCCTATTCATTGGCTAACCTTGTTGACATGTCTGTCCCAGTTCATAAATACCTTAACAATAACTCATACCTGATATTATTTTCTCTTCCTATTTTCCTCACAACACCACCACGGTGAAGTGAGAGAAAGTGTGATTGGCCCAAACTCAACCAACTGGTTTTCATGCCCAAGGTAGACTAGAACTCACAGTCTCCCAGTTTCTATCCAGTTGCCTTAACTACTTCACCAAACTGGCTCTATCTCTCAGAATGATTTTCATTAGGAAATGTCCCAACATGATATGCTGTATGACCCTTATATTAAAAAAAACCCAACAACAATGTACAAAGTCTATATCTATAGGTGGGGCATGATCCACATACACTCTGATGCATTTGAATAATACTCTTGTGGCAATTCTCCACTGCTGAAAGAAAGCAAATAGGAAATTGGAGAATATGAATTCCTGAATTCTGGAAACAATTTTTTTAATGGCCTGACATCTAACTTGAGCCAGTCCTTCTTCAAAGGATATGTCGCTATAAGGCAAAGGAAAGTTAAAAAAGAAAAAAAAAACTTACATTGATTCCTGTGAAAAGGCATGAGCTTCTTTAGTAGTAACACAAGAGATCAAAGTTATTATTATTATTATTATTTATTATTTATTGGATTTGTATGCCGCCCCTCTCCGCAGACTCGGGGCGGCTAACAACAATGACAAAAACAACATGTAACAATCCAATTTAATAAAACAACTAAAAACCCTTATTATAAAAACCAAACATACACACAAACATACCATACATAACTTGTAATGGCCTAGGGGAAGGAATATCCTAACTCCCCCATGCCTGGCGACAAAGGTGGGTCTTGAGTAATTTGCAAAAGACAAGGATGGTGGGGGCCGTTCTAATCTCTGGAGGGAGTTGATTCCTCCTCCAAGTTCCTCTGAATGTGAAATAATAATATAAAAAAACTGTCCTGAGAGAAAGGGCACTAAGTTCTGGAATTAATACAATGGTGACTTTCCAAGAATTATGCTTAAAGGACAGCAAGCAGAGAGGCTCAAGTAAGGGATGCCCACTGCACATCTCAGGAGGCATAATAATGAATTGTTAGAGATTTTAAACAAAGAAGCTCCTCAGAGAAACTTCTTAGTAAAAGAAAGAGGCAGCAAAGAACACTTGCCACCACAGCATAATATCAAAGATAGCCTGAAGAAATGCCAAAGTCTATGGAAAAGATGTGTCAGGCTTCATTTTAAAGCTGAACTGGAATCACTTAGTTAATCCCACAAGAAGATCGTACAACTGAGAGTAATATTTACTAAGAAATGTTGATAGCAGTTTTCCAAAGAATTTCAGCAGCTATGGTTAATCCTGAATTAGCTGCATGTATAAACTTTTTATTACCGTAGTTCATTCTACCCTATGTAACAGAGAACTTGGCCCTCTCTTTTGAACAGGCTGCCCTTTGCCTTGCTCTTATCTGTTTTCCCCACCTACTGTGAGAATAAATACTGACAAATGCTTTAAGTGAAGTGTTTCTTTAGAGTCCATCTACAAAAATATCTCCATATTGTTTAATGCCTACCACAAAGTGGAAGTTTGAAGACATGTATTCCCCTCATCCATTTATTTGCATGGCCCCTGAAATCATAGCCTACATTGTCACGTAGATATAATTGCCCAATATTCATGTGTGCCGATTGGTTGGGATTATTGTAGGTCTGTGGAGGATGAGTGGGGCAAAGAAGAGCATAAAAATATGCTTGCTTGATTTGAATATCAGGAATCTGAGTTACAAGACAGGACAAATATACCAGCCCTGCTTACTACAGTTAGAGAAAGGAACAAGTCATTGTACTTTTGCCCTCCTTCACTATTAAAAAAAAAACCCATTCAACTCTCCACGGAAACTAGTGTTGCAATCAGATAGATCCAGAATTAGCTTCCAACAGGTTGAACCCTTTGACTTTGTGACCTGTACCTCTTTCAGGCTGTGTCATTCCCGTTATGTGTCATCTTGATAGTTGATTTTCTCTCTACCCCTGAACAGTCCATCCTGATTGCTGCCCAAATTCCATATTTAGCAATGAAATGAAGCAGATTGCTTCCAAAAGAGATGAAGCTGACCACCCATCTTTTGCTAACGCACAGCCAACGGATGATAGTTTATGTTAAGCTAATAACTTCTGCAAAGTGACTTAATGTCTAAAATCCTTACTGAGAAGTGAAGTCTGGGTATAAGTACAGATTTTTTAATTCAATTCTGGGAGAATGGGTGAGAGGTTTAATTTCACTTTTGGTTTGGTCCCAGCAGTATTGTTAATGTGCCTCTCAGAGGTGTTTAGTAGGACTTGATAGGAGAAGGAGTTTCAAAGAGTATGTTTCAAAATGAATATATTTCATTTGCTCTATTTTGATAAGTGAACGTTTAGCCCTATTACCAAGTACAGCTCTGTTGCCCAATTATTTCCCTTTCACTGAGACTGAATTCCAAAATTCTTTCACTGTCTTGTTATTTGACAAGGGCTGCATATGTCTGTATGTTTCAGTAGGGGCAGGAAGCAAGTTCATCTAATGAAACAATCTTTTGCATTTGCCCTTGAGTTATAATGGGCTGCAGAGCAATTCTCTTTTCCCCTCCTCCCTCCTGCTCCCCAATGCAACAAGATGAAAAACCTGATAACAAAGCTAGTAGACTGATTTTCCTTCATTTTACGCTTTTCTCACAGTTTAATCTTATAAAAAATACTGGTATTCTGTGATTTTTTTTTTAAACACCCCCACCTCACCCTCAAAACTTGTTTAGTTTCTGGGGATCAAAAAAAGGGAAACTGTGAAGGAAATGATGGGCTATGAAATACTAGAAGATTACAGGAAGTCCCAAACTACCTTGGGATGAGATTCCTTTTGAGATTCTTCGTAGGGTAGTATTGGCAAGCATCCAGGGCAGACAAATATGTTTATTTCATTTTTAAAAAATAAGAACATAAGAAGAGCCATACTGAATCAGGCCAAAGCTCATCGAGTCCAGGCAGTGAAGGGCTACCAAAATTTTTACTACCACGCTGTGGGAGTGGCTTATGCAGGATGCCCTGCATTTTCTTTCAACATATTTCAGTGCAAATTGGGTGCTCTGAGGTGGAACTCCATTTTCGCTACACCACGGCGTTCCCCCTGTCCAGGCAGTAGCCCACCCGAGTCCAGCATTCTGTGTCACATAGTGGTCCACCAATTGTACATGGGGATCTTGAGAAGAAAGAGAAGGCAAAACCCTCCCTTTCCCTTGACCCCCAACAAATGGTACCCATAAATAAATAAAATTTATTTTAAAAATGTTCTGGTTTCTGGTAGAAAATAACTCTTATTAAATGCATCATTTCATGAATAAAGCAACCCCATTTATTTCTCTGCTCTCCTGTACTTCAAACACATTCCATACAGCCCTCGGTCCGTTATCTCGCTCTTAGCTGCATTTCTCACATTCCTCTTCCTGCTTCACTTAAACAAGATTTATTTTCCTAACCACATAACTTTGAAAAACAGCAGCACTGACTGAATACAATACTAAATACTTTGGCTTACTTTAGCGTGGCAAAAACACATCCATTATTCTTTTCGGCAATGTTGAAACTCCACCCTTCTTCTCCACTGACCCCATGACGTGTCAAATACATCACTACAATATTTAACCCATTCCTCTCCTTAATGTCTTCTTCCAGACCTCTGTTCTCTATGTTTCTGGACCCTTCTGAATTTAGGGTTAATCCAGTGAGCATCTGATTCTCCCTCACTAGATCCTGAACTCATAGCCCCATCCTGTGGCTGGCCTCCTACCTGTTCTACTACCTGTAACCCCAGGCCCCCCACTATTTCATAAACACTATCTGAATCTGAGACCTCAATATCTTCATCATCCTCCAACTGATCAGGAGTATGTACAACAAAAAATATGTTTACTTCAATTTAGAAACTGGTTTTAACAGTGAAACCAAGAAAATAGCAACATGTTTAGGGGAAAAGGAGGATGATTTCTCAGCGAAAATGCAAAGTATTTCTGTGGGTTATACAAAATAATGCCAGCCTCTGAGAAAGGCATGAGGAAACTCATGCACAGCAATTATTTGCATGGTTTCTGTGAATCTTCCATTTAAAAATATGTGACACAATGATTAGGATGCAGTATTACAGGCTAACTCTGCCCACTCTCAGGAATGGATCCTGACCAGTTCAAGGTTGACTCAGCCTTCCATCCTTCCAAATAAAATGAGGACCCAGATTGTTGGGGGCAATATGCTGACATTTGTAAACCATTCAGAGAGTGCTGCAAAGCACTATGGAGCAATACATACGTCTAAGTGCTATTGCTATTTTTACTGGACTACGGCAATTATGCTCAATTATGCTTCTTCCCAAATCAGTTTGCTATCCGAGATGTCATGAACTACTTTGTATGGGTAGAGCTTATAGAAAAAGCAAACACATATGAATCTAAGAATTGCTGTTTACTAGAAAAAAAGTTTATTCTCTTTTTAAGTGAGAAGATGCAGTTCCCACCTGTTATCTACAAAAGGAAACATATATGCCTAATAGTCCTAAAGATACTTTTTCAAGGGGCAACTGGACTTTTTATTTTTTAAAATCTCCATAGACTTTTATACTCATAATATAGTATTTACTACTAGTAGGAGCACATTAGTCAGCGTTCGATCCAGGTACTTAAAATATCCAACAGTCTGAAAATAAAGTCCATATTCCATCTATAGCTCATATAATTTTTAATTTTGAAGATGTCCTCAGGCAGCTATAGTTTGTGTCAACATCTTTTTCAAGAGTAGCCTGAGTGACTGGGATTGAATTCCAAAATATATCGAGGGTACCATATCTTCCATTTTTTGGCTTGGAAACTAAGGGAAATTTCAACTCAGCCATGAAGCTCACCAGGTGACATTGGGCAATCCATCTCTCTTCACTTTTTGAGAAGCTAAAATGAAGCCACTTGAAGTTCCTTAGATAAACAATATAATTGCTATGAAATGAAAAATATGAGATGCAATCATATAGCCACTTCCTGATCTAATGCAACCCAGACAATGAGTTATGAAACAGTACAACTATGAATTGACTATACTGGCTGGCAATTCTGGGTGTTGTCTATATGTACTGTATTTTGGGTGTACAAAGCTGGAGAAATCTGCGATTCACATTTTCTTAAGGGTAATTTTCATTGAACTTATGAGTTTTGAGAACAAATGTACTAAACTGTATTGAAAATGATTTTTAAAAATTAATTTAAATTCTAAACAGGGGAATTGGCTGATGAGTATTGCGTTTTAGAACCAAGATCTGTTTAAATTATAAACTCTGCATTTATAATGAGACGTTTACTTCATGGAATAGTTTTATTATTTTACTGGAACACCACAAATACAAAAAAATATTATCTGCTTCTTGTAAAAGCCGTGCTGAAATTTGGAAGCCTATATAACAGAGGCGGGTTCCTACTGGTTCGGACCGGTTCTATATAATAAGTAGTAACTTGGTGGCCTGGGTCACTAGAACTGGCAGCGACCCGGGTGCCATGCCCCTTAGCCAGTTCTCTTGCCGGCACCATAGGCACCACCATCTTGTTTTTTGCTTCTGGGCATGCACAGAAACATTTTTTTTAGTACTGCATGCCAATGGCACACAATCCACGCACACCCATGCGGCATGCCCATGAGCAAACTGGCAGTAACACAATCTGGAATCCACTCCTGCTATATAAGTATATGAATGTAGCACATAATCTTCTGATGTTCAATTCATTTTTGCCTTACAGCTATGAACATTAAAAAATGTTGTCAACAGAAAACCACATCTAATATCAATAATGGCAAACAATGAGAAACCAGTAGATTCAGCTGCTGTTTCTAAACAGATATTGACCAAATAGAATGTTTCATAGCACAGGAATCACCCCACGATCCTCTTTCAACACATTTTTATTAATCATTCAGAATTGTTGGGGCTGAAACTTTAAAAGAGCAGAAGGAAGTTCATTTTACAAAGAATTCTTTTACCCGCCTTCTGTATTGCTACCGTACTCCATTGTTATCTTCCCATTCTTGTTTGTACATTCCTATGACTGCTGTCATTCATTCATATAAGGATGGTTTATAGCAGACAGTTGCTTGGTTTCAGAATTTGGGGGGTGGGGGAGAAACACTGGTTTGTTTAGGAGCAATTTGCATCATTTCCTCCACATTTGCTTAATTATAACACTGCATTAAGAATTAGCCAATGCTTTTGAGGATGCTACTGATAATGGAGATATCAGATACTGTGGTACCTCTACTTATGAACTTAATTCATTCCGTGACCAGGTTCTTAAGTAGAAGTAGAAACGTTTGTAAGAAGAAGCAATTTTCCCCATAGGTATCAATGTAAAAGCAAATAATGCATGCAGTTGGTGAAACCACAGGGAGGGTGGAGGCCGTTTCCTCCCAAGAGATTACTAGAGAGGCCCCACGGAGGCTTCTCCCTGTCTTTTCCAGTTACAGTTTTGGAGGCTCAGGTTTGTAAGTGGAAAATGGTTATTGAGAAGAGGTAGAAAGGTTCATAAGTAGAGGCATTCGTAGGTAGAGGTACCACTGTATAAGGAAGAGGTGGGTTTTTAAAAAAGATAATAGAACATTTATAAAATAATAGACTAGACTTTTCCATACATATTGGACAAAAGAAGAGTCCAAACTGTGGAGTCCCTGAGGCTATCTGAACTTGGTAGACAATCTTCATTACCAACTGGATTTAAATAAGCACAAATCCCACACTCACTAGACTGATGGTGATTGCTATTTGGGTAACAAAACATCTGCAAGCAAACAACCAAACTCAGAGAACATGAATGTCCCGCATAAAAGAGGAATCATACCAGCTGAAATAAAGTAAAACAAAGTATTCATATTTTAATATGAGGGAAGGGCTTCATATGAAGAGAAATATAACGATGCATATAGAATAAATACTAAGTATTCCATTTATTTAACTAATGTTTACATACTGCCTCAGTCTCAGTGGACAGTGACTTCAAAATTTCAAGACTGTTGCAGTCTTCACAAAATCATATCAGCAAAAACAACCAGATTTTTTAAATGGCTACCCTCCTTTCCCAATAAGCATCCAAAGCAATTTTTCAGAAGCTTACTGAGGAGGTCAAATAAATATTCAGGACATCTTTGAGATAGATCTAGTTCTAATAGATTTGATGCCAGTTGTAACTCCAGGAGGGCTCTCACACGGGATGCACTGCAGTAGAAATCCAGCTGTATGCACTGGAGCATGACTCATTGTTATGAGTGCCTTCTGGTTTAGGTAGGGCCATAACCAGCATACCAGTTAAAGCTGGTTAAAGGCCCCTTGGCTATAGGCTCCATCTGCTGATCCAACAGGAGCTGCAAGCCCATGAGGCTTGCCAAGCCACAAAGCTACTCCTTCAGTGGGAGCATAAACTGGTCTAAAACAACTGGAACCAGTATTTCAGGAGGCTAAGATGCATAGGCATCTATAGGAAGAAGAAAATGATGTGTACTTCAACATCACAATATAAACTCCACCCTTTGGTATTTGTGTTATCTTACACACAACTAAGCAAGATGTAGAGCTTGCATTACAACCTTATGATTCATATGTTATTCTGCTGAAATCTTGGCTTGCTACCAATGCTCCTATAAAGATATCAATGGATGAATAGCAAGTTTACCTTTTGTTTCATCTGAGCTTTTTTCATCCTATCCAATTCCTGACAGTCTCCAGAAACTAGTTCAAGGTCTTCATAGCATCTTCAGCATAGTAACTGAGTGTTCATTGTATTGTATTGTATTTATTAGATTTGTATGCCGCCCCTCTCCGAAGACTCGGGGCAGCTAACAACAATAAAAAAGACAATGTGAACAAATCTAATATTAAAAATAATCTTAAAAACCTGAATTTAAAGAACCAATCATACATACAAGCATACCATGTATAAATTCTATAAGCCTAGGGGGAAGGGAAAATTTCAATTCCCCCATGCCTGACGACAGAGGTGGGTTTTAAGGAGCTTGCAAAAGGCAAGGAGGGTGGGGGCAACTCTGATATCTGGGGGGAGCTGGTTCCAGAGGGTCGGGGCCGCCACAGATAAGACTCTTCTCCTGGGTCCCGACAAATGACATTGTTTAGTTGACGGGACCTGGAGAAGGCCAACTCTGTGGGACCTAACCGGTCGCAGGGATTCGTGCGGCAGAAAGCAGTCCCAGAGATATTCTGGTCCGATGCCATGAAGGGCTTTATATTCATAACTTTGGAACCAACTCCCTCCGGAGATTTGTACTGCCCCCACCCTCCTAGTTTTTCGCAAGGCCCTGAAGACCCATCTTTGCCAGCAGGCATGGAGGGGTCATTAGTGTTAAGAACTAACTCTGGCCAATGTTATCAATGGTTAATTTAATTGAATGAAGGTGAATGATTGTTTCTTAGGAAAATGGTGCTTTATACTTTTTTAATATTAGATTTCTTACATGCTTTGTATTTGTATTTATTTCTCTTGTAAGCCACCCTGAGTTGGTTGAGAAGGGTGGCATAGAAATCTAACAAACAAACAAACAAACAAACAAACAAACAAACAAACAAACTCTTAGCCAATGGATGAACTTTTCTAGGACTTTTACATAGATGTTAAAGAAGAGGAAGAGAGATCTCAGCCCACAGAAAAATTGGGATGCAGGAAGTGTCACAGAAATGGCAGTGGCAAATTAAGGCTTTGTTTGTAACATGACAAGCATGGACTATGCAATTTCAAAAGTATCTCTTTATCTCACAATATCTATTTTTTATATTTCTTCAACCCTTCATTGTTCTTATCTTGGTTTGAGAAAGATTACTGGATTTTTTGGAGTATAAAATGCACCGGAGTATAAGATGTACCTTAGTTTTGGAGGAGGAAAACAAGGGAATTTTTTTTTGCCTCTGCCTCCCAGCAATTTGCCTCCCAGCAAACAGCACAGATGATACACACTGTTTGTTGTGTATTTCTGTGCATGTGTGCAAGACCCATAGAAATAGCAAAGAATTGGAGAAATCTACATTATGGCAGTATATTAAAGCCAGAAAGTTTTCTTAAATGTAGTCACACTATTTCCTCCCAATTATTTAAATAGATCTACTCCAAACATGACTAAATCAGGGTGCCTTATCTTAATACTAAAACAGGACACCATTACATTTCAGACTGTACTTGTACAGATTCTGTTAAAACTGATGTGGCTTTCTGGAAGTATAATTATTCTCTGCTATTTGAAAGAAGATACAAAAGCACTGGGCCTTTTCAGAGCAAGTATTTATTTTTTTTAAAAACTTCTTCATTTTGTTAAGTTGTCTAGAACAATAATAAAGCAGTCTTTAAAAAAGAAAGTCTAATAATTTGAACATTCTATAGACATTTATAGTTATTGACTTACCTCCTTGTATCCAGTCTCAGCACGCTGGTTCTACCTCCCAGAAATTTGCCTTTTTGCAGCATTAGTTTCACTTTTAGTTGTACCATATGGCTGCAGCTTCAATCAGCTGAGGGTCGGGAAGCTGATAATCAGTTTCTTGGCTTAACAGACTCTGTTCTCTTTGCTGCAAGGAGGTAAATTGCTGGAAGGCAGAGTCAAAATAGTGGGGGTAGCTGAGTGGGGCTATATTCTGTGCATAAGATGCATCTAGGTTTTCACTCTCTTTTTGGGGTAAAAAAGTGCGACTTATAGTCTGAAAAATACGGTAATGATATTGAATGTAGACAGCATAATGTAATTATTTAATTAAAAATACATGAAATACTAATCAACCAAAACTATTAACTATCAATAAAGTATTGCTAATAACAAATTAGCATATTTTAGCAAATTAGCATAGTTTACATATATGAAATTTAAAAAGAAAAAAATATCTGTAAAATTATTTTATGCTGCACAAAACTCAAATAAATTTGGCCTTTTTAAAAAAAGTCCCCTTTGTTACTCTTCTTCAAAATTTTAATCTGAACAAAAAACACTCTAAGCCTTGCTAAACTTTAAAAACTAGGGAGCAAGTCAAATACAGGTAGTCCTTGATTTATTTTATTTTATTTATTTTGTCAAGCGTGATTATGATTGCAAAGTATAAACATGATTGTTAATATATAAGATGTACAAGCATGGTTATGAGTACATGCTATTTTATGAATACATGGGGGCGTTAGGACAGGGACGGTAGGCATGCTTGTGCGCTTATGCACGTCCCTTACAGACCTTTTAGGAATGGGGTGAGGTCAACAGTAGAGTGTAAGGTTAAAGTTTTGGGGGTTTGGGAAATAAACTAGAGAGTCAGGTAATCATTGACCACTCTGTTGCTGATGTTGAATTTTTTACAATCAAATTTGGAGTGGTTTAGATTAAGTTTGTGTCTATTGTGAGCTCATGCATTGTTGCAGTTGAAGCTGAAGTAGTCATTGACAGGCAGGACATTATAGCGGGTAATTTTGTGTGCTACATTTAGGTCAGATTGAAGGTGACAAAGTTCTAAATTTTCTAGGTCCAAAATTTCAAGACTGGTGGCATAAGGTATTGTGTTGTAAAGAGAGGAGTGTAGGGCTTTTCTCATGAAATATCCCAGGGCATTCTCAATTGTATTAATGTCCGATATCTAGTTTGGGTTCCAGACAGATAAGCTGTATTCAAGAATTGGTCTAGCAAATATTTTATATGCTCTGGTTAAAAGTACAATATTACCAGAGAAGAAGTTACGCAAGATTAACCACTCTTAATATCTTCTCAGCAATGCTGTTGCAGTGGGCTCTGGCGCTTAGATCATTAGAGATGAGTACTCCAAAGTCCTTAACTGAGTGAAGATCATCAACAAGGTCGTGATCATCTAATTTGTATTTTGTGTTCTGATTATTTTTGCCAATGTGTAAGACTGAACATTTGTTGATTGAGATTTGAAGTTGCCACTTGTTTGACCACTTTGATACACAGTCAAGGTCTTTTTGAAGGGTAGTAGCATTGTTGGAGGTATTACATAGTTTTACATCATCTGCAAAGAGGACACAGTTGCTTTTTATATTTACAGTCCTTTGTTTAGCAACCTTCAAAGTTACAAGTGTGCTGAAAACAGTGACTTATATCCATTGCAGTTCCATGGTTATGTGATCAAAATTTGGGCTTTTGGAAACTGACATGTATTTTGAATGGTTGCAGCATCTCAAGATCACGTGATCACCATTTGCGACTTTCCCACAGGGATTCCAAAAAGCAAAGTCAATGGGGTAAATTAGATTTGCTTAAAAACTCCATGATTCATTTAACAAACATGGCAATTTTTAAAAAGTAAAATTGGGCATGACTCACTTAATGACTGAATTGCTTAGCAATGGAAATTCTGCTAATTAGAGTCTTGAGGACTACCTGTAAAACAGTTATCCTTGGGAAACAGTAATATGAAATGTATAATAGAACTGACTCAAACCATGAGTTAGTGTGCTAAGGTTGAATTTCCAACTAAAGCTTAAAACAATCTAGTTTACCCCATACAAAATTGGGAAAAGTTTAGTCTGTGTTTTCTAGTGTTCAACTGATTTGTTTACTTGTAAATGATGGAAAGTTCTTTTTGCTTTAATTAAGAGTGAAGCTGCCACTGCATGGCTTACACTTCAAGCACGAATTGCATTCAAGCATGAGAGATTGACTAAAGAAACTCATCTGGGACAGACTAATCCATGGACTTGATCAGGGGTCCTCTACCTTAAGAGTGGGGGTTGGCATGTGGGTGGGGTGATGTTGGGCAGGGCAGCCTTGTGTTCCCGCACCTGGGCTGGATTAATTGCTCTTTTCCATATTTATTTATTTATTTATTTATTATTTGGATTTGTATGCCGCCCCTCTCCGAAAACTCGGGGCGGCATATCCAGCCCAGGGGCCAAGATTTCTCCACGGACCACCGAAATTTTCTCGCGGACCACAAGTTGTCCACGGGCCACAGATTGATGACCTGTGCTCTAAACCGCATATGCCCATCTGACTTATTTCAATTGCTGTATTTTGTGTTCATAAATGCTCACAAATAGGTTTACCTTTGTTTGTCTTTGCTCTGGGTCACACATCACACTATACCAGGAGTCCCCAAACTAGGCAACTTTAAGACATGTGGACTTCAACTCCCAGAATTCTCCAGCCAGCTATGTTGGCTGGAGAATTCTGGGAGTTAAAGTCCAGAAATCTTAAAGTTGCCAAGTTTGAAGACCTCTGCACTATACCGTAATGTGGAGTGCTTGGGGCTTGGTTTGACATGCTAACTAAAGCATTAGACAAAAACTCAGACTCTATAGTTTATAGTACAGTATTTAGTTTCTGTCTTTGGGGTGCCTTGTATTTTATGCCAAACCAAGGGAAAATAGAATGTGCTATAGTTATGGAACATTATTGGAAAACAGTAATGTGAAATGCCTAATAGAACAAACTCATACTCTTTTTTCATATTCTTCACTGAAATGGATTCAAATGGCCCTCCAGAAAGGGTACACATTATTCTTCAAGCTTACACTTATCTTTGAAAATACACTGGGCCATACTTTAACTATAGACAGACCCAGGAGATGAGCTGAATTTAATTAAGTAACTATGGCTGTTCCTGTGTATGTTCAAATGTCTTTCTATAACACTGAACATTCAGTTTAAATTAAATTCTGGAGGGAGAGATACACAATATGTTTTGGGGCTCTGGATGAGTCCTAAATACATATGAATTTTTCTGCCCTGTAATAAAGATTTTCTTCCCAGTTCACATGCACATCAGAGAACCAGACTATTAGCACACACCCTTTTTATTTACACTTCATTATCCACATCAAAGCATCAGACTGCTGTTCATATAAATGGAGACACAGCCACAAACACTTCTATCCTTCTCCTGACATCTATGTTACCATCTTTCTCCCACATCTGCATACACTGCAGATTGCAGGAACCCACAGGCTATAAACCAACACACTGTTCTATGTCCCCTGGCCCGTTTGTCCCCGAAATTCATATTATTTCTCGGCAATATAGCTGAAACCTCTGGCATTTGTGGAAAAAAAGAAAACAACTTCAAAACATATTTTTCATCCTGAAGCCATAGGCGCTTCACAGTTCTACCAAATTGTTTTCTTCTTTGAGTCTTTCTTTCTAAAAAGTCTTCCTAGAATGATCACTATTGGCATTCTTTTCTTTTTCATATAAAACTTCTGAAGTCGTGCATATTTTTATTCCTTCCAAAGAACAATGTAACAATGTAATCTTGGTATACAGTACCTATGTGTCAGAGAATTTTTTAATGGGTCTGAAACATTTTTAAATCGTATTTTACAGAGATAATCTATAATGATGAATCAAAAATATATAAGAGCTGATGGATCAGTTCTTTTCAATAAATGGAGGAAAAATTCCTAGAAAGAATTTACAATTTTGAACATTGCTTCTTGCCAATCAATACCAACAGACACCTTCATGTACCATACCAAGGTTGCATCATTAACAGCTATCAGCTATAACCAGTGCTTAAACAGAAAATAATACAAGTTTGAAAAAGCACTTCCTGAACTGCAGGAGGAAAATATGTTTTAAAACTGCAGCATGATCGTTGAATGTAATTTTAGTTGAAAACATTAAGAGATTTTTGTCTCTTCTTGGTTTCATTTGGAAAACTTTATAATAACTCATTGTTCTTTCTCTTGCCATTATTAAAGAACTGCTGTAATTGTGTTTTTTGATATTTTGACAAAGGGATCAGTCTGCCAAGGAAAGTCAAGTATCCCAAATAGGTCCAATGATAAATTTTGAAATGCAGGAGCTTCTCAAGAGTCATTAGATCTTTCTCTGCAGCAACTATTGAATGGCTCTGGAGGTGTCAAAACACCTGCTTCAGTATGGAAAAGTACCCTTACTCAAAAATTTGGTAATGCTCAATCAGGCTCAAGTGGGAATTAATGGACACCACAGATTTCTCTAAAGCACCAACCTTTCAGACCTCAGGGACCACTAAATTCATAATTTTAAATCCTGTGGACCACTAATATGATCTACCTAATGACTGGCTGGGCGGGCGTGGCTAGATGGTCATGTGACTGGGTGGGCATAGCCAACTTAATGTCACTCATATCAACGGGTATATCACCAGCCTCTACTCACCCCTCCCTACCAACCACTCCTCCCCTCACCATCCAAGCTCCTTAGGATCCCCAACAGGAAGCCACCACAAGAAAAAATTGGCAAAAACGCTGTTCAACTTAGATCTGATTGAGAAGGTGGCTTAGTAGAAGCACCTCACTGAGGACTACAAGCATAGGCTTTCCAAGCAGAGGGAAGACCTGTGGGAATGCCCGTCCAGATGCAGGTGCCTGGAGGCTCTGTGAGCTGAGATGGCCAGCCAGTTCCAGGCCATGATGTAGTCCCACTGGAACAAGATCCTCTGGCTCTTAGCCACTAGCAGTGCTTCCCTCCAGCCTTCACACAAAGCCCCCCACCAGGAGACTGAAGCAGACCCCAAGTTGGAATTTCTGTCCTCCTCTGACCCACACAAAAAGACTGAAGGGGGAGACTCTCTGCAGTCACATAAACGTTCATTGCATGTATCTGTCCCAGGGGCCGTAGTTTGAGGACCTCTGATTTACTGCAATATAAAAAATTCATATAGTTTTTCTGTGGACCACCAAAATTTTCTTACGAACCATCTGTTGGTGACCACTGCTCTATAGAAACCCACGCACAGAAACACAATACTTTTTTAAAAAAGACTTGTGTTTTCTAAGAGGAACGAGCTTATTGAAAGAGGCTTCAATAAACCGAAACTCTCCTGAAGATCTACACAATAGTAATAGCCATGCACCCACCACAGTAAGCTCAAAATGCAAATAAGCAGGTTTAATCAGCAAAACAAGATCAGCAGGCTGCTATTGATTTAGTCAGCTGACCCATAGAAAAAAATATTAGGTTTCCTCAACCAGGTGCTTTCCAGATGCATCTGGTCTGCCAGGCCCAGCTATTAATACCGTGCGAACAACCTGAAAAGAAGCGGATGCGTTGGTTAGCCCTTGGGACTCGGAGGGAATCTGCGGTTATCATTTTATTTATTTTATCAAGTATGTATTAGCAATAGCATAGCATTAACAATAGCAATATTGGTAGTATAGATAGATATAACAGGTTATATACATGAGATGGGTATCAATTAGAGGGAAACATTAGGACAGGCACGGTAGGCACACTGGTGCACTTATGCATGCCCCTTACTGACCTCTTAGGAATCGGGTGAGGTCAACAATGAATAGGGTAAAATTTTGGGGGTTTAGTGACATAACTGCAGAGTCAGATAGTAAATTCAAGGCATTAACTACTCTGTTGCTGAAGTCATATTTTCTACAGTCAAGTTTGGAGCAGTTTACTTTGAGTTTGTATCTGTTGTGCGCTTGTGTATTGTTGTGGTTGAAGCTGAAGTAGTCATTGACAGGAAGGCCATTGTAGCAGATGATTTTATGAGACATGCTTAGGTCAGGGGTAGGCAAAGTTGTCTCTTCTAAGACTTGTGGACTTAGAAAACATGCTAGCTCAGGAATTCTGGGAGTTGAAGTCCACATGTCATAGAAGAGACAACTCTGCCTACCCCTGGCTTAGGTCGTTTGGAAGGTGACATAGTTTTAAGCATAGGATTTCAAATCTGGTTGAGTAAGGTATTCTGTTGCGGGTAGGAATGAAGGCCTCTCCTCGTACAGTATCTCTGGCCACTTTCTAATGTATTTATGTTCAAAGTGCGGCGGGTTCCAGACAGATGAGCTGTATTCAAGGACTGGTCTGGAGAAAGTATCATCCTCAAACTTTATTGTTCCGAGTCAATTTCAAACATCAAAGGCTGGGCAACTTCGGAGAAAGTTGCTCCAGCGGATTGCATCACCGCTCCTGCTAGCAAGCCATGCAGGGTTCCCCCATCCCAGGTCCGCCTTCTTCTCACCCCCCTGCTTTTGCAACAATCCCCCCACCTCCAAAGTAACCCTCCTCGCGGGGGCGTGCCCCCCCAAAAGCACAGCCGAGCCCCTTTTACAGAGGCCCACGGCAATCTCGTCCTTCAGGAGGAGCGACTCAAGAAGCGGCAAGACCCCGAACCCCTCACACATTGCCCACCCCTTCCCCCCAACTAACCATCCCTCCCCCTCAGGCGACGCCCCTTCAGGCTATTCGCGCCAACCGAACCTTTTATACCTCTCGCGCTCCTCCCCCCCCCCCCCGCCACAAGGGTCTTGGCGAAAGGGGCGGGGTTCCCGTCAGCCCTGCCTCTCCATCTTAACGACAGCCTGGGCCTAGCCACCCAGCGGCCGTCTTCTGCCTTGCCACGTGACCGCGCAGCCACCGCCTCCCCTTCTCCGACTCCTGCCTGCCGCCCGCCCTTTTGCCCGGCCGTCCCCCCCTCCCCAGTTGAGGCTGGGCTCCTTCCCGAGAGCTCGGCGGTGGGTGGGCGCCTTTGCTAGCCTTTCGGGTGCGGGGAGGCTTGCCGCGAGGTGAGTTTCTCGGCTCCTGAGGAGGTGGTGGCTCCCGGCGGCGTGTTTTTCTAATTTTTTTCCTTCTTTCTCGGTCTCCAGCCGCACCGTCCCAGCCGGCCGGACTTGCAGGCACTTCCTGCAAGTGTGGCCGGCTGGGACGTTGCGGTTAGGGAGGCTGCTTCCCGCGCCCAGCAGAGACGAAGAGGGCGAGTTTGGGACGGAGGAAAGCCGGTGTGCGCCGACGAGGCTTTGGGGGGGGTTCCTCGAGAGTAAAGGAAGAAAGCAAAAGGAGCCGCAAGCCGCCCGCTTGTCGAAGAGAGCGACTGCGGGCGGGACGAGCGGCTGGCGGTGGTGGATCGCTCTCCCAAGTTTCCTCGGCTGGCGACGGCCCTCTTTTCATGAAACCTTTTGAGTTTGCCAGTTGTTTGGGATTAGTTACGAAATTACGAAAGAAGAAGAAGAGGAGGAAGAAGAAGAAGAAGAAAGAAAGCCTTTAAACCAACGTCGTTTTAATTTTTTTAAAACTCGTGAGGTTTGGCTGGACTTGAAAAAAAGGGAGCCAAAAGGAAAAAAAAAATCGCTCCCGAGCTCGTGTGTGTGTTTTTTTCTCCCTCGCTCGCTTTTCACAAACTTAATTCCCAAGAAGTTTTGTAATTGGATAACAAGAGTAATAGGATGACATCCCTTGTAGATCCCAGGATTAAACTAGCTTTGAAGAAGAAACCATCTGAAAGAACACAAGAGGTAACTTACTTTCTTTTCCTGTTGTTTTTTTTTTTGCTTTTATGACTCTTGCCTCTTGGTGTGATAGAAAGAAAAAATTCCAGATATTAATCTGCAGGGGGATTTTATGCCCACATTGTCACAAAACTCAGGACTGTGTGTGTTGTTGGCTGTTGCTGTGTTTCTGACTGTGATATATGGTAAAACATGCATAAATGTTCTGCAATATGGCACGTACTTCAAATTTAGAAAATTGTATTGATAAAAGGCAGAACTTTTGTCATTTTGCAACGGTTGTGATCTTTTTTAAAAAAATAGTGTGCCTGATGCCTTTTTAAAAACGTCGTTTTAACTCTTGAACTTCGTTGGGATTTATAAAAACCGAGGCATGTAAAATCATGTTGCCTTTATGGTCCTCTGATTACTATAGAATGATTGTGTTGTAGAATGACATTTAACAATGGTAGGAAAATTGCATATTTGAATAGGAAGGCACATATATATGTGTGTGTCTGAATTAAGGAGTACAGGATTGCCAGTCAGTAAGAACAATCTAAATGTCTTGTTGCTGCTTCTGATTTGCAGTGTGGAAGAGGGCAGGAGTCTTTCCATCCACTTTGTTTTAAAAAACAAAAAGCTTTTTCTAAGCAGTGGGTGGTAAATTTATTCAGCCCAGCTTGTGAAGTAATCTCTTACTTACTAAGATGTGTGTTTGTTGGAGATTTGAGTTTACGAAAATGGTCTGGTGTCATGCTTTCCCTTTTAGGATTTTGGGGGTTATGTTTCCTAATCTTACAATGAGCAATATTTGAAGAGTGATGATGGTCAGAGAGGGCATTTGCTGTCTGATTCATGCTTCCAATTCAGACTGTCATTGTTATCACTTGAACTTAGAAAATCCTTTCTCTTCTATTGTAAGTTTCATCCATTGGGTTGTAGCATTGGAGTCTTATGATGCCAATATAAATTGTTTGGTAAGTAGATAAATATAACTTAATCAGTATGATTTGGTTAAAAATACCAATGGCCGAACAGCAGAAATTTGCATTTAATGTAAACTATGTTAGGCAAACTACTAATAAGATTTCATATTTTCTTATTAGTATATTTTGTTAACCATTTTGAATTTTTGAATTGTACTAGGCTTTTAGATTACAGTATACTGTATGCAGTAGACTAGATGGAAAACTCAGAATGGGGAGATTTAGCTGGCTCCATGTTATAGTTGTCCTCAACAGGGAAGCTTCTGTTCCTAATAAGCAAAGAATCCTAAATAAAATCCTTTTTTGAAACTCCGATCAAATCGGACACATTAAATACTGAAGTTTCCATGTTTTCCTTTCCTTAATACTTCAATATTCTGATTTCAAAACTTAGCATTATATTCCTTCTTTTTAATTCTTCTTACTGTTTCCAAAACAGTCTTTTTGGAAATGGGAGAAATATTGAAGATCTATCATCTTGCTTGTTTTGATTTTATCATTCTAGATTTTGAGGATGAATGTTACAGAATTTGAATAAAATATATTTGCATGAAATAATCTAGAAATAATTTAGAAGTCCAAACATAGATACTTAAACAAATCAAATCAAACTAAGTTATCATTCTAAAAGCCAGAATTAAAATATTAATCTGTATCTTATTGAAGAAATATACTCTTTGGTAAAAGTTATCTGACTTCATGGCATAAGATCAGACAGTCTTTGGGCCTTTAAAAGTTTCTGGTTTAAGTAAGAATGTTCTAGGAATTTCTGATTTAACACAAGCTAGATATTTCAGGTTAAAATGCAATAAATGAAGAGAGAAGCACACAAGAATTCTCTATTCCTGACACATGTTCATCATTTCATTTTTTTAAAGGAAAGAATTATAAAATATTGTAAATAAAAGTGTAATTTTACCAGTACAGTATTAGTAAGTAGCAGCCATATGCATTGTGATTCATCATTATGAACACCCAGTAATACTTCTGAGAATCAATCCAGAATTGATGTCTCAAATATATTTTAAGAAAAAGAAAATGCTGATTTAGATTCTGAGTATGTTGAGGCAGACTTTTCAAACTCTTTTACCTATATTATTTTCTATCAAAATCACTTTTGTGAAAAAGTTACTTTGAGTAGTATGTAATCCTAGTTTATTAATTTATTGTTTCAAATAAAAAGGCAGTAATCATGTTTGCTTGTTAAAAGGTAAAGATTTCCCCTGTCCAGTCATGAGCTATTTAAAAATTTAAAATATGTGTTTTTCAATGTGCAGAAGCATGAATCAGGTACCTCCTATTTAAAAAAACCTACCATATATCTTTTGCAAGACTTGGGGGTAGCAGTGTTGAAAGTAGTGTCAGTTGTCTCGCATGTGCCTGTGTGTTGTAAAACACCTTTCTAATGGTTTGCAGAGCCCCATAGCTTGCAATAAGGTACACACCCCAGGGCACTTTCTTTCCAACTGGTATCTTAGCCAATTTTAGAGTGCTTTACAGGCATCATTTCAGAGTTTGGATTTAGATGTGAAAATATTGGTCTGTAAACTGATAAGGAATAGAACTATTTTGCCAATATTGCATATCTGTCTTAGTCCCTTTGTCTCTAAAATGAATTTCTCTTACAGAATGGAAAAGAACCACAAAAGTAAAAATGCTGTTACAGAAATGCCTGTACTTTTCCACTTCTCTAACATCATCTCACTTTTCAGAAGAAACTAATCATTGCTTAATTTGCTAATCATTAGAAATGTTGCTCAGACTCTGCAGAGTACTTTATAACATGCAAAAGTGTGCCTAAATTACTCGTTTTAGGATTGTTAAAGCAATTGCATCCTTTCACCACATGATTCTTGACAAATGTATATTTTTCTTTTATGTACGCTGAGAGCATATGCACCAAGACAAATTCCTTGTGTGTCCAATCACACTTGGCCAATAAAATTCTATTCTGTTTTATTCTATTCTAATTCTATTCTATTCTTTCCAAGTTCATGCTTGCTGCTTCAGGAGCAAATCCTGGATGTCATTGTATGCATGTGCATGTACTGACACTTAATTTCATTTATAGATGCTCCCATAAGTTCTGAAAGTTTTATTTCAAAGAACTTGTACATTATTAAGTTATCAGTTTATAATTGCACTTTATGACTAACCCAGGTACACTAACTACTAAACTAAATTGTCCTGGACTTAAAATATTTTATTTAATGATTGTTCAAAGTTAGAACAGCTCTGAAAAGAGTGGCTTTATGATTGTTTTTCACACTTACAGTCATTGCAGCACTTCCATGGTCATGCAAAATGTGGATGATTGGCAGTTGGTCCATATTTATGATGGTTTCATAAATATGAAACCCAGGGTGCCAGAGTCATATTTTTGCAACCTTCTGATAAACAATGTCAATAGGGAAGTCAGATTTACTTAACAACAACCGGGTTACTAATTTAATAGCTGCAATGATTCACTTAATAACCATGGTAAGAAAATAATAAAATGGGGAAAACTCACTTAACAAATGTCTTCCTTAGCAACATAAATTTGGGGGTCTATTGTGGTCATATGTTGAGGACTTGACAGCTGTGCATCTCTAAATGTGCATATACTTCAATACACTTTATATGGATACAAGGTAGTTGTGTTCTGTGTCCTTAATAGGATTGCTGGAAAGAAAGGGAAAACCTATAACCAGGAACTTGCACAATGTAAGAAAACTGATAGCAATGTAAAGCAGTCTAGAATGACCATTGTTTTAACAGAATACAATACAGTGATACCTCGTCTTACAAACCCCTCGTCATACAAACTTTTTGAGATACGAACCCGGGGTTTAAGATTTTTTTGCCTCTTCTTCTGAACTATTTTCACCTTATGAACCCGCCGGCGCCGGTGGGATGCCCCGCCTCTGGACTTCCGTTGCCAGGCAAAGGCTCCCCTCGTTGGGAAACCCCACCTCCGGACTTTCCGTTGCCAGTGAAGCGCCCGTTTGCGCTGCTGGGATTCCCCTGAGGCTCCCTTGCATGGGAAACCCCACCTCTGGACTTCCATGTTTTTGCGATGCTGCAGGGGAATCCCAGCATCGCAAAAATGGATGCTTCGCTGGCAACGGAAGTCTGGAGGTGGGGTTTCCCAGCGAGGGAAGCTTCAGCGAAATTCCAGCATTGCAAAAACACCAAAGTCCTTGAAACCTCACCTCCGGACTTCCGTTGCCAGTGAAACGCCCATTTTTGATTGATGATTGATGATTTATTAGACTTGTATGCCGTCCCGAGTCTCCGGAGACTCGGGACGGCAAACAAGTTTTGCGATGCTGCGATTCTCCTGCAGCATCGCAAAAACATGGAAGTCTGGAGGTGGGGTTTCCCATGGAGGGGAGCCTCAGGGGAATCCCAGCAGCGCAAAAACGGGCGCTTCGGTTGGCAAAAGGGGTGAATTTTGGGCTTGCACACATTAATCCCTTTTCCATTGATTCCTATGGGAAACATTGTTTTGTCTTACAAACTTTGAACCTTATGAACCTCGTCCCGGAACCAATTAAGTTCATAAGACAAGGTATCACTGTAATAGGACCTAAAGTGTAATCATTGGAATACCTATGACACAAGAAGTAATCTCCCTTTTGCTGTTATACAATTATGCATAATCTTAGAAATTTATGGAAAATGTATTAGCAAATCAAATTCAAGCATAGGCTTTTGCATTGTCCTGCACTTCTGTTAAAAATATAAGTTGCTTACATTTTAATTATTTGAGTGTAACCACACAAACGTACTGAAATTAGAATTTCAGAAGCTGTCTGAATTAATTAAGATTTAGTTTTTTATTCTCTTGCCTCTCAATTGCTCCACTAATATTCACTATGGTTAGAGATACTGGAGGCAAGACTTTTGATCACATTAGTTACTACCAATGTAGTATGATTGTCTCTTGTGTAATATAGTAATGGTGGCACGATTCTCGTGGTTTTGCTGTCTCCCAAACCATTGTTTACTATTGAGTTTATCAGTGTTTAAAATGCAGCTTTTAACCCCCCCAAAAGAGGGTGAAAACTTGGGTGCATCTTATACACTGAATGTCCACCCCACCTTTTGGTCCCTGTCTGCCAGCAATTTACCTCCTTGCAGCAAACAGTAGCAGAACCTGCTTAGCACAAGCCACTGATTATCTGCCTCCAGACACTTAGCTGATTGATTGAAGTTGCTGGCAAGGCCACTGTGCTAAAATGAAAGTGAAACAAAAGCTGCATTGAGAGAAATTGCTGGAGGGATCAAACTGCTGAAACTGGCTGTTTGTTTTTTTTATTGATTTTTAGGAAATTTATTATTAATTTTAGGAAATTTAAACATAAAGTGGAGAAAAGATGATGGCTGTTCCTCTGTGATCTGTAGTTGGGGAGGGGAGGGGGAATATTTATTGAATAATTTTTGGTGTTCCCATCTGGATCAGCTAGGAAAGTAATATTTGACTCAAATCAATTTCAAATCAGTTTGCAACTGTTTGTGGAGGGATTAACAAATGAAAATACAGTAGTGAATGTGATCTTAAACTATTCAAGGTTATTTTTTTAATAGATAACCTATGTCATCTTTCTGCTGCAGAACTCTAATAAACATTATTTTGCAGAAACCTTTTTGATGCAGTGCCAATTCTTAACTATGCAGAAATTCATAAAATTGTCCAATGTTAACAGCTGTCCAGTTATTACATCATTGAGCTATTCGACTTGTTATTTGGGATTCTTATTTGTGTTAAAATTTAGGTTCCACCATTTTTAGCATTAGGAGAACTACAGGACAGTTATAGATTAAAGCCTTAGGCTTAGGTGTAGTGGGGTATGGTTCAGACAGGCAAAGGGAGCAAACTGTTTTGTCTTCTTCTGTGTGAATAGGTGCAGCTAGGATAGAAACATCAGATTTTCTGTCTGGGGCTGGGGCTCAATCCTCCTGCCCAGAAGCCTTGGGAAAGCTAATAAGATAAAGTTGGCAGGGAAACGTGGAGAAACATGTTTGATTTTTTTGTTCAATGCTTCTTTCTTTAGTTCTGTGGTTTTACCTTTGCTCCCATTTTATGTCCCTTAAATGTTTTGTTTTGCTGATTACAGATTAATAATACCAATTTTTATATATTATATGTTTTATTTGTTTTGGTGCACTCATGTCAGTCTTCAACCCTCCTGGTGATTCCTTGGATTGTCCTTGCAGTTTTCTTGGGAAGATTTTGGAAGATTTTGCCATTACCTGCTTCCTAGGGCTAGGAGAGAGTGATTGAACTAAGGTCACCTAGTTAGTTTTGTGTCTAAAAGCAGATTAAAACCCATAGTTCCCTTTTTCTACACTGAACTGGTTCCTTATATGTTGGTCTAGCCCAGGGGTCTACAACCTCTGGCTCTGGAGCCCTCTGGGCCCTCTGCGGTGACTCCCTATCAGGTGATCCAATCATTGACTGGCTCTGCCCTTCGCTCTCCCCTCTCAGTCACTCCTTGCTTAACCTGAGAAAGTAAGGGCAATGATAGGGCATGGAGAAGCAACTGGGGCTGATTCTTTGGTGCCTTATTCTTGCTTATTCTTTCCAGCCCTTGTTGATGCTGGGCATACCTTGATCACTTGGGGAGACACGCAACCTGCTCTCTGCCCTGAGACACTGGCCTGACCCAGCCACAATTGAGGCCCATCCCGCTAAGGGCTCGTGGGGTGGGAATGGATCTGAGAGGAGGGGATGACAGAAAGGGGGATGGGCCTGCAGCGCCCAGCTGTGGCTTTAAAACGTGTACAGGGAACTTTCACCGCTGGAGTACACTTTTCAATTAAAGTCGTGTATGTGTGTACCTCTGTGTCTCTTTTCTCTTGGAAAAATTGGGGTGGAGCTTGTGCCCACCATGCTTGGCCGAAGAGTTGCTGGTGTGGGGGGGGCAGAAAGGGGATATGGCAAAGCAATTGTTGGAGCCTTAGTGCAGGAGTAAAGGGGCCCCATATTTGCCTTCGGGTCAAATTTGACTCAAGGCAGCCCTCGCCTCCCGCTGTTTTGGACTCAGAGTTATAAGCTGCATCCTGTTGCTAGGGGCGAGGGGGACAGGGTCACATTGTGGCTTCATGTCATAATGGGCTCCAAGAGGAGAGGACCCCATCTCCCCCATTGTGAAGCACGCTAATGTTCACAGTGCTACGCAAGGCACTGCAAGAGTGCCTCATGGCCTGCTCAATGCCTCATATCAGAATCAGAAAGTAGGGAGAGAGAGAGGTGGGGGAAGAGAGAAATACACACACAGAGAGAAATACTGAGGGGTGAGAGACAGTGAGAGAGATAAAGGTACAGAGAGAGTGGGAGATAGAGAATGAGAGACACACACAGATACAGAAAGAGGGAGGGGGAGAGAGACATAGAGAGAGAGATACACAGAGATACAGAGAGGGGAGAGAGATGGGGGGGAGAGAGACAGATACATAGAGGAAAGGAGAAGGGGAGAGAGAAACAGAGAGGGAGGGAGAGAGGGTAGAAAGAGAAAGTGAGAGAGATGTCAAAAGAGGTTTGTGGCTCTTGGTGTTTTTTAACAACCAGTTATCTACCCTAATGATCGGCTGGGTAGGTGTTTCACGGCTAGGGTCACGTGGTTCCTGATTTTTTCTGTGGGAAACGGGTCCAAATGGCTCTTCGAGTGTTTAAGGTTGGAGATGCCTGGTGTAGCCATTCTATTACTTGGTGAAACTATTTTATTTTATTCCCCAAGTCCTTTTTGTGTAGATATTAAAATAATCCAGTGTTGCATTTGTAGTACTTCTATGGGCTCCAGCACTGTGTGAGTCTAGTAATTCTGGTAAAAAGGGGGAAAAAGTGAAGGTTTAAAAACGGGAAGTTTGGGCCATTAATTTAAAAGCTTGTTATTCTGGCAGCCCAGTACCAGTGCAAGGCCCGTTGGGAACTGGGCCATGCAAGTTGTAGGCAAACATAATAGTGCGCAAAGCTCTATTTGTGTAAGTGGTGGCCATGCCTGTGAAACCATGCCCTGCCCCCTCCCTCACCGATGCCGCTGCCATTCCACAGAGCCAGTTTGGGGACTGCTGAGTCAAGGGAAGCATCCTCCAATTCCAGGAATTGGTAGCGACAACTTCACCAGCTGCCCCAGATGGATTTATTTCACCTAAGCTCCCCCCCCCCCCCCACTCCATAACTTAGGTAGGATAGAGCTCTCAGAAAGGCTTTGGCAGGTCTAGCTTGGAATTACTACCCAATGCTTTATTTTGTATGAATTGCAACTTCCAGATACTTCCTAAATCAGATGTGATTCTCCATGATTCAGAACTCCAGATGTGGTATAACTAAGTCATAGCTAACTGTTGTCAAGTCTGACCAGTTGAGGAAAGGGCTTTAATATAACTGCATAGATCAATGGCCTGAGTTATGATTAATAAACTTTCAGTACTATTTTCCAGACATGGCATCAGCTTTCAAGTGAAATTCAAGGTGTTGATAATTATAATAGGTGTCAAATTCAAGGCCTGGGGACTGGATCTGTTCCAAGGGGTACTTAGATCTGGCCCACGGGGCTGCCCAAAAACAGTGAAGGATTGGCCTGCGGTGCTTCTGTCAGCAAAACGGGCTCTCAAGCTTCATTTTCAGCTGCCACAGCCTCCTGCAATCCTCTGCCAGCGAAAATGGAGCTCCACTGGCAGGTTGTAAACTGCTGTAGGTCTCAGGAGGCCATGGCAGACAAAAATGGAGCCTGTTTCATTGGCAGAGCACTTGAGTTACCACAGGCACCCCCAATATCAGTGATGTTGAATTGGCCATGGCCCCCCCAGCCCCCAGAGGCGAAATACAACCCTGATGCGTCCCTGAATGAAATAGAGTTTAACAGCCCTGATCTATAAAGGCCTTTATGTTTGGTAGCAAGGTATCCCCAGGGCCACTTTCTCTAGCCACCAGGATAAATCATGTCTTCTGTAAAAAAACAAAAATAAAACTGATTGCAAACACTTGTTTATAGATAGTATTCAGACCTTTGTAGCTGCTTCTTCTTTGTGGCAATGCCTATATATTATGGAACAGTCTCCTTCTTGAACCAATTCTAGAGGTCTGTGGTTATGGATGATGCGTTGGTTGGATTTGGAATTATATTATGATGATTAACTATTTTTTTAAATTTTTCCATGAACTTATTTTTCTTACAGTTTACTACTGTGAATTGCTGAAAAACTCTTTGACTGCAGTAAACAAATGAGAGTAAACTTTATGGAACTTAAAAAGATGAGATGCAAAAGAGCTATTTTCATTATTGGAGGTTTTTTATTATTATTGTTGTTGTTATTAATTTGCCACTTACCTGGCCATACAGCTACTCAAGGCAGCTTGTAATAATAAAAAGAAAGAAAAATGAAAGGTGTAAAGAAAAGAGAAGTAAAATAATAGGACAATAAAATATTAACAGAGGAACACAACACGAATAAACACATCAATATGATAACAAAAAAGAGGGATGGGAGGAGAGCAGAGCAGAGAGCAAGAGGAGGCTGGAGGTGGATCTTTTGCCATGGGGCCGCATGAGAAATTGGGGTGGTATTAGAGGGCCGGACTAATATAATTAACTCAGTTCTACCTCTTCCTTGTTTTCTTTCTCCCAAATTACTCCCCCCCCCACACAGACACACACAGAGACACAGACACACACACAAAGAGCGCAAACCTCCTGCCTGTTCCTTATTTATTTATTTGCCCCTCTGCTCTCCTCCCCCTCTCCCTTCACTTCCTCACTCCCGCTGTCCCTCCCCAGCAGCCTACACCCCCACTCCCGGCTGGCCCCATCCCAACATTATCACAATAACACTCACTTATGGCACAATAACCACCTGCCCGCCTTCCTTCCCTCTGTGTCGGCCTGCTGCCGCCTCACCCTGCAGCTCTCTGCCCTTGCATCCTATCCTCTGGGCTGTTGCCCCCCCCCCCCGTCTCGGCTCTCCAGCCTGTTCCTGCCACGGTTGGGCTGCTACTGCTGCCGCCCAGATCCTCTGCAACTGCCCCCCCAACCCGCTGCCTTTTGTCTGGCACTGCAGAGTGGAGAGAGCCATGAGGAAGGAGGGATTGTTGCTTTCCTGCGGCAAAACGGGACTAAAAAGGGCAACCCCTATTTGTCCCGCGACCGTGGGGCTCTAAAAGAGCCTTTTTGGTGAGTGCTTTTTTGCCCTGTTCATTTGAGGCGCTTGTCCCCCCCCATGGCTTCCTCCTCCAGGAAATGGGTCACAGATAGTAGGTGGGCCAGTCACAGACAGCGGGCGGGCCAGATGCGGCTCGCAGCCCGCCCGTTGCCCAGGTCTGCCTTAGAGGGTAACATGGGGGAACTGAAACACCTCCCCCGGGCATGTACAATTTATGTATGGTATGTTTGAGTGTGTGTTTGTTAGCAAAATGGGGTTCTTTTAAATATTTTAAATTATATTTAGATTTGTTATAAATTGTTGTGTTATGCTGTGAGCCGCCCCGAGTCTGAGGAGAGGGGCGGCATACAAATCTAAATAATAAATAAATAATAAATAATAAATGTTCCAAAGAGCAGTACTGCAGCAGAGAAGGCTCTTCTGGAGCCCTTACCATTGGAGTTATTTGATTGACAGGATCAAAAATAGTCCCTGTGAAGCCCAAAGATGTGCGTCTCCTAATGGGACAAGGAGTTCATCAGATATCCTATACTTCTGGCACTAAAGGTGTTAAAGATAATAACTAACACCTTGAACTGCACTTGGAAACAGACGAGATTAGTATTACACTCATTAATATGTGTTTCAGCAACTCTTTTTGGCATGTTGCTGAACTATAACTTGTTGTGGGTTATACCTATTGAAGTTATGAAGAGTTGGAATTTGAAACTGAAGTTTCTTAAGTTCCCCTTATTTACCATATATTAATACAGTCTTAATTCCACATCTTTTTCATGTTTCTGTCCTTGTTTACAAGGGTGTGGTATCAATTTGAACTAAGGGAGGTTTTTTTTTTAAAAAAATAGTTTGTTGTTTGGAACTACTGTACCTTCCCATGCAAAGAAATGCACAGTGACTTTTTGTAACTTTGTTGAATCATAATAATTTCTTGATGAGTAGGGTTGTAAATCCTAATTTGAAAACATATTTCTTTTTTTTATGGGGGAAAAATTGAGGGCAAAAGAAGAAGGGGTTGACAGAGAATCAGGTGGCTCTATGGAGTCACTAAGCAGTAGGCGTGCAATTAAATGGGCTCCAGAGGTTAATAGAGAACAGGAAGGCCTGGAGGAACATCCATGGGGGCACAATGGGTCGAACACGACTTCGCAACTAACATCAACAATTGGGTAAATTGTTCTGATACAAATTTTTGAAAAATATTTTGCATTGGGCTTTTAAAGTAGTTCATGAACAAACCAAACTGAGCCACAGTAAGTAAACCTCTTTTCTATAAATTTCAAAATAAAAGGGAATGCAGTTTTCAAATGTTTAGTTTTTGGAGCAGTCTAGTGGGAATCAAACTCAAATTGCATAATATAATCTGGGATATCCTGGGTCTTGAAACCTTTTTATTATATCCTGTTAAAATATATTTGCTGGTTTGTTACATGTGTATGAGTCTTTTGTCCTTTAAAATCATGGAAGAATATTAATGAAATAGTTCACATTGCAACTGTTCTTTGTCTAAACCATTATGGTTAATTCTCATTTACTATACAGCGTACCACGCACCAGATTCTTTAAGGACAGACATTTTTAAGAAAGGCAGCAATAACATTCTTGCTGACAGCGTAACAAAGGGCCTGTTGTTCTGTTGCACAGTTCAGCCAAACAGAAGAAAACATCTGCTTCTTGTTTCCAGAAATAACTGGTATTTGAAGTAGAATTTTTTAAAAGCTTCCAATAACTTTTGTCCGTATATTTTTGTAGGTGCAGTAAGGCTTAGTCCTTGTTTCCATAAATAAATTTGAGAGCCGCCCTGAGTCTTTGGAGAAAGGCAGCATACAAATCTAATAAATAATAATAATAATAATAATAATAATAATAATAATAATAATAATAATAATAATAATAAATAAATAAATCTTCCCATTGTTGAATAAATCTGATGTACCTTCGTTAACTACCAGTGCAAAGAGAATGTAAACATCTACCTCTGATATTGCATTTCTCTTTTTCACAAAAGGTGAAGGAAAATATGATTTGAAAATTGAGGATAATCTTCCTAGCGTATTCCCACGAGTGCAGGATCCAGTTTTTGGATCATTAAACGCCACTTTGCATAGTCAGCTGTGTCTCCAGGTACAGGCCCATGGCTTGCATATATATGTTGATGGTGTCTTACCATCTCTGTTTTGGCCGGCCACCATGTCATCGGCCATTGGCTTATAGTTAGTAGGCAGTCTTGGCAATGGTGCTGTTCTCAGGACATGTCCATATCAGTGGAGCAGGCCTTCTCTAATCTTCTCTATAATTAGTACCACACATGTTGTCCCAATTGTGTTATTTGTGATTTGTTTAAGAGGGGAGATGCACAATATGAAAATATGCTTGAAATTCAGGATTATTCAACTTTGCCCATGGGAGGCAGGGGGCTGTTTGTTTTGTTATGAGATTTATCTATTTAGGTAATTATTTTCCATGGCTAATGAAGGCTGAGATGTTAGTGAGCTATAACACAGCTTCGTTATGAACATTGCTGTAACTTTCTGACAGTAATTATCCCAATAAGAAACATTGATTTGTGATAATCTTGTGTTTTAGATGTTCTGAACAATTAGCTCTGGAACTTTGTATATATATCCAGAATAATGGAGGCTCTTTAAATCAAGAATACCGAATACATACATGAAAAGTGTTCAGTTGTTGAGGTCATTGTTGAGATAAGAATTTCCCTTACAGAAACTGTAGATTTTACTAGCGATTATTTAAGGTCCAATTTGATTGAAGTCTGCTCCACGTTTTTGAATGGGTTTCCTTTGATTTAGGAGGACTGATGTTCTTGTTAAGGTTTAAAAAGAACCTAAAAAGAGTTTGGAAATGGCTTAGCACTTTTAATTTAATTTAATTTAATTTAAATTGTTTAAATAAATAAATATTTTTGTGATAGGTCCCCTAAATCTATCAGAAGTGGTAAAATTATAATTTTTTAAAATTAAAACTTTCAGTTTGAATTAATTCCAAGATTTACTATACTGTATATCCTACATTTTGTCAGATGACACTGTCCATTCAGCCAATCAGAACTGAGTCTGTCAAATTGTAAATATCCGCCTCTGGCTCTAATTCCCCCTCTTTGACTCAGTCCTCAGAATGAATAGGACACATGTTTTTCTTTTTCCCATTCCCGTGAGATTTATCTTCACCTTCCTCTACTGTCATCGAGATATTTTCTGTGAGTTTCCTCCCCAGCTGACTCCTGTTCGATCTCTGAGTTGCCGGGTCAAGCACAGCACAGAGCTTCGGCTCTAGCCACTCTGCTGAATCTCTAGCTGAGGACCATCTGACAGATGGGGTTCCCCTTCTACCGGGCCTTAGGAGCTTCCACTTCAACCCCCATAAATATTCTGTCTATTTCGTGAGGTGTGGCGGTACTGGCATACGGAGCTTGTGCTCTCTAATATCTGCTCTGAACAGCTGATTGCCTATTGACCTGCGCTTACAATCTGAGCACCATTGGAGCAGAGTTCAGTTGCCTTGTCACAGGAGCCCTGTGTTTGGTTGACCAATAATCAGAGGAGTCTTGCACTCCATTTACTGCTCTTGGCAAGGGATAGACAGCATGGAACTGGAATATCATCGCAGGAACTATCGCACTCGAGCACCTTGCTGTCTGCTCCCTCCAGCACAGGAGTCTCTTGGCTCCATAGGTCAGTAATCCGCCACTTCAAGGCAGAGGATTTTTTCATCACTTTCTGTCGAGCGATTGAGAACCTGGTGTTAACAGACTCTCAGAGCTTCAATAGGGTGAGTTCCCCCTGCTCTAAATTGGTAGATAGTTAAATTGGGCCGTGTAACAATTACCTCAGCAACATCAATTTTGTGAATGCACGAGCCATATTGCCATAGCGGTGGTCATTTTATTGCAGTGGAGGTCATTTTGTGGAGCAATGGCCATTTTGAAATTGAAAGTTAGGTCTTCGTTTCCTGCTCTTTGTTATGAGACAAGATGGTGGACGATTCTCACCCTAATGACACTCTAAAGTCCCATTCTGGGAGACAACAGACTAAGGTTTCAAATCCTCCAGTACAAGAGGCTGTCCTGGGGTTGTCTAGGTCCTCTTATCATAAGGAGAAGGCACATAAGCTTATCCCTCTTCAGGCACCTCAGATCAGCTCAAGATTTCCAGAGACACCCAGCAGGATGAAAGTCGTAGGGACTGGGCACTTGAAAAAAATGTGCTAAATCAAGTCACACTCATTTTGGGGTGCATTTCAGCTGTCAAAATAGCCCTGGCTTATTGTTTACCACTTGCGCTGGTACTAGCCATTCCGACATGGCTCTGCCAGACCAACGTCTGAGATGTTGTCCTTGAACAATCCTGTTCTGGACTCTGACATTTAATAATAATAATAATAACTAATAATTTATTAGATTTGTATGCCGCCCCTCTCCGAAAACTCGGGGCGTCTGACAACAATGTGGGACCAATGGAGCCTCAACCTTGCCAGTTGTTTATATTGGGCTATTGATCATGCGTTAGCTCTCAGCAATCTTTACTCCGACTGCTGCTGGGCTTAGAGCCACTTCCTCTGGGGCACTAGACCCCATTAATATGCAGAGCATCATAAATGAAGCCATCAGGTAAGTCATAAAGGTGCGAATCAAACAGTTGGGCCGACCTCTAGCTTCCTAAATGGGGTAGCCAGGCCATCAGCTCATGCCTTCAGTGAGTGAGGACCCCTGGGGGTGGCGCTATGACAGATATTCCCCTGAATTCTCTCTGGGGTTTCAATCAGAGGTGCCAGTGGAAGAGGGACAGTTAGATCTGGGCCTCTCATCAATCCTGTTTCATCCAGGACTTTTAAAATTGCTTTTGTGCTAAGCAAAAAATACTGCCAACACAGGGTCTTCTACAATGAGCTTTTGGCTATGAAAGATCCTCTTATTTGAGGAACCTACTACTGAAACTGAAATTCTTCTGTCCACTTTTTATAGAAGTGGTTTTCAGTCATTGGAATTCGCCGGTGTCAGGGCCTGTTCCATTGTTGGACAGATGATATAATGTGGTGAATGAACTTGCGCAACATCTCCAGACTCCCTCTGTTGATATAACAATCTCAGCTCTATACTCCACGACCAATATGCCCGGTGAACCTGACTGAGGTGGTGTGGCTGGAGGATAGGCGGCCAGAGGAGGCACTAAAAAAAGCTCACCAGGTGGCTGCCTGGGTGATCTAAGTGTCCACCTCTGTTTCCTGTATCTCTTGTATTTGCTTGAAATGGCTGTGACAAGTCCAGGAGCTGATTCCTGCATCCGACCTCAGGGTTCATCAAGATCTCAATAAGTTGCTCACCGCTGCCTAGTTCTCGGCCGATTTTGTGCTATAGTTGGCTAGATTTGCAGCCAGAGCCATGTTGTCTTATGTGGTGGCGAGAAGGATTGGTTGAGGGACTGGTAAGCAGATATGGGCCATAAATGGTGTCTGTACCTTAAAAGATTAGCTGTTGTTTATGGTTGTGATCCAGTTGTCTTGGGATTGCACCCAAGAGATGCCTGTTACTATTGGAACTATCTTTACTTTCTTTTAGTACAGTTTCTATATTTCTATTTGTAGTTATTTTGTAATTTTCTTCAGTTCTTTCTCTTCTCTTCTGCTATCTTTAGCTATTGCAACATCCACTATTCAGACTATTGGTCATTCTAATCAACGATTCTTACATCTGGAATATTATATGGCAGATGCTTGTCTATTTGTATTTTAAAATTTCCAGAGCACTGTATTGCCTTTATTTTTTATTACTTTGTCTATTTGTGGACACACTAGTTCTTGCTTGCAGGCAAATCATGTTTCTTGCAGTTATTCCAATGCATCATTGTTTGCTACTTTGTCATGCCACTGTTTGTAGTCAGTCTGTGTGATCTTGTAGCAACTAACTAGGTGGTCTATTCTTTCTTCAGCTTCCTTGCAAAGGCGGCATTTGCTGTCTGTTGCTGTCTTCTCAGTTCTGGCTTTGTATGAATTTATTAACTTATTCTTAAGGCTTGGTCTTATGCAGCTTTATTAGCTTCTCTGTCTCATCAACTTTCCAGTTCTTAGCCATTCCCATATATATTTTTTTTATTACTTGATTTGCCTGCTAGTTCTTTCTTTCTTTCTTTCTTTCTTTCTTTCTTTCTTTCTTTCTTTCTTTCTTTCTTTCTTTCTTTCTTTGTCATGTAATATTTTTCCATTCTTCATATGGTCTTTTTTGTTGTCCAGTTTGGTATCTCCAATTCTCAATAAGCTTTCCTAACATTAGCTTCATATCATCTTCACTGTCTTTCAATTATTCAATGTTCTTTCTTCTTCAGTTGTCTGATGTATCTGTAACATTCCATGCCTTGGTAAGTAGAGTCTGTCAATATTCATGGATGAAGGGCAGATTCATTGTTCTTATTATTCTGGCCCAGGGCTTTTATTTCTAATTGAGTCAGGTACACTGTTCCAGCTGTGTATCTAATGACTGAAATTGCCCAGGTGTTAATTGTTTTGGTGGTATTTCCTCCACTGCATCTGTACTTTGAGATGTTTTTCACTCTCATAATGTATTCACTTCTGACTTTCTTCTTGACATCAGTGATGGTGTTACTTGAAGGATGCCTGGGTAGAGATTGTCTTCAACCAGACTCTTGATATTACTTGTTTTATTTGATGTATTTTGTTTCCTTTAGATTTTTCTATTTTCCCCTACAGGTGGTGAGGGCAGCATACTTGCCTAGTCTAAACTCCATTGCAATATCTTGGCTGAACATAAGGACAACATTGAGTAGGGATTTTACTTCAAATGGTGTTTTTTTCTATACGTCTTCAGATCATCTATGTAAACGAGGCGAGATAGCCTGGTAGATGTTTTCGTTGTTTGATAACTATGGACTGACTTGTTCAGTATTATTCACAGAGATATCAGGGCAATACAAACAGTAGTGGTGATAGTGAGAACCTTTGAAAGATTCTTCTCTTGATATTAACTTTTTCCAATCTATTATTATTGACCAACAAGTTTATTTTGCATCATGCCATTGACCTTTGTAAAAAGCCTCTGATGTTCCTTTTGACTCTTGTTATTCATAGGCATCTGATTATCCAATCATGTGGCAGGGAGTCTATTATAATTGACCTGTAATTATCTGGTGCTGCCCTATTTGTTGGATCTTTCATTATTAGGTTTTTTGAAATGTTAACCAATCTTCAATTTCATCTTGAAGTATGTTGTTAAACTGCTTGGCAATGAATCAATCAGATGTTTCAATCAAAAACCATTCATATCTATTACTTCCATACCTCCCATCTCATCTACCTGTCATCTTCAGCTGCTGCTGACCAAAAGGAGCTGCAATGGCTCCAACTGACCATCTGACCCTTGAGCGGAGAGTCCTGAGCGAGGACGATTTTTCCTCCAAGGTAATCCATACCATTCAGACCTCTAGGAAGGCCACCCACCAATAGGATTTTTGACACCGCTTGGAAAGCCTTCTGCCGCTTGTGTTCCATGATTCTAATATTCCTCCAGGATGGGTCGGACAAGGGCCTAGACCCCAATACCGGTATTGTATCACAATCTATACAATATATTTTACTCCCTATGAAATTGAAAAACAATTACCTGCCGTACTGGGTCAGTGTTGTAGATGGTTGTCCATATATTTAAATGAAAAAATCATGCTGTCAGCACTATATACCCAAAAAGTGACAGATCACTTGTATTTACCAAAGAAAATTGGTTTGTTGCAAGTGGAGTTGACAATGAGGATAAAATCAGAGGTGCAAATGATTATGTAAAAGCAAGAAAAGAGACAAGGTTAATAAATATTTTCAAAGAGGCCCTTTTGTATGTTACATAATCAGAGTTGACATATAAAGCTGAACAGTTATAGTGACAAAGGCAAAATTGAAAAGGCAAATCTCTGTATATCTAAAATAAATTGAAGGCACAGTGAATAATAACAAAACTTGAAAATGGTTTCAAATTAGGTTCTTCAGAAAAGAAATGGAAGATTTTATATTTGCAGAGCACGAATGAGCATGAACAACAAATATCATGAAAATTAAAATTTGAAAAACTGGAAAAACAACAGATGCCAAGTATATCAAAAGAAATACAGGATTGTTGACCATATAATCAGCAACATAAATTGCCTGGGCAGATTATAAAACAAGACGACATGATTATGTAGTAAATATGATGCATTGCAGTTTATGCAAAAAAGTATGAATTTATTGTTCTGTTTATAGAGTTTGGGGAAAATGTTCCAGAATGATGACATAAAATGCTTATAGGCTTTCCAAATTCAGATGGGCAGCCATATACACACAGCGTACTGAACATCACTGTAGCTAAAGAAAATGAATTAAAAATATAGACATGTAATATGAAATAACATTTAAAAAGCTCAAAAGGAACTGGAGAACTTTGTAAAATATCAATACTCAATAAGTTTCCCCCATATTTATTGGAACATTAGAAGCTGTTACTGCAAACAAAATCATATAATTTATCTTGCCTTTGTTACTGAGCATTCAAATTGTCAGCCAGCATTACAATATCATTTTTACACAAGTACATCTTGAACCAATGTGCTTTTTAATCACATTCATTATACATTTATCCATAGTTACTTTAAGAGAACCAAGGGAGTGTCACATACCGATCTTCCACTCCTTGCTCGGCATTCAATTTTCATCGTTTACTACTTTCTAAATTCAACCCTCATAATAAATATTTTTAAATTCAAAACCATTCATATTATCATATACTTTACTTTGGTGTTGCAGGTAGATGACAAAATGTCATTTTGTCATTTTCCAGGTGACAAAACATGGACTCATCATTACGGCTCAGGAAGGGTGTCCATAGGATACTATTAAAAAGAATACTGGCCACAGTAGGAAGATTCTTTGGGGACACAGGTGTTATTCACATGGATTTTCTTGAATCTGGCAGCATTGCAACTACATTTGCAATACTTAACACTTTGGAACAAACTTTTTAAATAGAGTTAAATAGAGGAAATGTTGCTATAACATTACTTGGTTGAAAAGACAGTGTGGAATTCTTTTGTGACAGCTTTGAGAAATTTGTCTATCATTGGCAGAGATGTCTAATTATTGATGTTGATTATTTGTGGAAGTAAATATAGGTATATATAAATATATAAGTATAAATAAGTAAATATTATTTGCCTATTTTATTTATTAATCATTTCAAATAAACTTACAAAGTGGCAGTATTTCATTTCTTTTTCTTCATTGAGTGTTTGCCATTTAGTCCTGCTCTCCACTTATTTTTAGTGATGCAGACTTACATGTTTATGTGAAAGATAGCTCACACAGTGGGAAAGCTGGGGTGATGGACTACACTATTTCCCAGGAAGGAGGGAGTACATTCCACGAAGGGAAGGGAGACAAGAGGCAGCACACCCCAGAGCTGGATAGAAGACAGAGGGAGAAAGTACGAGCAACCACTCCCTAGAATCTCCGAGGGATATCCGTTAGGCTGGGAGTAGTAACCTTTTTGTTTGGTCTGGAAAGATGCTGTTTGGTCTGGCAAGATTCTGTCTCATATCTAAGCAGGTAAAAAATCAAACCTCTGGCTGAATTGTTGTACATTGTTCTTGTGCTTAGCTTAACATGTGTGTAATGGGTTGTGAGGATAACCTTGAGTGACAAGGGGAAATTCTGAAGTGTTAGAGAGTAGTCTGATCAAATCAGGATCCATACCAGGAAAGTAATTTCAGTAAATATCCCAGAATTGACCCTACCCAGTTCTCTGAGATGTTTATTATTTATTTATGAAAAATTACTGGTGCCAGGCAACTTACAAGATAAACAATAAAATACACAATCTATACAATATATTTTTTATAAAATGTAAAATATTCAATACATACCCGGAGATTAGAACTGCCCCTACTCTTCCTGCCTTCCGTAAACTCCTTAAAACCCACCTTTGCCGTCAGGCATGGGGGAACTGAAACATCTCCCCCTGGGCACGTTTAATTTATGCATGGTATGTCTGTGTGTGTGACTGTTAGCATATGGGGTTTTTTAAATATTTAAATATTTTAAATTTGTCTGATTGCTTATGATTTGTTTTTTACATGTTGTGAGCCGCCCCGAGTCTTCGGAGAGGGGCGGCATACAAATCTAAGTAATAAATAAATAAATAAATAAATAAATAAACAATATAAAAACTAAAAAACAATAAGAATATAAGGAATACTGGTGGACACGCTTTCAGATGTGTAGGATTATTTTACTTGTAAACTTACAATAAAATAATGGGAGCACTGTGGGACTATTAAAAGTGTTTTGGGGAACTGCCAGACTCGCATTTGTATCTAGGCCTCCGACTTAAGAGGCTGCAATGCTGGAATCTTTGACAGTTTGAAAGCTCCAACACTCATGTGAATCAGACATACATTATATGCAATGTAATGCCTTCTTTAAAGTCTTCAATTATTGGTGGAGGGACTTACCCTTCTTGGATAAACCGTCTTTTTAAAATTAGGGTCTAACATAATCTCAACTAACATCAGTCCAAGGATATCTTCAGAGTTCTGCATATCTGTGCTCACTGTAGCATAGAGCACTAAATAATATGGTTGATCAAGAGCAAAAAGCTATTTAGAACAGAAAAAAATACTTAACTGTGGACTTGGCACAGGCTTTTTGATGTGACATGATGATATTTTGATTTCTCAGTAAAAACCACCACCAGTCCCATTTTTTCCTTTTTGGATTGGATTTAGATTAAGCACAGAAGGCTTCTGGCAGGCAAATTGCCCTTTTTCATTCTTTAAAACTTTCAAATGACCTCTCTGGCCCCCTGTAACATTATTCCCCTGAAATTCAGTGAGAAATTGGCCACATTTTATTGGTGATGACAATTTTTGTCCCAAATTAAGGTGGTTACTTAATTTTTAGGGAACTGCCAGACACTCATTCATATTTAGGCTCATGACTGAAATATTGCAATGTTGGAGTCTTTGGCAGTTTGAAAACTGTTGGTTCTGTCAGTATGTTAGTAAACTTTGGAAACAGATGTGTCCTTATACCCTGAACACCTGCAGATGGTCCTGGCAAGCTTTTGCTTCACTTCATCTGCTGCTTTGAGGAGGATGGGATAACAGTTAAAGTTCTTTCAGCTATCTAGCCTGTAATTCATATCTCTGAATTTATGCATTTATGTATTGATCTTACATATTTTTTTCTGTAGTGACTGCAGTCGTTCTTGACATTTCCTTTCCTTTTTGCATATACAGTGTTCCCACAATTTCCGCAGGGGATGCGTTCTGAGACCACCTGTGAAAGTCGAATTTCCGCGAAGTAGAGATGCGGAAGTAAATACACTATTTTTGGCTATGAACAGTATCACAAGTCTTCCCTTAACACTTTAAGCCCCTAAATTACAATTTCCCATTCCCTTAGCAACCATTTAGATTATTACTCACCATGTTTATTTATTAAAGTTTATTAAAAAATTTTTTTTATTAAAGGTGGATGAAAGTTTGGCGATGACATATGACGTCATCGGGTGGGAAAAACTGTGGTATGGGGGGAAAACCCGCAAAGTATTTTTTAACTAATATTTTTGAAAAACCGTGGTATAGACTTTTCGCGAAGTTCGAACCCGCGAAAATCAAGGGAACACTGTAGTGCACTTTATCTTAACTTTTCATTCATGGCCAGTTGTAAGGCATTTTAATTGTGCTGGTTTGCTGCTGGTTTGGTCTTGCAAATTTCTGGAATAGATATTCTCAAGATAATTGAGCCTTTCTCAGGATAGAATTGTATTTAACATTGAATTGACTACTTTTTGGAATAATGCCATACAATAACACAGGTGGTATGATTCAGGTTTGCTTAACAATTGTAGTTGGGCCTGGTCATCACTAAATAATATGGCTGTAAAATGTTATGTCACATGAGTGAATCCTTTAGCAACGGCAATTGTGGTAGTCTCCATTGCCAAGGAATGTGGATCATATATGTGGCTCTTACATGACCAAGAACTTGAGACTTCTTGCTAGCTTCCAACAAGCAAAGTTAATGGAGAAGCTGGCAGGAAACGTCAAGTCACAATCATGACATGTCTTTCTTTAGGTGGCTTGCAAATGGGCTGGTGAGCAGGTGAGTGCTACAGAGTGCAGATGAGCTGGCTAGTAACGTCCTGGCATAAGTGCAACGGGACATGTACGTGCAGTAGGACAGTGCAACTACAATGGGGTTTGGATACTGTTAAGCTGTGCAAGTGTAACAGGCTGCTTGAGTGGGTGCTGCTATGCAGTGCAAATACATCAAAGACCATAGGTGACTGCTTCAGTTGGAACCATAGAAGAATATTGACAGATACTACAAGGCATGTCAGGAAGTCAGCAGGGAAAATTGCAGGGGATGATCACATGAGTGTTCATTTTATGTAAGGTTTAATGACTCCCTATCTATCAGTATCTAAAGAAACCAGTCTTTACATTTTATTTGTATTACAGTGATCCATCGATTTTCGCGATCTCGATCTTCGCGAAACGCTATATTGCGATTTTTCCCACCCGATGACGTCACTCCCTTCCTTTCTCATCTTTCTTTCTCTCTCTCTTTCTCTATCTTGCTTCTTCCTCTCTCACACTCTCTTCCTCCCTCTCTCATCTTTTTCTTTCCTTCTCTCTCTTTCTCTATCTCTCCCCCTCTTGCTGGCAGGCGGCGGGCGGGCGGGCGGGCGGGCGAGCGGGGGCATCAGCGAGGAGCCGGGGTTTCCCCTTTGCGTGGGCGGCGGGGAAACCTGGATCTTCGTCGGCCGCAGCAGCAGCGAGCAGACAAAGATCCCGGTTTCCCCGCCGCCCACGCAAAGGGGAAAGCCCGATTCAGCTCCTCGCTGCTGCCACCGAGCAGATCAGCTGCTGGGCGGCCGCAGCAGCAGCGAGCAGACGAAGATCCGGGTTTCCCCGCCGCCCACGCAAACTCCACCATCTGCGCATGCGCGGCCATAGAAAAAAGGGCGCGCATGCGCAGATGGTGTTTTTACTTCCGCAACCCTACATCGCGAAAAATCGATTATCGCGAGGGGTCTTGGAACGGAACCCTCGCGATAATCGAGGGATCACTGTATATGTTACTGAGTCATAATCTTTGGTATAGACATAGCTAAATATTTAATGGATTTTGTACACAGTTGATATTCCTTAAATGGATGAATAACAAAATTCACCTAGAGGCATCCTTTCTGATATGTACTAATTAACAGATCATTGTGCTATTTTAATAAGGGCATCAACACTGGGAAGCTAGTATATGGTTTGGAAATAAACAAAAGAATAAAAACAATTTGTGTTCAACCAAGTTCTGTACTACTCTGTAGATCTCCCTATCTTGACCAACAGTGTAAGCCAAGAGTTCCACACAGGTATTAAAAAAATCAAGGGTGACATAGTCAGCAGCATCTTTGTCTAGTTCCTCTAAATAGTGGGAAAGTAGGAAAAAATGGCCAATTAATCTTTACTTTAGAAGCGGGTGACTTATATATTATCTGAATCCATTTTTTGAATTTCAAAGGAATTCAGTATACTGCATATGTATTTTGTCAAAGCTTTTTCATCTTTAATTATTGCATATTGACATTTAATCAAGATTATTAGATCTATGATTAACTAACATCTGTTGCTTGCCTAGTTTTTATAAATCACGCTTGAACTTCTTAATAATGAGCAATATCATTTGCTATAATCCATTTACTAACAACTGTTAAAAACTTTGTTTCATTTATTCATTTATTTATTCATTTATTCATTCATTCATTCACATTCACAACCATTTAGACATAGACAACCTCTGTCTCATGAAGAAATGATAAAAATATGCAACAGACTAGCACTCGATAGAGTATCAATGAAGATCTTGGAAAATAAATTAAGATGTCGTAATGTGCTTTATAGCTACAATTTATCGAAACCATTCACAGATTGGTTTTCTCTGTGACACACTATAAAAGTAAAAGAAGAATATTGATGATTTTTGACCTTTGATGTCAGAGAAGACACCTGAGAATGCCATGAGTGGCCAAGAAAACAAATAAACGGATTTTATAATAAAACAATTCAGGTTCTTACTCAAAGCACAAATGATCTGACACATATGTTGAACCTATTGCAGAAAAATCTATAAGGCTGGTAAGAGTGAAAGAAAGTATTTAATATAGAGGACCCTATAGAATCAGGTGAAAATCTACTAAAGGAGATTACTAAATTTGGTAAAGTAGCAGGGCTAAAAATCAATAAACAAAAAACTAAAATATTAACAAAAAAATTAACAAATATAGAGAAGAAAAATTAGAAGATAAATTAGATCTACAAATAGTAAAAAAAGTCAAATACTTGGGAATAAAACTAACAGCAAAAGCAACTACAATAAAAGAAGATAACTATACCGTCCTAATAAAAGAAATACAAATGAAACTGGAAAAGTGGAATAAATTACCTATTTCACTTATTGGTAGAATATCAACAATTAAGATGTCCATACTACCCAAAATATTGTACCTATTCAGAACAATCCCAATTATGTTAAAAAAAAGCTTTCAAAAATTGAACAGAATAATAACAAAATTTGTTTGGGCTGGGAAAAAACCTAGGATCAAAATTCAATACATGCAAGATAACATCAAACAGGGAGGTTTCGGGTTACCCGACTTTGAAATATATTACAACGCATCGATTATGGATTGGCTGAGGGAATGGTTCAAACTAGAAAACAAAAGATTATTGATATTAGAAGGACATGACTTGAGAATTGGATGGCATGCCTTCTTATGGGAGAACAAAGAAAAAATACACAGCTACTTTAGACAGCATATAATTAGGAATTCACTATACACAACCTGGACAAAAATTTAAAAAATGCATTATCATCAAATTCCAAAATGGTATTCTAGCATGGAGGCGACAATATACCCAAATTCGAGAGAGCTAAATAAAATGCTCAATTATTACCAAATATTGGAAAAAAATGGGGAATTAAAAACAAGAGAACAATTAGAAGAAACTGGAATAAAAAATGATTGGTGGACTTACAATTTAATTAAATCAAAATATCAAGAAGGGAAAAGAAAAGAGATACAAATAAAAGAAATAGAATTGGATAAAATAATCTTAAGCCAAGATAAGAAAATGATTTCAAAATTTTATAGATATATGTTAAATTATAAAATGGAGGATTATATTGTCAAAAATAATATACACAGCTGGGGCAGAAAGTTTGGGCATAGTATAAGCTTGGACAAATGGGAAACAATTTGGTCCAAAAACTACAAATTAACGAGATCAACAGCTTTCAGAGAAAACATATATAAAATGTATTACAGGTGGCATCTCCCCCCGGCGAGACTAGCACAAATGTACAAAGGAATAAATCCAAAATGCTGGAGATGTAAAGGAAAGGGGACTTATTACCACATCTGGTGGACTTGCCCAATAATTAAAATTTTTTGGACTAAAATGCAAAATTGGATAAAAGAAATATTACAAATTAAAATAAACAAAAAGCCCGAAGCATTCCTCCTTGGGATCATAGACCAAAAAATAGATAAAAACAAATACTATCTATTAATTCACATATTGACTGCAATTAGGATAGCAATAGCCCAACAATGGAAACAACCCAAACCTCCGGATGATGATTTGATAATAAAAAAAAATCTAGATTGTGCAGAATCAGACGCATTAACACTCAAATTAAAAAACAAAGAAGAATCCGAACATTATAAAACTTGGAAATGCCTCTATAATTGGTTTAAGAGAAGAAACAAAACTCAAATTGAAATACAAGAATGACAATACTTTATATCCTTTTTATTACATACGGAAAATTATAAAAGATTTATATACAATATTCTTTTTTTAAGAACGATTTGTATGAATTTAAATAAATTAAACATGAATGAAAGAAGGCGGATAGGAAAAAAAATGATTTAAAAAATAAAGATAACCTAAAGGAGAAAACGGTAGATACTGAGGTTATGACACACTTCACCAGAAAATAATTTAAAATTACAAAAATGATTTATAACTTACCCCCTAAAGGGAATTTAAGTACAAATACTATATATTATGCTATATGTTAATTGGTTTTGCTATTATTGTTTAATGCAGTGATTTTCAACCTTTTTTGAGCCGCGGCACATTTTTTACATTTACAAAACCCTGGGGCACATTGAGCGGAGCGGGGCGGGGGGCTAAAAAAAGTTTGGACAAAAAAATTCTCTCTCTCTCTCTTCCTCCCTTTCACTCTATTTCTCTCTCCCTCCTTTTCTCCCTTCCTTCCTCTTTCTTTCTCTCTCTCCATCCCTCTTTCTCTTCCTTCCTTCCTTCCTCTCTTTTTTGCTCTCTTTCTCTCTCCCTCCCTACCTCCCTCTATGTCTTTCTCTCTCCTTCCCTCCCTCTCTTTCTCTCTCTCTCTTGCTTGCTTTCTCTCTCTTGCTCTCTCTCTCTTTCTTTCTCTTGTTCTCTTTCTTTCTCTCTCTTGCTTTCTTTCTCTTTCTCGCTCGCTCTTTCTCTCTCTTGCTTTCTTTCTTTCTCTCTCTCTTGCTTTCTTTCTCTCTCTGAGCTTCGCGGCACACCTGACCATGTCTCACGGCACACCAGTGTGCCGCGGCACACTGGTTGAAAAACACTGGTTTAATGTACTTAAATAAGTAACTATATTATAAGAATTATTTTTGTTTGTTCCTTTTTGTTTGTTTGTTTTGTTTGTCGATATGTGTTGATTTGGCATTGTTTCAATCTACGATGTATACCATTCATTTTGTTTGTGTAAATGTGTATATATGTAATAAAAAACTTTTTCTAAAAAAAAAAAGAAAAGAAAAAAGGGGAGAGGAGAGAGAGAAAGAAAAGAGAAGAGAGAGAGAAGAGAAGACACAGCAAGATTGCTGGACTTGATTACTCCCCTGAAAATCTTCACCCAAACCATCATCCTGCTTTTAATTTCCCTTCCCCTATTTGAATATATTTGGAGAGATGTAGATGGTTAATTAAGAAATCCTACCTTATAATTAGGTCTCACAATAAATTATTACACTTTTGAAGTAAATTAAAACTGGTTTAGCCTGGAAAAGAAGTACACTTGGGCAAGATACGAAATAATTTAGAACAACTGAGGAGGAGTATTTAAAATACAGTACACTTAAAATATATTTTAAGGCAAAGGCAATATTAAAAGCGCAAAGCTTGCTTCATATGCTGCAAGTTTTCTTTTCTCCTGTAACTGAATCAGCCTTCATATTAATTGACAGAAAATGATAATGTACTAGAACTGTTGCCACAGAATATAAATATGCTTTATTATTTCATTTGCATTGGTACAATTGTACCTGGTAGCCTTTTCTATGAACTTAGAATGATATATAAGGTGTTCTCTTATTTTATTCTCGGATGCTTAGGAGGGATGTTACACTGAAACCGAACCTGGAAGTTGTTAATATTTTATATCAGGAAAAAGTTATACATAAACCAAATGCAAATGCCTATTTGAAGTTTATGTAAACATTTTTAAGCTGCCTGGAGTCACTGAATTGGGTGACCATATACATTTTCTTAAATTACAAATAAAAAACGTAGGCTAGTAGAAAGGTGTTGCCTGACTTGCTTGGAAAATGGACTCTTGGTTACAGATTTTGACTTAATCGGCTAAAATGTAAATTCTTTGCGTCTAGCATTAAATATATAGTGTGCTTGTGGAAGATTACATCTTCTCCACTAGATATTTACACTTTTAAGTGTTACACTTCATTAAATCCCACTCAGATTTATTTTCATGTAACGATAGGGTGCTTAGCACATAAGACTATATAATATTAATAATTAAACCAGTGACTTATTAAAAATGGAGATGTAAAGTAGGTTAACTTTAGTGACCCATTCTGTTTATTTATTTAATAATTTATAAACATGACAAGGTTCAAAAGACCAAAATAAAAAATGCAGTACACATGCTTACGTTTTTTGTTTCTTGATAAGCTTCATCATACTTTTTAAAAACTATGATAAAGATAACCTTATATAAGTTACAATGTAGCGCTCTCTCTGTCTCTGTCTCTCTCTGTTTCTCTCTCTGTCTCTGTCTGTCTGTCTGTCTGTCTGTCTCTCTCTCTCTCTCACACACACACATAAAAACACTAGTACTGTATTTCATTCTTTAGAATGTCAGCTTTGAGTGGAGTTACAATGCTTTCCCACTAGATGGCCCACATAATCTGCAGTTCCTTGTACTGTAACAGGAAGTGTATTTTTCTTGGTATCAGGTTACATTTTGTAAAAGACATTGTGGATTATATTTCCTATCCTGTTATACAATGCAAGTATTATTCTTACACAATAGTGGAGCAATTTTGTAATAGATGTTTTCAAAATAGTTATATAATAGCTATGCCAGTAAAGATAAATTTATTTGAATGTTGAAAAGTAAAAAACGTAAGAGTTCTGCTATGAAAAGCATTTATGGAACATGAGCAAGCATGACCAGGTATCCATGAATTTTGGTACTTGCAGAAATGACTGATTTTTCTTCTCCGTTTTTCAAATGAGAGATCTGTGAATGTAGGGGAAAGCAATATTTGAAGCAGAATAACATTGCTTGCTTTCTGTAAGAAATGTTATGATGCTGTTTTTTTAGAGGGGAGCAATTTAAAACAAATAGAACCCAAAATTTCTGTTGCTAAGTGGGACAGCTGTTAGTGGAGTTTTGCCCCATTTTAGGAGCTTTTTTGCCACAGTTGTTTATTTATTTTATTTTATTTATTTGGATTTCTAGGCTGCCCTTCTCCAAAGGACTCAGGGCAGCCTACAGCAAATAAAAACAATACAAATATAGAATTATGAAATCCAGCCGTAAAAACTACGACCTTTTGGGTTTAAAAACCCAAACTTAAAAACCATTCAACGTCTTCATCCAAATCACAGTCATACTGTTGCCCGGAGCAGAAGGTCAACGTTCAATGGCCTCAAGCTTGCCGGCAAAGGTGTGTTTTTAAAATCTTTTGAAAGGCCAGGAGAGTAGGGGACTGCAAATCTCTGGGGAGAGTTGGTTCCAAAGGATCAGAGCTGCCACAGAGAAGGCTCTTCCCCTAGGCCCTTCCAGAAAGCATTGCTTAGCGGATCGGACCTGGAGGAGGCCGACTGTGGGATCTGACTGGCTGCTGGGATACATGTTAAATGAATCACTGCAGTTGTTAAGTCAATCTGTCTTCAGGATAGACTTTGCTTGTCAGAAGGTTGCAAAGGGTGAACACATTACCTTGAGGTCACTGCAACTATCATAACTATGAATCAGTTGCCAAGCATCTGAATTTTGATCACGTGACCATGGTGATGCTGCAATGGTTCTAAGTATGAATTAATTAACTTTTTTGGGAGGTATTGTAATTTTGAAGAATCACTAAATGAACTGTTGTAAGTCAAGGATTATCTTATTCATAATAGCAGGGCCCATTCACAACAAGCACAAGAGAAAATAATTTAATAATTATTAAACTGTGTCCGTGTGTGTATGTGTGTATGTGTATGCGTATAAAAAGAGGTAGAAAAAGAAAAAGGTAGAAGAGGTAGAAAAGCTAGATGTTTAGGAATCTTGGGGTGAAATACTTAAAAGGTGTTAGGCAGTGAGAAAAATAGAATAGAATTTGAAGGAAAGGTGGATTAGAATATGTTTTCAGAGCAAGAGAAAAAGACACAAGAAAACAAGATGATCAAAAAGAGTTCTGAAGAAAAACCTTACTGTGTTTTAGACTAATTGAATACTCTGTGACAGAATGTAGGAATTATATGGAGATAATGTAAAGGGAATTTTTTTAAAAATAAGGTAGACATATTAAGTAGTTTAAAAGTAGGATTTGTGAAATTGGTTAAAAAATGAAAACAAAAATAGGACTTTTGTATAACAAAATGCAGGCCTAATTTATATATAGTTGCTGTATTTTGATCAGGAAGGAAGTGGGCAGGCAAGGCAAAAAAGCTTGCTTTGAGTCTAGACATATAGTCTTTTTTGTTCTATTCTTATTCACATTTATTTTCCTATGGAGCAATCAAAAGTACTGGATTTTCCGAATGAATTTTGCAACTGTCATTTATACGATTAGGCATTAGCCTAGTAAATATTTAAGTTTTTAAAAAATGTGTTGCCTAGATGATGCATTACTTTGGGAGGGGGAAATGCCAGCTTCGAGCCAGTTTTATTTGTAAAAAAAACTTGAATTCTGCAATGAGCATACACACTAGGTGAAGTTCATTTAAAGTTATTGTTTATAAACTTTCCAGAGTTGCTTAGATGAGATGGATAGTGTAGAAATTAAATACATCTCAGAAAGTACAGTTACAATTTGTTGATTGGTGCTAGTCACTGTGATAGTAAATCCATCTTAAAAAATTTGCATTGGTTCTAATGGGTTTTCCAAATATAATTAAATGGTTGTAGTTGAGTAATATAGGCTTGTATTATTTGACACCAGGATACTGCAGGAGTGTGTATTCCCACCCAGTGTCAACCCAGCCAAGGAGTGCCTTGCAGAATAGGTTGATGGTTGGTACCCCTTCTTGTGATGTGAGAACATTGTTTTTAAACTATTTATTTATTGCATTTATATGCCGCTCACTCCGAAATTGACTCCGAGAAGCTAACAATGGTTATAAATACTATTTATTTATTTATTTATTTATTTATTTGATTTGATTTGATTTGATTTGATTTGATTTGATTTGATTTGATTTGATTTGTATGCTGCCCCTCTCCTACGACTCGGGGCGGCTAACAATATAAAAAGACAATGTAAACAAATCTAATATTAAAAACAATCTAAAAAACCCCAATTTAAAGAACCACTCATATATACAAGCATACCATGTATAAATTCTATAAGCCTAGGGGGAAGGGAAATTTCAATTCCCCCATGCCTGACAACAGAGGTGGGTTTTAAGGAGCTTGCGAAAGGCAAGGAGCTTGGGGGCAACTCTGATATCTGGGGGGAGCTGGTTCCAGAGGGTCGGGGCCGCCACAGAGAAGGCTCTTCTCCTGGGTCCTGCCAAACGACATTGCTTAGTCGACGGGACCCGGAGAAGGCCAACTCTGTGGGACCTAACCGGTTGCTGGGATTTGTGTGGCAGAAGGCGGTCCCGGAGATAATACAATACAAGTAAAAACCAGTAAAAAACATCAAAAAAATCACATATCATAAAAAAAAATAACCCATGCATACTAACAATCAATCTTAATTCTAGACCTGCCAGAAAAGCTAGGTTTTGACGGCTTTCTGGAAGACTGGTATGGAGGAGATAATGCGAATCTCTGGGGGCAGTTGATTCTGCAGGGTCTGAGCCACCACAAAAAAGGCTCTTCCTCGAGGTTCTGCCAACAGACTTTGTTTAGCGGATGGGACATGGAGAAGGCCGAATCTGTGGTCCCTTACTGGCTGCAGCGAGGTGGGAGGGAGTAGACGGTCTCGTAAATAGTCTGGCCCTAAGCCATGTAGAACTTTAAAGGTTCTTTGCAATAGATTGCCACTGCCTAGAGCCAAGACAGGTCTTTTGCTGATAGCCTTCAAAAACCTAGCAAAGGCTAAAATGCATATTAATTGGTTGTGAAAATTACATCCTTTGCAGTCAATAATTAAGAATTGTGACAATTGATCCTGGGAGGTCTAATATGTGATGCTTACCTAGTTTCCTTTGGACCAGTAAATAGGTTTTGGCTAACAAGCTCTTTGACAGCTAACATCCAGAATAGATAAATAGCATTTTGAACAGTGAATCTTTAGTAAGATATTGTGTTTTGGTTTAGTTTATTGTAATGCATAACTACATTTCTTATAGCCAGCTATAATTTTGTATTTTGTTTTATCCATATTTCCTCTTTACCAACATTTAGTATTAATTTTTACCTCATTGAATTGGAACCTTCCTCTACTAAGCTTTATTTCAATATAATGCAGTTTTAGGGGATACACGCCCAAAGCATCTTTTGGAGTCATATTCTATGAAGCTGGTGAAGCATGTTCTAACCTATATTTAACTTGCTATTATGAAATGTTTTAAATTTTCATTTTGATTCCAGTTGTTTTATAACTTTTAATTTCTGTGATTTAAACTTTTGTAAAAAAAAATTCCCCATATTCTGGTAGCCACCCAGGGTCTATAGATGTGGATGGGTATATCAGTCTAAGAAATAAGTAGCAGAGTTGACAAAGTTGACAAACCCACAGCAAGGGTTTTCATCCAGTATTTACTCTCAACCCTCTCCCAAGCAAGGGAAATATTAAGCAGAGTGTTTTCGACATCAATTCTAAACTGATATAGTTTTATTGGTTAAAATATTTATTTTGGTTGGCTAAGAACAAAATTGTTGTACCATTTGAAAAATACTTGTCAATGGATTTGACACAATTCTTAAGAAGGGCCTGTGCTAGAGTGAAATTTGAGTTATTGGATTCCCATCTCCAAATATGGAGATCCATCTGCCATCATGAGAGGATGTGTGTATGGGGTATCCCAGCTATCACATATATTGTGCATATTTTGTTTGACTGTCAACAGCATGCCTCTTTTAAGCTTAGATATTTAAAATATTTCAAAGGATAAAGAGCCGGGGTGGCGCAGCAGGTAGAGTGCTGTACTGCAGGCCACTGAAGCTGATTGTAGATCTGAAGGTCAGTGGTTCAAATCTCATCACCGACTCAAGGTTGACTCAGCCTTCCATCCTTCTGAGGTGGGTAAAATGAGGACCTGGATTGTGGGGGCAATATGCTGTCTCTGTTAATAAGTGCTATTGCTAACATGTTGTAAGCCACCCTGAGTCTAAGGAGAAGGGCGGCATAAAAATTGAATGAAAGAATGAAAGAATGAATTAATGAATGAAAGAATGAAAGAATGAATAAATAAATAGCAAATAGACATAAAGCAATTTGAGGAGAGAGTTGGTTTCTAAATTTGATAAATAAAATAAGTGAAACCTCTACTTGAGAGAACAGCAGCCCACTGGGATCTGAATTGCAGATTGCCCTGTTTCCTCCAGGGATATAATGTCTACACTCTGAGCAGAACTGCTAAGTTTATACTTAAGACAGCTAATCTAAGAACCCATTAAACAGAACAGGGCAGGGCATTGTGTTATATTTATCTGAATTTTGTATTTACCACATATCTATTTTATTACTGTATTATTTGTATCTATTTACCCCTGAGTTAAGATCCTGTACAGTGTTTTAATATTTGAATGATAATAAATAAATGGTAGTATTTTTATTTTTTAATATTATTTCCTATTTATTTTTCTTTATTAATAAAAATAAATAAGAAATAATACTAAAAAATAAAAACAATAAGTATATAAATAATAATCTTGATGGCATAGGATTATGCTACTAACTGGATACTTTTTGTTTGACATAATATTATAAGTTGTAAAATTATAAGGTCATTAAAAGTTGATTCTGTCTCTGATTCAACACAGCTGCATGCTTGCGTTGACACTTGCAAAATTCCTTTGTATTGCATTGTTTCTTTTTAAGAGGAAACAGTGTTACAACTCAAGACAGTCTAATTTGAACACCAGAACTCTAGATAAGAGTTTAATGGATTATAGAAGATTGTGGAGTCGTTTCACATTTTCCTCACATACTTGAACAAAAGCTCGTGCACACATTTTTCAAATAGCAGAAAAACAAAAACAAAAAACAGTCCCTTAGCTATTTTTAGATGATGTGTCCTCATGAGGAAGCTTACATTTGTCTTCAGTTGTAGTTCTCACACAATGTCTTTTCTTGTCCAATACCTCATTCACGATCTTGGTGATGAAATGTGAAGGGTTGGTTCTGTACAGGGGAGTATGATCCTGTCAAAACGAATGATGCTTCTTTCTGGGGAACTGGATGGCTTGTGAAGCTAAACCTACTCCCATCTTACTGGGATCAAGCCTTTCCTCTTTAGGCTCTAAGTCTCCAGATGCGATGACAGCACCTTAGTGGGAATCATCTTTTTGCCCAAGGTTAGAAACATAGAAACATAGAAGACTGACGGCAGAAAAAGACCCCATGGTCCATCTAGTCTGCCCTTTTACTATTTCCTGTATTTTATCTTACAATGGATATATGTTTATCCCAGGCATGTTTAAATTCGGTTACTGTGGATTTACCAACCACGTCTGCTGGAAGTTTGTTCCAAGGATCTACTACTCTTTCAGTAAAATAATACTTTCTCATGTTGCCTTTGATCTTTCCCCCAACTAACTTCAGATTGTGTCCCCTTGTTCTTGTGTTCACTTTCCTGTTAAAAACACTTCCCTCCTGAACCCTATTTAACCCTTTAACATATTTAAATGTTTCGATCATGTCCCCCCTTTTCCTTCTGTCTTCCAGACTATACAGATTGAGTTCATTAAGTCTTTCCTGATACGTTTTATACTTCAGACCTTCCACCATTCTTGTAGCCCGTCTTTGGACCCGTTCAATTTTGTCAATATCTTTTTGTAGGTGAGGTCTCCAGAACTGAACACAGTACTCCAAATGTGGTCTCACCAGCGCTCTATATAAGGGGATCACAATCTCCCTCTTCCTGCTTGTTATACCTCTAGCTATGCAGCCAAGCATCCTACTTGCCTTTCCTACTGCCCGACCACACTGCTCACCCATTTTGAGACTGTCAGAAATCACTACCCCTAAATCCTTCTCTTCTGAAGTTTTTGCTAACACAGAACTGCCAATGCAATACTCAGATTTAGGATTCCTTTTCCCCAAGTGCATTATTTTACATTTGGAAACATTAAACTGAAGTTTCCATTGCTTTGACCATTTATCTAGTAACGCTAAATCATTTACCATATTACAGACCCCTCCAGGAATATCAACCCTATTGCACACTTTAGAGTCATCGGCAAATAGGCAAACCTTCCCTACCAAACCTTCCCCTATGTCACTCACAAACATATTAAAAAGAATAGGACCCAGAACAGACCCTTGTGGCACACCGCTTGTAACCTGTCTCTGCTCAGAATACTCGCCATTAACAATAACTCTCTGATGTCTATGCTTCAGCCAGCTTGAAATCCACTGAACTATCCAGGGATTAAGTCCAATCTTCACTAATTTATCTATCAGCTCTTTATGTGGAACCGTATCAAAGGCTTTGCTGAAGTCCAGATAGGCAATATCCACGGCACCACAATATCCACGGCACCACCTTGTTAAAATGTAAAACTGGGTAACGCCAGCAAATTCTGAATTTTTGACCATATTGATTTGCCCAGCAGCTACATGTAGATTTTAAATAGGAACAAGGAGGAAACCAGAAGTGTAATGGCGAGACTGGCTGGAAAATAGTGAAGCTCTGATGAGGTTCATGAAAATCCAGCCAGACATACTGCTGCCTGGAGGTATTTGGACTGAAACCATCCTGGAGGGACAGGGATAGAAGAAGACCCATTTTGGAGATCATGGGGAACAAGGCAAGCTCCCCAGAATTTCAGAAACAAGCTCTTCAAAAACCAGCAGTAGGGGCGGTGGCCATTTTTAATGACTGATTTGAAAGCTGGGGCAACCTGACTAAAGTATTGTGCAGGAGCGGTGATTGAAGGAAGTGTTGGAGCCAGAGAGAAATTGGCCAATTTATGAGAAAAAGAATTTAAAATATGAAATCTAAAAATTTTAAAGATTGAATCAGTGATTGCTGAAATCTGGAGTACAGATTTCTATGGAAAAAAGAAAAGAATGAGTGAAAGCCCAAGTAAAATGCTTGTGGATTAAAAATGGAATTGAAGAAGCTTGAAAAGAATAAAAGAGAAAAGACTTGAAGAACAAAAATAACTTTTTTTGTTTCCCCACAATTAAAAAGGAATTAAAACATCTTGGTACTTTGAAAAGAAATAAAATGAGATGGTACAGAGATTTTAAACAGATATCTACTGGAGGAAAAGGAGTACAACACCTAGAAGAAGTTACAAGAGAATACAGACAAAAGCCGATTTTGGAAAGATGAATTGACTATTGTGAGAATTAAAAAAAAACTACCTGATTCTGGCTCCCCCCCCCCCCCCCCTTGGCTGATGAAGACTTAAGACTTTTGGACTTTTATATTCAAAACTGAATATAAAAGACAAATTCAAAATGGAGTGTTGGGTGTATAAATAATTATTTGGAATGTTAAAAAGTGTGCAAGTAACATTAAAAGAGATTATAGATCCAGAAAAACCAAGGGAGCACATAGAACAAGAGAGAGAAAAATTTGCAAAAAAGGACAAATGCTTTCCAAAAAAGAAACAAATAAAAGATGAAGAGGGAAGCAACGAAAAGAAAAGAAGAAAAGTTCTGGAGAGAGACACACATATACAAAAAAGCTATTGAAAGTTGATTAGAAAGGTCCAGAAGAAAGATCAGGGGTGGTGTGCTCCCGGTTCGGGCGTGCCTGTCGGTGGTCAGGGAATTGGTGGGGGGCAGTGTTGTGGACTTTGCCCTTCTGCCTGAGTGCCACTCTTTGGGTTCTTCTGCCCTGTACACATGCACAGAGGGTTCTGTCTCTGCACATAAGGTGCCCCCCCCCCCGAATGGTATTTTGGTGGGTGGGGCTCACGTTGGCATTACTGCTGGCTCTTTGGCAGTTGGGCATGTCCGGGCCATGACCATTTCACTCTTAGAGAAGATACAATACAGGTAAAGGAAGAAAGAAGCCAAGAGAAAGGGATAGAAGGATAAGCAGAACATTAATACAAAACGGAATAGTAGGGAGACCAAAAGATAATGGTTAAAAAAAGGGAAGATCAAGGAGGGAGAAATAAAACAAGCTTTTGTAGAGGAAGATATAAATAGGATTTAATAGGATTTAATAGTATTAAAAATCCTCGATTGTTAACTATTGGAAAAACGGGTTGTTTTATGTATGTTAAACTGAAAATAGATTAAAATTATGAATGTTATAAACAATAAAATATTTGTAATGATAAAATAGTAAAAAGGAAATGGGATTAATTTTGATTGTAAAATGAAGTAAGCTAATATTGAAAAGTGGGTAAATAAATGGGTTGTTAAAGAAAGTAAGAAATTAAGGATGCATAATGGTAAAATGTTGATTTTGAATATCTATGAGAAGGAAAGGAAGAAAATGTAGTGGACTAGTGCTAAACAATGTAATGGTTTTATATATTCGTAAAAGTGAAAGATGATGAATTAGATGATGGAAAATTTCCTGTCCTAATGTTTCCTCTTTTCAGTATCTATCTTATGTATAAACTATGTTATAGTATCTATGAATATTACCATTCTCCAATGCACTGCTGCGGAGAGTCCAACGTGGGTGATACTTCAGCCTGATTGGTTAGGGACTGAGTTAAATTAGAATATTAATTAGCTCCACCCTGTAGACCCTCCCTTGTAGCTCAGTTTTAAAAACTCAGTCGTAGTGATAGGGACTAGAGTTTTTTCTCTCTCTACCTTTGTTAGGTTAATGAATGTTTTAATGAATATTTTAATAAAGTTTGACTAATGAATTATCTTTTCCCCTTGTCTTTCTCTCCTTTCTACAGAGATTTGAAGAGGACAGAAGACAGAGGACCTCAGGTTGATACCCCCCGTGGGCTAAACCTGCACCCACATACCTCCTAAGGCTTTTTGCCCCCCGTGGGCATAGCCCAGAGGTATAGCTCCCCTAGGCTGGGTCCCTGACCTCCGTGGCCAGACCCCCTTTTATGCCTAGTGATTGGATATGGAGCTGTAAGTAGACTTAAGGTCCCTAGCCTCCGTGGCCAGACCTTAGGAAGTCTAGAGGGGCGAAGGTACATAGCCCCAGAGGCTACCCCTCCTCCTCCTCCTCCTCCACCTTCCCAACGAAAAGGAGAACCTTTGCTTTGGGCTCAGGATCGGCAGCTTCAAAGAACACCGAAGCGGCAAGAAAATCCAACAGCGCTGCCTGCTCCATTCGCGGATCGCCGGAAAGCCGCCGATGCCCAGCTGATTGAGCGGAGGCGTCGCAGGCATTAAAAAAGCTGAGAATGGCGAGCTCAGGGGAGCGAGAGAGCAGATAAGCCCCGCAGGAGAGTTGAGGCTGCAGCCCGCTCTCAGGGGTGCTCGCAGGAAGCGCGGCAGTTGCGCCCGGCATTTTGGGCGCCAACAGAACGCGCCCGGCATTTTTGGGCGCCAAATAAGCCGCCCGCCAATTGGCCGGAAGAGAAGGTGAAGGCTGACCACGCCCCAGGAAATACGAGGCAGCGCCATCTTGGGTGAGACTGCATTTACCTCACCCAGAAACGGCAGGGAGTTTGTCTTCTAATTGAACAGCTGCAGATTTCTAAAGGCAACCTGTGAGTACCGGGATGGCTGAACAATCTTCAATTGCCCCTACTGAAGCCCTGGCCGGGAGGGATGAGGCACCAAAATCAAGTGCCAAATCACACCCCTCTCGTTCTAAGGCAAAGTCTTCCTCTACCCTTAAAGAGGCTGAGAAGAAGATAAAAGCACTAGAGGCGCAGCTAGAGGCAGCCCAAAGGCAGGCATCGCTGATTCTATCGCCTCCAGCCCAGACCACAGCTACCTTTCAAGGCCCAGCGCAATGGGCTCCCATGGGCTCCCCAGGGCCAAGGGGATCAATCAGGTCAGGGCACAGCGCAGAGCTATCTCCTGAAAGACAGGCCTACCAACCTGCTGAGATAACTCAGAGACCTGAGCTCCCACTGCCTCAACCTAGTGCCTGGTTCCAGCTCCCACAGCAGGGCCATGGAGCCCAGGTTCCATCAGCAACATTTACCCCTTCTGCAGCAGGATTGCAAGCCGATGACACCTGGCAATCTATGCCTCAGGCATTACAAGACATGATTACTAATGTCTATACCCAAGGACTGTCCATGGGTGCCCAGCAAAGGCCAGCCACCCAATCCAGACCGGTCAGAAGAGACCTTTGGTCAGTGCCTCTGGATTCCTCATTCCCACAGGAATCAGAGATGGATGAAGGGGAGGTGGATACCGACAACGAGTGCGAGCTATCCGAAGATGAAGGTCCTCCACCAGAGCGACCCATATCTGCTATGTTTTTTAAGCCCGCTCTCTATGACATCATGCTCAGAAAGGCCAAGCAGGTCACCACGGTGACACCCGCTTCTAAACCTGCCGAGGCAGCAGTTGGACTGCAACCGGCAGAGCGACTCTTCACGGAACCTCAACCGGAATCCTACCACATTCCATCATCAAAGATTTTTATGGACAGTGTCAAGCGCCCATGGTAGAATCCAGCTGCGGCTCAGGGACCGTCCATGATGGATCGTAAGTTTTACACCTTTGACCCGGACATTGAAAACTTACTTACCTTCCCAACAATTGATGAACCAGTAGCGAGCCTTGTCTCGAATGCAGTGGTTCCGTCGGAATTGGCTGAAGGCCTAAAACCGGAGGACAGGAGAGCCGAAACCTTGATTCGAAAGACCCATCAAATGGCATCATGGGCTTTCAGGGCGACATCAGCTGCCTCTTACTTCAACAGAGCTTGCATACTCTGGCTGCAGGAAATGCAAACCAGAATTGTTGATGTTTTATTTTAAAACTAATTAAAAATTCAAATGTGGAGGGTTGAAGAATTAGAAGGGAAAGTTAAAACTGTTTAGAAGAACGGACTATAATAATAGGACATATAATGATATGTGTTAAAATATGTATAAAAATGAATAAGGTAACAAATTATGGAAAAAAAGAAGAATATGGCTGAAATTGAAAATATATATTATTGATTTTGTATAAGAAATGATGTAAGAGAAGGGTTCCAGAAAAAATATGTTTTGGGTTAATTTTTTAAACAAAAACTTATTTTTTTAAAAAAAGGAACAAGGAGAGTGTTGAGAATTCATTACTGTCCTGACCCATACCCATAAGCATACAAGGTGTCGGGAAAATCATTAAGCTTGTTATTAATCACATCTTCACTTTCTAAAGTTCAATAGACCAATCTGTAAAAGCATAGGGCTGCAAATTGATTTAAACTGTGAGAGTTGCTTTTCTGGTTTTGTCCCAAGGGACAATAGATATTTTCTTCTGTCTCTGCTGGGATTGGTTTCCCCATGTCTCTTGCTTTTGAAAGTTTTCATTACTTTGAAAATAAAAATAGTTATTTTTTTTTAACATGCTGCTGTCCACCGTCAATATAGATGGCTCTTGACTTTTGGCCACAATTAGGACTGGGATCTCAGTCATTAACCAGTGAAATTTGTTAAGCAGGTCATGGTGACTGGACTCCATTTTATGACCATTTTTATCATAGGCATTAAGCAACCACCATTGTTGTTAAGAGAATCATGCAACCATTAAGTGAATCAGATTTCCACAATTAACTTTATGTGTCAGAGGCCATCTCAGAAGGTCACAAATTGTGATCATGCGACACTGCTAGATATTTCAACCATTGTATATGCGAGCTAGTTGTCAAGCACTCGAAATGCAGCCATGTGACTTCGGAGGTGATTATCTGTAACTGACAGCACTGCCAATTGCTGCAGCAGAAGCTCCTGAAATTGACAGGAATTCTGTAATTGTCCTCTTTTGTCCAAGTGGCAGAAGAATGCGATGCCACTTCACTCCCCTTCAGAAACCAGTCCTAACTAATCACTCAGGCACCCATGCTTTGCACTCATCTAAGGCCACCCCATCACACTTTATTGGGACTTTAAAGGATACAAAATACTTGCGCTACTCTCTTATTATATTACCAACACAATTATTCTGTACTGAGAAACTATCATGATTCAGTTTATTATTGGAAATCAGATTTTTTGGGGGGCTTACATCCTGAAATTGTAGAAAAAGGAAGGAATGGGAAATCAAGTTCAGAAGAACATACCCTTTTCCAGTCTGGTATATGCCTGCTGTAGTAGCAGCAGGAAAAACTGTATTAACCTTTTTGTGTTTCTAGATTGACATTCAATTTCTTACTAAAAATTACATGAATTAATCTGCTGCTGTTTTTTTTTTTAGGAATTAAATACTATCTATTATTATCTTCATGGAATGGATATATTATCTAATCTCAGGGAGCATCAGTTAAGGTAAGGATGGCTAATCAATGAAAATGGGATGTTTAAATATGCTATTACAATGTCCATTTTATACAGTTAGGTTTTCATAGCATAGGTATTTTGATATGTAACTTATTTTAATGGTTACTTTTAAAATATCTCAAGATATACCCTTTTTTCAGTTTTGAAAAATTTTCCAAATCATAGAATAAAGCAGTAACTAATGACAAGAGAAGTTAAAAACAAACAAAATAAAAACCCTTCCTCTCGTTCTGTAACAAATTAGCTGGGGCTGATTCTGGAATCAATGGGGCTGATTTCTGGGCGGTTATAATGTACTTCAGGCCTCACTGCAAAGGTAGAACTTTTGCATTTGCTTTTTGGTGGATTGTTATAATTCTTTTAAGTATAAAATAAGTCTGTATTCTAGATGAGATATTTTGCACGATCCTTTAAGAAATTGAAATATTACAAAACCTAACAGAAATGATGATTTCTAGCAATATGTGAATGTTATATGATGGTTACATTTTTGTTCTCAGAATTATAACTTCCAGTGCTCGGTATAAAAGATATGATGGAAATCAAGTTTTATTTTGGTAAGTACATTTAATTATTACCTGAAATGAAAATATAAGGCAAAACATATAATTGGAATCAGAAGAGTCATATCTATCTCTTTGTAATGCATATACAATTTGTTATCCAAAGTAATTAGACTTAAACTTAAATTTAAATTTCCACAAACTTAAATTTCCAGGTCCTGTCAGCCAAGTCGCCTGGCGGTGCCTAGGGGAAGGGCCTTCTCTGGCAGCTCCGATCCTTTGGTACTAACTCCCCCTGGAGATTCACACTGCTCCCACTCTCTTGGCTTTTTGAAAGCTTTCAAAAACGCACCTTTGCCAGCACGCCTGGAGCCATTGAGCATTGATATTCTGCTCTGGCTGACAGTATGATTGTGGTTGGAATGAATTAGGTTGAATGGTTTTAAATTATTTGGGTTTTAGTCTTAGGTTTATACTTGGGTTTTTAAAACTCTGTATGTAAACCACCCTGAGTCCTTGGAGAAGGGCTTCCTAGAAATCCAAGTAAGTAAGTAAGTAAGTAAGTAAGTAAGTAAGTAAGTAAGTAAGTAAGTAAGTAAGTAAGTAAGTAAATAATTGACACTCAAGATCTAGAACAGAACTCATGTGTTTCACAAGTTTTATCGCTGATTCAGGATTCAAGAGCCTTTCTTCTGCACACGTACATTTGGACAGATAACATAGTCAATAGGAAAACATTCTTGAAGAGCTTCTTGATAGAGGAACCACTTTATGTATATTTGCTTTTTCTTCTTCTTTAGCTCTGATACTATTGCAAGATGCTGGTATATTCTTCTTTCTGGATCTGTGCTTATGAAGGATTCTATGTTTTTGCCACCCTGCAGGTATGTAAGAAATCAGTGTTAACAAGAAAAAATAAGTAACCTTGATAACCCAACTAAATACATATAATTTATGGTGAGAAAATAAGTTTGTTCATTTAAATCTATTTTTTAAAATTCTAGGGAATGTCATAGACAATATTTAGTTGAAAAGAATGAATTATAAAATCAATAGTCACAGTGATAGACCAGGATAGGACTATAATATAGAATAAAACATTCGTGTAAATGTAATGCTGAATTGATGGTATTTGGGGGAAAGTATGTTGCTTGCAAAGTAGTCTCTAGATTAGAGTAAAACACCTAGAATATCATCTAGGTGTACTGGGTAAAACTGACCTTTGATTGGGCTTATGAGATATCAGCAAACTATACCTAAATTTAGTATTATGTCTTGGTTCAGATTAGTAATGGAGTCTATTTATTTCCTATCTTACAAAAAACAACATGAAAATGGAGATTTGCATAATATTGCTTCGCCTCCAAATGAAACAATGTGATTGATATGTATGTTTATATTTCAGTTTTTAAAAAGGAAGAAAATCATTTGATTTAAATTGATATTTTTTCCTGTGGTGTTTTAAAATGAAAACTATGAAAAGATTATAGAAACAGATAATACTTTTGAGCTAAGTCAGTAGAACTAAAATGATTAAGCTTATTAATACAGTGTTCCCTCAATTTTCACGGGGGATGTGTTCCGAGACCGCCCGCGAAAGTCGAATTTCCGCGAAGTAGAGATGCGGAAGTAAATACACCATTTTTGGCTATGGGCAGTATCACAAGCCTTCCCTTAACACTTTAAACCCCTAAATTACCATTTCCCATTCACTTAACAACCATTTACTCACAATTATTACTGGTATTCACCATTAAATAAGACAGTGATCCTGATATTTATAAACATAATTTTTTTTTAACAATAATTCTTTTTTGTGCGATAACACCGATTGGCCTAGATTTCAGCCAATCAACAATGGCAGACGAAAGCTTGGTGATGTCATTGGGAGGGAAAATCCATGGTATAGAAAAAAATCCAGCAAAGTATTTTTTAATTAATATTTTTTGAAAAACTGTGGTATAGGCTATTCGCGAAGTTTGAACCCGCGAAAATCGAGGGAACACTGTACTCTTTTAAAATAGTAACTTAAATACAATTTATAGTAATTATAGAATTATTCTCATTAAGGTAAAGTAAGTTCTTATCTCACTTTGTAAAAAGTTGCTACTATTTGCTAGTGTAATCAGATCATTGGGAGTGATATTTTGTTACTTTCCCGGTTCACAAATTGTGTTAAATCATGGTTTGCTTAATCATGTTTTTTGGATTTTTGGATATGCTAAGTCAAAATCAAGTATATCACATTATGTGTTAGTATAAGTGGTTAACCAATTCTTGGTTTCTTGTTTACATATTCTTCATAAGATTAATCGTCAAGAGGGTTTGCCCCTCTTTGTGTGCAAGTTTATTTTTAAGCTAACATATCTTAGTTTCTCTTTATCACATGGCCCAGAAACTTACTTTATAGCATATCAAAAGGAATGTATTCAAAGGAATTGAGTACAATCCTAAAATAGAATGCCTGCCAAATATAATCGCAAGTAATTAAAAAATATTTATTTAAAAATATTTGTAGAAGCCAGATACCAAAAATGACAGCATTGTTATAACAATCCTGACAATAATTATTTACAAAAAAGATAAGCATGCCTTAAAGTATGTAGCATGTGCTCTCTTCTATTGTAAAGGAAAATAATAATAATAATGATGATAATAATAATAATAATAATAATAATCAGAAATGTCTCCCAGAAATGAAAGACTCAGCATTGTTTCTCTTCTATGATGTCCATGGCGTTTGCAAAATTGACTCTAGCATGAGGTAGTAATGGACTTATACTGTAAATTCACCCCTCCCCAAATTATCTTCATCTAAAACTCTTGGGGATAGCATTGTTCAGTAATAGAATCCATCTAAAATAAGAATGCCCTTATTATTTCTGCCAAAATTTGTTTCAGATAAGCAAAATTTAGAAGGTTATTTTTCTGCTAGCTTGACCTTGGATCTGGTCCAGTGCTTCTTGGCAGGCCATCCGCTCTTTGTATCTTACTTGTCTTAGATATTAGCAGTCATGTTCTTATTTGCCTTGTTCTCAGTTTTGTCTTTTAACTTCTTAAGCTTTCCTTGTTTTATCAATTTTATCAGCATATTTTAAAACAGCATAATTTATTACTTGGATTATCCACAGAATCTCAAAATGCTGGTATATTCAAAAACTGGCTCCAGTTTTTGACTCAGTCTAGCCCAAGAGAGATACAAAAATTGACAGATCGGACGTTAAAGTTTCCATTCTTGGTTTCTATTGCATCTAACAGGTTTTATTTGAGTGTAATATTGGTTCTGAACCAGCTTCCACCTTGCGTTCCCAAGCTGGAGCTTCGGCTCCGTGACTACAGGTTGCACTGGCTAATCCAGCCCTGGCAATGCCACTAACCTATAATTCCCTTAGCTGGGACTCGTGAGGACTGTGTTGGCTACTCCAGTCCGCCTGGTGCAGCCGCTTAACCATGGGATTCGGTTAATTGCGTTTCGCCTCTCTCTCTCTCTCAAAAACACCATTCAGCACTGGCTAGCTGCATTGACTGCCGTCTGTGAGTGTGCTGGCTAGCCCAGTTTGTTTGTTTGTTTGTTTATTTATTTATTTATTTATTTATTTATTTATTTATTTATTTATTTATTTATTTATTTATTTATTTAGTTATTTATTGATTTGATTTGATTTGTATGCCGCCCCTTTCCATAGACTTGGGGCGGCTCACAACATAATAAAACAATTCATAACAAATCTAATAATTTACAATTTAAAGTTCCCCGGCACAGTTGCCACCACCCTCCTGCCATCGACAGCACGAAGGCTGACCATTTATTTGAGCCACTGTCCTTGTTCCAAGGCACACTCCACTGAGGCTGTCTGATTCCAAACCTGTCAAAATGGCGGAGTGCATGCTAGGCGAAAAGAGCGGAGCTGAAAATCGCTCCCCTGTGCCGCAGGAGCCTAGCAACAAAGGCTCAGCCAAACTCAAGTCAGCTTGCAAAAAACAGCCAACTAACTAAAGACCAAGGTGATCCATTCTTCATGGTATACTAGCGCTGAGAAAAATGATGCTAACAGATGTCTGAGAGCCCTAGAATAACTACTCTCAAGGGCTGCTAAAATGTGGGGTCAACAGCCAGTTTCCTTTTGACAGCTCCAAGCAATTTGCACGCTTTACAGCCAGAGTCATTGATTCAGCCTGAAGAGGCAGTTCTGCTGGCATGGCCACTAGAGGAAGCAGGGGAGCTATCTTCTCCTATCTGCTCGCAACTTGACAACAGAGAAGAAAGCCTAGATCTTTTTTCCTTCATGGCAACACCCTGGCAGCCATTAGGCACCAGAAAGTAGCCATTAGCTACTTTCACACCCACTTTGGTGGGGACATGCCTATGGGACAGTCAGGGGCCCGAGATCCCTGAGGACATGAGGCTCATCATTTCTCAGGGTATTGTTGCAGGATTGCAACAAACCTACAACCTGGCACTGGAGATTCCACCCTATTTCCCCCAGCTTCCCTTGCCTTCTGCTGACAGGTCAACTTATCAGGGACCTCGATCCCACAGTCCTTCCTTAGAGAGTCAGGAATCAATCTGGGGAGAAGAAGGGCAGAGGGAGATAGATCTCTCTGAGGATGGGGATCTAGTGCCAGATCCCCCAGTTTTTACTGGCCTCTTCCCTCCAGCCCTCTTCAAACCTCTGTTACAGAAGGCAAGATCTACTACCAAACTGGGAGCATAGTCAGTGCCACCAGAGACTCCCTGGAGTGTTCCCCTCCCCAAGCGGGAATGACAAGAGTTTTTACAATAAGGGTCCTGACCCGATGGAGCTTCTTCAGCTGCCAACAGTAGCCAGACCAGTGGCAGACCTTCCCTCATTCACCTCCACTGTGGCCGGTGACTTAGCTGACAACTTGAGGGCCAAGGACAAGAATACAGAACTAGTTTTACGCAAGATGTACCAAGCAGCAGCCGGGGCGGTAAAGGCTGCCAGGGTTACTTCTTTTTCAACTCCACCTCCTTGCTCTGGCTTAGCCAGTTGTAAGCAAGGATGCCACCACAGGAGCTTCCCTTTCAACAAGATATATACAAATTGGTGGCTGCCACCCAGTTTTCAGCAGACGCCTCATTAAATACTGCTAAGTATGCATCTCCTCAGTCATTTCAAGGAGATTGTTATGCCTCTGCAATTGGCAGATGGATGCCGGGTCTAAATGGAAGCTAGCCTCTCTCCCCTTCAAAGGGGGCACACTGTTTGGGGAGGCGTTAGAACCAATACTCATAGAGAATAAAGATTGGAGGAAGATTATGCCAGTTATGCTCAGGAAAGTGGATCACAAGCCTTCACCCTACTACTACAGGCATTCATTTTAGCCTTCTGAAATGGATATCACTGAACAATAAAGGTTCTTTCCACAACAATCTGATCGCCAGTTGGACAGACCTGGCAACCTTTTCAGACCAGGCAGCCCTTTTTGTGGAGCAGGAAGTCCTCTTTTCCATAGAACCAAATGACTGTCAGATCTCCTCTCCTGTTGGTGGTCAGTTAGTTCTCTTTGTGGATTAATGGCAGATCACCATAACAGACAATTTGGTACTCAATATGGTGAGATTGGGTCTCACCCTAGAATTTCTTTCCAAATCCCTGAATCATTTTGTACGATGCCTTGTTCAAGAACATCGTAAAACAGGGCCTCATAGAGGCAGCTGTCTAGCACCTGCTGGACATTCAGACTATCAAGCTGGTCCCAAGGGACCAAAAGAGACAAGGATTTTATTTAGTTCTGTTCGTTGTTCCAAAGAGTTTGGTGGTGGTGGAGGAGAGATATTGTTGATTGCTCACCATTGGCTCAGATGTCCGTGGTATGCAGACTTTCTGGTGTCTTGGCTATGATGAAACCTCCTGAGAGAGGACAATTACTTCTCCAAGGTCATACAAACTATCCAGGCTTCCAGACCGCCGTCTACTAATCACATTTATGACGCTCCTTGGACGGTTTTCACTGCTTGGTGTTCTAAGAGATCCATTGATCCCATCTTGGCATCTGTGCCACAGGACCTGAACTTCCGTCAGGACAATTTGGATAGAGGGCATTCGCACAACACCATCTGCAGGCATTTGATGTTCCTCTCCATGTTGCCGACAGTTGGGGAATGGGGTTCTCACTCATCATCCAATGATTCAAAGGTTTATTAGAGGTGCAGCTAACTTATACCTGCCTGTGGTCCACAGGTATCCCACCTCAGATTTGCCTATGGTATTGCAGGTGCTTACCTCGGAACTTTTCCAGCTGCTAAGAACAACTACTGTTTTTTGAACCTTAAGGTCGTATTTCTGATGGCCATCACATTGGCCAGATGCATTTTGGAGTTAATGGCTTGATCCATTAGAGAAAACCTCTGCATTTTCCATTTGAACAGGGTGGTCCTTTATATTGAAAGTTATTCCTGGTTTCACTGGGCTCAGAGCCTTCTCATGCTCTGGAGAGAGTATGGCAATACTTTAGATGTGCAGACAGTTCTCCAGATTTACATCCAAAGAACGGCTGAGACCAGGAAAACAGAATCACACTTTGTATCCTTTCAGCAGTCATTGATTGACACTAGAGTGACTCCTTCAACAATAGGCAGATGACTGAGACAGTGCATAGCTAAGGCCTATGAATCCAAGCCCCTGCCACTACCCGAGTAGGTAAAACAGCCCACTCAATAGGAGTGCAGCCATGATGGTAGCTTGGTGATTGCAAGCTCTCATCAAAGATATTTGCAGGGCCCCCTCGCATCCTTCAGGAGAAGGGTCTTACAAAAGGTGTGTTCCACCGTAGGGACACCGGTCTCAATGGCTCCCCGCCCTTAGAATGATCGGCTTTGGTAGATCCCATTCTTGGACACTCCAGCAGCCACACTGGAGAAAGGGCAATGATCTTACTTGACTTGCTCCTTCTCTGTGAGTTGCAGGAGATTCCAAACCCGCCCTGGAGGCTGTGAGGTCTGGAGTCCAAGTGCAACTAATGGGATGAGGAGATGTTTATAGGTAGGCCATTATCAAGGCAACGGGGCATGGCTACAACTTTGATGCCTCAGTCTCTGGGCAGAAAGGACATTGTGAATCCCATCCTTGGACTCTCCTGCAACTCACAGAGAAGGAGGGTGTCAGGTAAGAACAATGCCCCTTCTAATTGTAATTTCTTTGATCAGAAAACTGAGCTCATTTTTTTTTCTTTTAACATTTAAGCAAAATAATATTGCTAATACCATTTTCTGGAAATATCTTGATGCTGAAGTAGATCTTGGTTCATGCAGCTATTTATTATTTTCTTATAATACTTGGAAGGTGATGAGAATTAAATATGGGAGTTAATGTGTGTTCTCCAAAGCAATAGAATGCATACTAGTCCTTTGCAAAGCATGCTGGCACAAGCAGGGACATGTCCTCAAAGTGTTAAGGTAACAGTCTCCTGGAAGACATGGTGCAGCATCTTTTGTAGTTTTTCTTCACATGTTTTTTGGACACAATGCAAGTATGGATACATAAATCATATTTCTGCTGCAACTGCAGTGAAGCACAGCAGCTGGACATGCATGCACATGTGCAGACAGCTGTGGGAAGCCTTCAAAACAGCACACCAAGCCTTTCAGAGGATGTGGCTGGTTTGAGGGGAAACATTTTGCTCATTCCAGTGAGCTTTTTTCTTTAAAAGCAAAGGTACCTTTTTGAATGTTTTATACAAGCCTATTTTTTAGCATTTCTTATTAGTGGAATAATACTTTGTTTTTAATTTAGTGCAATTAATATATGGATGCCATTACTGTTTGTGTTATATTTTAAATTTCCTTATATGCAAAAACTCTTGAGTGATCTGGAACTATAGTAAATGCACTAATCTTGATTGATTGAAAGCAGATTCTACAGGCTAATTCTTCTGTCACACTCCCAATGTCATTCAGTAAATAAGTATTACATGACTTGTTAAAAACCCTTTTCTATAAACCAGTGGTTCCCAACCCTTTTCAGTCTATCACCCCCTTGGTGCTATGAACTCATCCTCAGTGCCCCCGACACTTACCCCCTTCAGGTGGGGGTGGCTTGGTCAGGTGACTGAGTGAGCATGGCCAAATTGTAAAATGTGAAACTCACTTAACAACGCTCTTGCTTAGCAACCAAATTTTTGGGCTTAATTGTAGTCATAAATCTTCCTTCCTTCCTTCCTTCCTTCCTTCCTTCCTTCCTTCCTTCCTTCCTTCCTTCCTTCCTTCCTTCCTTCCTTCCTTCCTTCCTTCCTCCCTCCCTCCCTCCCTCCCTCCCTCCCTCCCTCCCTCCCTCCCTCCCTCTCTTTTCGGTGGCAGGAGAAGGAAGAAAGTGCTCTGGCCAGTGCTCAGCTTACTTTCCTTGCAAGGCTCGGAGACTGCCCGGCATGTCCATCTACCAGCTCTCCAGGGAGCACCTCTTTCTCCCTGCCCCTCCAAGGCCCCCACCAGCCCAGAGGCTGGCAGACCCCTGAGGAGTTCTGTAGGTGAACACCCCAACACTTTCCAGCACACAAAGTTCTCACAGCCGAAGCTGGGAAGGTGAGAGTGGCTAGGCAATAGTAACTGTGCCCTGACCCAGCAGCACCGTGTTCCCTGTCATGTGCTGTCCTGGTGCGCAGTCTCCTGGCTGGTGGGGGCCTTGGGGCAGGGATAAAGTTGCACTGCCTGGAGAGCCGGCGGATGGGCATGCTGAGCGGTCCCTCTCCCCTTTTTGGATCACCCTACAAGGGGAGGGCTTTGTCTTTGCAGTAATGGGGCGGGCACATGCACAGCAGTCCTGGGACATCCACTTGCCCTTCCACTGCCACCCAGGCTGTGTGGAGGGCCGCCAAGCATGGCAGGGCTGCATGGAAGAGAATAGGCTGTTACCTCCCTTCCTCGACGCCCCAGCATGCTTTCGTATCTTCCACATGGCCTCTTGGCATCCCTTGCCACCCCCTTACCTCTTAATGCCCCCCCCCCCAAGTAATCCCACTGCCTCCCAGTGGGCAATACCGCCCACTTTGAGAACCACTGCTATAAAGTGTAAGGTGGTTAATGATATGTCAAAATAGTTCATTTCGTATGGATAGCTGTATTTAAGTGAACGTTGTGCCAAGTCTAATTTAAATAAAAAGTTTTACTATTTTACAGCATCATATATATGAAAGATTCAATAAATAGGACATAGAGGAACTTGTTTAATTTATTTTAGGTTTTAATGGCTCCAAAATTATTTTCAAATAATGTGTTAACATTAATATTGAGCAGAATAGTAGCTTCAACACCCATACAATGTAGTTCTTGCCTTTGTAATTTTTTAGCATTTGTATGCCCAACCTAAATAATTTATTTTAACACAATAATAATTTCCTGCGTTTCACTATGAAGCGAGTAATTTAGTAGCATGTGCAAGTTCAAGACAGTTAATAAATTTAAAGCTATATATTCTACTGCATATGATATCTGATAAAAATGGAAACTTATCCTTTCTGGTTATGTTATTTCTTGTTTTATACACATTATTATAAAGAATTTTCTAAAAAAAAATTGGATTAGTTTCATCAAACCCATTTCTTAAATACTGTATATTAATACCTCTAATAGTCATTTTGGCAACCCCCTCTACCTTTTTTGGATTTTAATGGGCCTATTGAATAAATGGTAGATTCCACCTTTTTTCTTAGAAGTTCGAAAATAATGAACAATATTTAAATATTATAATACAAGATGATTTTTACTCTAAAAGCTAGAATCCTTTATTACTTACTATTAAAAGCTAGAATCCCTTATTACTTTACTATTCTTACAATTATACTTATCAGGTTATTACAATAAATGGTAAAATATTTTCTGTCAGTGTGTGATGTATGCATAATAATTTGTCTTTAGACTTTTTCATATTTCACGTTGTTCCTTAGCATTATTTTTCCTTGATGAAATAAATAATGTAACCTGAGCTGTCAATAGAATTCATTTTTGCCCCAAAATATGTATTATATCAATCTGCACCAGCAAGTCCTTCTCCCTCTCCCGGAATTAAAGAAACCTTTATCTTCTTATGATGCTGTCATTTAAATCCCATGCTTTATCATTGAAATTCTGCTGTAGAAGAAGAGGCAGAGCCTAGGGACCAGCGCCAGTTTGGTGCTGAAGGCTAGACTTAGAGGCTTGAGCAATAAATCTCAACTAGAACTTAACATATGCTCCTGATCCTTTGCACTTGGCATCTGCTCATCCAACTGGAGTCTTCCTTTACCTTGTATCACATCCCTCCGCTAAAATTTTCCCAAAGGTTCTTCAAACTGCTGAAGTGGTTTTACTAGGAATGTACCCAGAGATTATGGGGAAAAGAAGAGAACTTAATTTGCTATTTCGTATTTGCTTTATTTCCCTCTCACCTCATTATACATTCTATTCTACAAGGCATGATTTCTATATCTTTATCTCAAACTAATATTATAGTCATCTAATGCAACTTGTATTGGCATCCTTCAGTCTAGAAAGACCATGGTATCATGCCCGGGATGCAACTATACGACATAGTGAGATTTTCTGTTGGCTTTTCTGCTACATTTTAATATTACTTTTTATGACTCTCTGGATAAGTCCTTGCAGTCTTAGCAAGATTTTGCAAGTGGTTTGTCATTGTTTTCTTTCTTGGGCTAAGACGCCCTGAGTCTACGGAGAGGGGCGGCATACAAATCTAATAAATAAATAAATAAACTTTTGCAAGGTCACTAGCTGGCTTTGTATGTAAGAGTCTCCCAGTTTTTAGCTCAATGCCTTAAAGATACATCAACTACTTGTCATTAATACGATTATCTCTTTATTTTGCTTTCATTTTTTGGTAACTTTTATAGTATATACTGTAGCTCCATTTTGCGTAGCGTACTGGATGCTTTTCTAAATTGATGTCTTAATGAATTGTATAAAACATAGGTGATATATTAAAAAGTTTTGTTGCTCCTTAAAATAGTGATATGGAATATAATGCAAAATGCCCTTTTGTTTTGTACAATGCCTTACTATTACTAATCTTTGTTTCTGTGCTGCCTACTTATTATATACAGTAATGTGGAATTCACACTTTCTCATTTTTTTTCATAGCTTTGGCAAGCAATCTGGAGGAAAACGAGGTTGTGAATGCATTGTGTTGGAACCTTCAGAAATGATCGTGGTAAGGACCATTCTTGGAAATAATTGCTTGAAGAAGAGGGCACTATTCATTTTACCTTCTTGTGGCTATGGCTACAGAAAATTATCTCATGAATCTGTGCTTTTCACTGATTTATTTTATTTTCCATCACTAATTTTCTACATGAGCACTGAATGTTTTTAAAGGAACACATATCTCATACATATAATATCAGTATTCTAAAATATATAATATGCTTGCTTTCTATGAGGCCCATACCTATGTATATACATACATTTATAATACTTGCATGCATACATACATATATAGTTTCATTTTAATGTTATAAGACATCCAGAATTATATTGCAGCGAAATGGGTGGTAAACAAATTTAATGAAAAAATAAAACCTTCCTTCCTTCCTTCCTTCCTTCCTTCCTTCCTTCCTTCCTTCCTTCCTTCCTTCCTTCCTTCCTTCCTTCCTTCCTTCCTTCCTTCCCTCCCGCCCTCCCTCCCTCCCCTCCCCTCCCTCCCTCTCACCCTCCACCATTCTGAGTTCGTTCAAAGACAGACAGACAGACTGACTATTGATTCTTCCATGTATTTAAGTTGTCAAAGATTTGACTTCTTTTTTTAGGTCAGATAGTTTTAAAGCATTTAGCTTTCTGGTCTATGTAAGCTAATCTTGATTCAGCTATTTCATCATGTTTTGAATTTTTGATATTTCTCGGTTACAATGGTACTGGAAAAGCAAGAGTATATATTTTTATGCCTTTTAAGAAATGTGTGTAAGAAAAGTAATGTTTGAATTCATTGGAATTGTAGTGGCAGGGTAGGAAGTACTTAATTCTATCATTTAATCTGAATTTTGAGTTGTTATAGCACAGTGATTAGGATGCAGTACTGCAGGCTACTTCTGTTGACTCCTGGTGCCAACAGTCCAGCAATTCGAATCTCATTGGCTCAAGGTTGACTTAACCTTTTATCCTTCTGAAGTCGATAAAATGAGAACCCAAATTGTTGGGGGCAAGATGCTGACACTTTAAACCACTTAAAGTATATAAGTCTTAAAGTGCTATTGCTAAATTAAAAAACAACTTTAACATTACATTGGTAAAAATTTGAAATTATTTGTTAGTTTTGTATAGCATATGCTATCATGTGCAGTACCTAGAAAACATTATTTTGTAGAATTTAAGGCAGAGATACTATTATAAGACTCTTCTAAACCTTTTTTAAAATTACAGTATGTTTGTAGTTTCATAGTTCTGCCAATATCTGAAGGAAGCAGGTGGACAAACTTCTATAGTTCTTGATAACAATTCATTGTGATTACTTTTCTGGTAACTACCATGCTTAATATTTTGCTTTCAGATTACATAGCTTCTACTTGGAATTTTTCCATGATGTAGTCACATAAGAATCTGAAAACAATGAAGGTTTCTACAAGTGCACAAAATAATAGTGTTTGATTCATGAAGATTCTTTGAGCCCTAATTTTTCACACTCATATTTTGTGGGGTTTAGACAAATAGTTCTCATCAGACTGACTATTAGACGTGAACTTGAATTATATTAAGCAATAGAGTGGTCTTGGGAAAAAGATTTTACATAATATAAAATAGCAAATGATGATGCCTCTGAATGACAGACTGGTATCAGTATATATAAGATGGAGGAATCTCTCTATCTTAAGGAATTAGTACTTATGAAGCAGACAGTGACTGAATTTGTCAGAATTCTGAATATGTGGGGTGAAAAACCTGGAAAGACCTAAGGTTTTGAACTGATATCAAGGACTTAGGTTTGATTCTGATCTCAGTGACAAACGTTCACTTGGTGAATTTGGTCCCTCTTTCTTTGTTCAATCTATCTTCACAGGGATATAGTTACAGTGGTGCTTGAAAGATTATGCACCCTTTTAAAATTTTCAACATTTCTCTATAATATTATCTAACATGAGATCCTAGAACTATATAACACATATTTTTTTAATTTATTCATTTAATTGGATTTATATGCCGCCCCTCTCTGAAGACTCGGGGTGGCTTACAACACACACACACACAAAATTTTTTTTATATATATAAAGAACCCTATTTAGTAAGTTAAAAACATGTGTTCATATATTTATTGAGTAAAATGATCCAAAATTATATATTTGTATATGATAAAATTAGGTAAACCTTTATTTTTACTAACTGGCATGCCTTCATTCAGCAGCTATAATTGCAATTAAACTTTTCCTATTATTGTTGATCAGTTTTGCACATCAACTTGGAAGAATTTTAGTCCATTCCAGCATACAAAACAGCTTCAGTTCAGGGATATTGGTGGACTTCCTCTCACGAATTGCACATTTTAGGTCCTTTCACAACATTTCTGTAGAATTAAGGTCAGGACTTTGATTTGGCCATTTCAAAACGCTAACTTTGTCCTGTTTCAACCATTCACTGGTTGAATGACTGACTTGTAGACTTTGGGTCATAGTCTTGCTGTATGACCCACTTTCCCTTGAGTTTCAGTTCACAAGGCCTTCAGTTCGTACAGAGAAATAACATGACATTTTCCTGTAGAATTTGCTGGTACAATTCATAATTTATAATTCATAATTACATCAATGATGGTAAGCTATCCTGGTCCAGAAACAACAATGCAGGCCCAAACCATGATCCTGCCTTTTCCTCCAGGCCAAAAAGTACTATTTTTTATCTCATCTGTTCACAAAACATTCTTTCATTAGCCTTCAGCTTATCCATGTAGTCCTTCTCATGTGGCATCAATGATTGTTTTTGGAAACTAGTGGCTTTCCTCTTGTAACCCTGACAGATACACCATTTTGTTTAGTAATATCCTGATGGTGGTCACATGAACCCTGACATTTCTCTGTGAAACCTAATAGTGTAAGATTTTGAAACTAACTATATTCTTCTTCTCCTTGTGTCATATCCGTCATCGGATGTTGGCAATCATGTTGGCTATCCTATTTTTGTCAACAGCCACATAAAAAAGTGCTGCTGTGCTTTGTCCAAACAAGTCGCTTAGATTTTAAAGCCATGATCATCATCTTCTGCCTGGACCTTGTTTGCCTTCAATCTTTCCTTGGCGGATTAAAGTGAAGGATGCCATATTTTTCTGGGTGTCTCATCACATGTTGAAAATATTCTAACATTAGCTTTTAAATGGCTTTAATGACTTCCAATTGCTTTCCCAGGCGGCTTATCACCTCATTTATGATTTGATTAATCCAGTTTATACTTAACATCTGTCTATAAATCCACATTTGAAATGCTTCTAGTTTCTTCAAGTGGTTAAAATTAACTATATAGATAAAATAAATAGCTTTTCATGGGAATCAGAATTATTTTTGTGTACTGTCAGTCATGACAAAGTTTAGAATTCTTATGATTTAAGTTGGACACTAGAGAGGGACTAAAGTGGAGGCAAAAAGGAAGAAAAAAACCTGTCTTTGATTTTAATTAGAGGTTTTTAAAATCACACAAAACACTATAACATTTGAAATATTAAAGATGACCTATCATCCCTCCCAGACCTGACAATACTGTTTTATTACAAGGCTACATTAACAGAATCTTGCAACTCTGGAGGTACAAATCTCAATCCACTGCCACTTTTAACTGCTGGATCAATTAAGGCGGGTCCTCCAAATGTTCTTAGGTCTTTGAGGAATTGGGTTGTTGTTATAGCTGCAATAACAAAATCAATAACTGCCTTTGTGAACACATCATTTAAAAAAGATCTAAAATAAGAGATCAAAGACAAAATAATAGAGATCTGCAGAACTGAGTGGAGAGATGAAAGAGTTAAGGTGGAAACTTGGAAAATAGAAATAATAAACACAGGAAGTAGAAATATTAAATCGATGAAAAAGAATAAGATAATTGAGGAGTCTTGCTTGACTTACAGAACAACTTGGAGAAAATTGTAAGGAAATAGGTGTTGAAGCCTTAAGAAAAATTTTTTAAGATGGGAGGAAGAAAAATTCGCAGAATACTACAGAGGAGAGAAGAGTACAAAATTGACCTATTTGATCAGGGATAAGGCAATAAGCACGTTTACAGAATACTGAAAACACTTTATGGACTTTTTGCTGAAAATGGGTAGAATGCAGCTAACGATTTTTGGAGCTACCAATAAAAAAGCATTGAATATGGGAAGAAATACAGGTGAAACTCGAAAAATTAAAATATCGTGCAAACATTCATTTATTTCAGTAACGCAACTTAAAAGGTGAAACTTAATATATGAGAGAAACTAATTACATGCAAGGCAAGATAGTTCAAGCATGTGATTTGTAATAATTATAATGATTATGAGGTACAGCTCATACAAACCCCATATCCACAATTTTAGTAAATTAGAATACTATATGGAATCAATAAAACAAGGATTTTACATAGAACAGTATTAGACCTATGAAAAGTATAAGCATGCATATATATTCAGTATTTAGTTTGGGACTGTTTTGCAGCAATTACAGCCTCATTGCGGCATGTCATGTAAGCTATCAGCCTACACCTCAGTGGCACTACTGAGGTGTTATGAAAGACCAGGATGCTTCAATACGACCTTCAACTCTTCTGCATTGTTTGATCTCATGTCTCTCATCTTTCTCTTGACAATGCCTCACAAATTCTTTTAGGGTTCAGATCAGGCAAGTTTGCTGGCCAATCAAGGACAGAAATACCACAGTCATTGAACCAGTTTTTGGTGCTTTTGGCAGTGTGTGTAGGTGCCAAGCCCTGCTAGAAAATGAAGTCAGTATCCCCATAAAGCACGGTATTCTAATTTTTTGAGTTTCACCTGTATTTTCTATTTTTCTGCATTTTCTCTTTCTTCTGTTTATTTTTTATTTTATTTTTTTTATTTTTAAAATATTCAATAACTTATTTTAAAAACACACATAACAGTTTTGAAACCTTTCCCAGCCTTCAGAGTATCTGTCATAGTTTTCAGAGATCTTCTCAGATAATTTCTTTATTTGAGTCATGACTCATTACAATAGACTTCCATTGTGAAGGTCAGACTTTGATGGTGAATTCCCAAAATTCTATTCTTAATTAAGTCAGCATCTCCCATACTCACTTTTGGTTATTATCTCATTGAAACACCTTAATTTCCCATTTTAACAAACTGAAAATGTTAAGAGGTTTGTGTACTTCTGTGACATGTAGCTTTGGATCATTTCTCTCAATAAAAAAATGAACAAGTATAATGTTTTACTTATTATTTTAAGTAGATTGCCTTTAACTAGTTTTAGGTCATATTTATGCAGAAATATTGAACATTCAAAAGGGCTCATAAACTTTTAAGCACCACTATATATGTGGAAATAGTGCTACATTTTTAATGAATTAAACATGTGCATGGTTGCCCAACTGAAACACAACTCTGGATGTCTCATAACAATAAAATAAATAACTATAAAATCGAAAACAGCATTTCAACCATCCCTTTGGGATTTCCAGCAACCAGCTTTATATATCCCTATTCTGTACTAGAACCAAGGTGAAAAAACCCGAACACTGGGATGAAGGTGTTGCATAAGGTTTCTACTGCCAAGGTCTCACTAGATGGCAAGATTTCATGCAGTGTCCTATCCTTTCTGGTAGGATGGGTAACAGTTCTGCATATATGTTACTTTTTGCTCCTGAAAAAAAATGGAATGGTACCTAATATTTACTTATCTAATAAGTAAATAAGTACTTAAGCAGGAGCTGAAGTAAAGGATAGAAGAATATATGAAATACAAATATACTATTCAAGACACAAATGAAAAAAACATGGAATGAGAATATTGCAGATCAGTTTTCAAGTGTGTCTTGTTTTTTTCATACTGTTTGTTACAAGATTATTATTATTATTATTATTATTATTATTATTTATTAGATTTGTATGCTTGTTGTTTTGATAGTATGAAAATTACAAAGTGGTTATATGGTAAATGCTATATATCATAAAAGAGCAAATACACATACACGTGCAAATTAAGAATTTGCTGGAAAATTTTATGAGTTATTTCATGGTTTTTTTTAACATTGGGGATTTCCCACTAGTCAAAGCATTATTAATTGGAAATTACTACATTTTCACTTTTCGCTAAACGTAGAATCAGAATTGGAAGCAATTTCCTGACTCATATAGTTCAATCTTCTGAAACAGAATTATAGTTCTGATAGTATCTCTGATAATTCCCTAACTATCCTTTCTCAAAGGTTTTGTAAAAGGATGAACAGTGTATGATGTGTGTGATGGGTGGGTTCTATTTTTTTTACTACCAATCTGGGTGTGTGGGTAATTTTGTGGGCATGACTTGATGACCATGTGATGGTGAGCGTGGCTTTGTGGTTATGTGGTTGGGTGGGAGTTGCTGGGTGACCATGGTACAGACAAGCCACCATCAGCAATTAAAGATCACACACATTCCAGAGACAGTATAGCAATGAGATATATTGAGTAAAAAACGTCAAGGCATAAAATGGTTAATAGTCAAAAGTATATCTTAGTCCAAGGCAGGGCAGGGCAGGGCAGGGCAGGGCAGGGCAGGGCAGGGCAGGGCAGGGCAGGGCAGGGCAGGGCAGGGCAGGGCAGGGCAGGGCAGGGCAGGGCAGGGCAGGGCAGGGCAGTTCCCCCATTCAATCCTGCCTGCTTCTGCAGTGGGGCAGCCTCTTCCTCCGTCTCGTGCTGAGCATATTTTATTTATTTATTTATTTGTTGATTGATTGATTGATTGATTGATTGCTTGCTGCCCTTCTCCTTAGACTCAGGGCGGCTTACAACATGTTAGCAATAGCTCTTTTTATCAGAGCCAGCATATTGCCCCAAAAATCCAAGTCCTCATTTTACCCACCTCGGAAGGATGGAAGGCTGAGTCAACCTTGAGCCGCTGATGAGATTTGAAATGCTGACCTACAGATCTACAGTCAGCTTTAGTGCCCTGGCACTCCCGGCGAGGGTACATGGCGCAGCCTCCCCCCCACCTCTCTCTCTCTCCCCCTCCCTCCCTCCCTCTCTCCCTCTCTCTCTCTGCTAGTCCGCAGCCACAGACCCCCATGTAATATCAGCACTTGCTGATTCTGCCTCCATCATCTAAGGCTGCATTACTATTACTATTACTATTAGTCTTTTCATCATTTCTATCATGGATTTACCACTTATGGCTATGACTGTAACGTGTTGCTTCTATCCTTATGATTTATATTGATTGTTTCTTGATTGCTTATTTGACCCCTATGACAATCATTGTTGTACCTCATGATTCTTGGGTGCTCAGGGGTGGAGCCCCATTTTTGCTACCCCACTGCATTCCCTCCCGTCTGGGCAGTAGCCCACCCCTGAATTCAACCATACCTTCTGTACATTAGAACATTACACATGCCTTCCCTAGTTTGCACATAACGGTTAGAGCCAGGAGATGTCATGGATTGAGTAAAATGTGATGAAACTCATTTAACAACACTTGCTAAGCAACCAACATTTTGGACTCAATTGCTCAATCAAGGATAGCTAACAGCACTTTCAATGAGCTCTCAACTCAAGCTCAGTGCACATGAGGATCGTCAAACAGTGATGATAAAGTATGAGTAAAAAAAGTTTACCTGTCCCTCCCTCCATTTCTCCCTTCCTGTAAAGAACCCCATAAGGTCTTTGGTAGCAGGAAGAAAAGCCAGAGAACATGCCCATCGATCATCTGGCATTCTTAGAGCTCCACTGTTGATTATCTTAGTCTTAGAAGGATAGCTTAGCAGCCACTTAATAAACAATAAACAATAAAATGTCAACTCAGACTCTGTGCACATGGGAATGCCCAAACAGTGAGAGTTTCTTTCTTTCTCCCTTGAAGGCCTCCCTGCACCCCTTTTGGGCCTAGCAAACCTTCCTACAGACCCTGGGAACCAAAAGGCATGGGGGGGGGGGGGTGCACTACACCCACTCACACCTTGTTTTGGGCCTAGCAAGCCTCCCTACAGTTCCCTGAGAGCCAAAAGGGGTGGGTGGGGATCCTGGAAGCAGGAGTGAATTCTAAACTCTTTGCCTGTTCGCTTCCTCCTGCACCATGTGGTAAAGAAACAAAGCTACAAAACAGATGGCGGCCACATGCATCATGCCGGAACTTGGCTTCTGCACATCCTCAGAAGAAAAATAATATTTTTTTAAAAAAAAAAATCTAAAAAAAAATAATATTGTGGTGCCCACTGACTGACCGATCTGAATTGGTGATGTTATCGTGATGTCATTAACGGGTGAACCGGTCCGAACTGGGAGGAACCCACCCCTGGTGTATGATGTGTCAAGTACACTAAGATGTATTTTGCAACTTTATTTATATGTTATATTACTTTTGAATTCTGGCCTTTGTTGTAGCAACCAGGATAGCCTCTTGCATTATATTATCACAGCATGTTGTGTAGCATGAAAACTAGCCTGAAGATAATTATAGGCACATCTGCAATGATGTTTAGAATTAAATAAAACAATGAGTAATTTGATGGATAAAAAGTATTTTTTTTAATAAAAGAAATAAGAATATGATTTGCTTGAATAATTTACATAATTAATAGATATTATTTATATTTATAAACTTCTGGAGAAAGCACTTGGATATTGTAGTGTCAGTGTATATTCTCTGATAAATGGATAAATATATTGCTATTGTCATAAATGTATCATTCCTGAAATAACTTATGTTTTATTCAATCTTTTTCATTTGCATTTTTAAAATTCATTAACTTAGTGGAAGTCATTTAGGTGTCTGTTTAATTCACTGTTTGAAATCAGTTGTTTCTGCATATGTTAACTTTGTGACTATCTAATAATGATTTCAAAGATTAAATCATATTGCAATTGCAAGAAAACCATAGAACTCTTATTAAATTCCTGGGTGGAAGACTAGGACATGAAAGGAGTTTTCCCTATTTTCAAATAATCATACAAATATGTTTACTTTTGGCCTTTTAAATCTTCATATTATAGAAAATATATATATCTACATATCTCTTATACATATTTGAATTATCTCATGTGTTCTTTTGTTAGTTCTTTGTATATATGTATTTGTCTCTGCTCTTTCCGGCTGAGAGTTCCAAAGGAAATGTGTATGTAGACTTTCTTTTTATAGCATACATGAACATGAAAAAGAACCAAGTTATCATGATTGCTCAAATTTAGTTCAAAACTTTTTTGTATGTCGTGAAACAAACTAGAGGCAGTACTCTCTCTGTCTCTCTCATCTACCTACCTACCTACCTACCTACCTACCTATCTATCTATCTATCTATCTATCTATCTATCTATCTATCTATAATTTTTTATTTCAACATATTTGGTTTACAAATATAACTTTTTAACAAACAGTAATAACTGTCATAATAGTACAGTTTATTTTTGTCTAGGTAGCCATTTTAAGTTTATAAAACTGTTCAAATACAGTGAATAGTTTTTATAGATACGTAGCGTTACTTAGGTTTTTCTTTTCTTTTTAAACAACACTGCTTCCCGGAAGGAAATTGTGGCCTCTCAGCTCATTGTAGTGAGTAATTGAAGAAGTGTTGCTTTAGTTTCAGGAACTTGTGTAGATTTCTTATGACACAGTCACAGTATTAACTCATGCTGAGCCTGTCTTCATGAATTTTTTAAGCTTACATAGACTTTCAGTGATATGGAAGAACTGGATGTTTAATCAGGATCCTGAACATGTGTTCCAGGTAGATAATTCAAAAGAGAATGAAGACAATATCTTGCAGAGGGAAGTGCCTCTTCGACAATCTCGCCGGAGGTTTCGGAAGATTAATCAGAGGGGAGAACGTCAGACAATTACAGATAATGTGGATGTTAGTAGCTACCTTTCCGTGAGTGTATTTCCTCTTCTGTTAATTATTTACCCATCTGTATTCATCACTCTCTGTGTTTGGTTTTCTGTTGGAACAAATGAAGAGATACGTAAAATTACAAAATAGATTTTATAAAATTGGAATCAAAGAATGTTAGTTAAAACTTCAAAGCAGCCGTAAGTCTCTCCGATTCATTCTAATGCTCTATAAACTCTAAAGATCAACATTGCGACAATTTAGTACTTTTGGACAATGGGAGTTTTTACATTGAAATATGTTTAGAAATATTTTGTGTAAGTTTAGCTACCATGAAGAAAATTCATGCTTAATAAGGTAAGTCATTTGTTTCTGTGAAAAGAGCTATAATTTCAATTTAGTGGTGTATTTCTTTTTGTCCTAGAAAAACAATAACGTCTGACAAATCAAATTGTAATGAACTTCTAAGATTGTTTACCTTCCATCAGTCTCAGAGACACAAAAACTAATTTTATATTTGCTCAGGTTGATCAGGAAATTAGACAGAACTTTATAAACACAATTAACAAAATGTTAAAACTGATTGAAAAAAATCAGGAATTCCCCGTATACTACGACAGACCAGAAATTGAAACTGCCTTCTCTTCCAAGCCATCCCTCCGCCCCTTTCTTGAATTTGCAAGTTGGTTTAAAGAATAAGAAAGCACTTGCATTTAGTCTTTATTGCAGATTTTAGAAGTTTGCTGATTGTTCATATTTCAAGAACATTTCATAAGGGGGAAGTAGTTTTTATTATACATTGATCATTGAAAGATAGTATATTGAAGCTGATGCAAATTTATTCAGTTATTTGTATATTATATTTCAGTCTTTCAGCGGTAGCCGATAATTCCTTTTTTTCCCTGTATATGTTTATATTCCTAATTGCTTCTAATATAGGTCCTCCACCATTTTGGATTATTGGACACTTGTTGCATTTGGAGAATATGTTCTAAATGCTCTGTTGATTTAGCTTGCTTGTTTACAAAAAAAATTCCAAACAAAGCGCTGAGTTTAAGCTGTCAATTCTTTTCTAAAGAAAAGCCATAAGGCTAGTTTAAAATGTAAAGGAATTTTTGGAAGTAAGGTATTGCTGGTTATTGGTTCTTTGCCTTGCAGTATTCCAGCTTCTAAAAACTGGAATACGCATAAAATACACATAAAGTAAGAAACATTCATTGCAAGAGAATTCCAGAATTTTAGAGTTCATTCCAGAAACATCCTTCTTTTATTAGGTACCATACATATTCTAAAAATGGGCACATCTACCATTCAGGCAAAAACAAATTTGAAAATTATCATGTCCCATTTAAAACTGCTTTTGTTTTCAAGCCCTTACATTTCAACTTTGTTCAAGGATCAAAGGAACTGAAAGGATATAAATATGTTTTTCTCAGGCTTCCCAGAGTTCTTTCACATTGCGTCAGGCTATAAATACTATTAAGCAAATAAATAAAAACTCATTTCTTCCAGATATGTTGGAACTGATATTAACCAAATTCGCAGTGACTTGCAGTAATAAACTATATTAAACCTGCTAGGTTAGTTAAAGCTTCTTTACATTATATAGCTAAGATTAATTTAAAATCACATTAGATGAAATATTCCATCATGTGTTATTCAGATATTTTTATAATTTAGACTATAATAAAGGAAGTTATGAGTGCTATTTGGTAAGACATATATATATGTGTGTGTGTGTGTGTGTATGTATGTGTATGGCTAGCTCATGAAAGGAAACAACCTCGAAATAGATCTATACTAGTCTCCCTTCATTTTCAATACAGCAAAATATGTTTTACACACACACACACACACTAATAATCTTTACCTACCAATTAATATATTAAATCAGATATGTATAACACACTAAGATAATTTCAAATCCATCCATCCATCCATCCATCCATCCATCCATCCATCCATCCATCCATCCATCCATCCATCCATCCATCCATGCAAACTGCAACTGTTAGTTTTTTAATGATCATTTTTATATTCTAGCAAAACCTTTATTTTAAAAACAGTAAAAGATGATAAGTTTTAAAAATGCTTTAATATGTTAAGATATAAATGTACCAAGATTTTTTTCCTTGAATGCATTTGATATTTTAAATGTGTTTTTTCAACAGCCCTGTATATGTAGAGCTAGCTTTTTGCTGTTGGTTGTTCTTTTTCTCCTGTTTGTATTAGTACTTATACATTAGATTTATGTTAGGTTTCCTTTAATGGTTAACTTAACCAAACACATCTAATTTTAATAGCATTGCAGGCTTGTAAAAGAAGGATTGTGAAAGTAAATAGAAATTATTCATAGAAGAAGTTAAAAGTGGTTACAGTTTTATGTTTACAAAAAGAGAAGGAGGAGGGGAAAGCGAAAGAAAGTAAGAAATCAAACACAAAAACTTAGGGAGTGATAACGATTATAACATGAATAATGTGTAGAAATGGCGCACTGCATAATCTTTGTGTTATTGTCAGTTTTAAGACATGTTATATAATCATTTTTAAGAAAGGTGATTTTTTTATAATATGGAATAATGCTGTTGAATGTGCTGTATGCTCTTATGATAACTTAGTAATTTCTATGTCGTGGGCAATTTATTTCAGTTTTCTTCATTTCAGTTGACCTATTCTCAGCTTTATTGTTAAAAAATAGCAGTTTTTAACCCACTATCTATTCCTTTGAGAAAGGAAAAATAATGTTCTTTTTGTTATCTTTTCAAAATCTTTTTGTGTCATCTCATGTTTTTGCTCATCTCAACTGAGCTCAACATGTAATTAAAAGCACTTCAGTTGTATACCAATTCAGGCTTTTATTTGTGATTTGTGATAATGTTGCATTAAAATATCTTTCAAATTTGTTTACAACAGAAAGATATAACTCTTATGAAGTAATTTCCTAAACAGCATAAAATGGTTATTTATTTCAGTATGTCATCTCTAAAAAGTCCTTTCTTCCTTCTCTGCCTGCCCATCCCACCCTTCTGAATACCTTTGGCACCCCCCCCAATGTGCACAGGGCCCTCAAAATTTACATTCATAGAACCTGACCTTTTAGAAAAATGGAGGCTCTTCTTGGGGCCTTTCACCCCAGATCCTTGGGGCTTAAGGCATCAGCCACTGTTATAGGGCGATGGATCAGAAGTGTCATTGCCACAGCATACGAGGTGGCTGCTCTCCCGCATCCTCCATGCGTCAAGGCACACACTACAAGTATTGCCACTACTTCAGCAGCTTGGGCAACTCAATGCGGAGTGCTGGCTCAGCAGTTGTAGGCTGTGTTGAAACTTCCTGGTGAGTCAGTGGGGCAACACCTGGGGTCATTGATGTAATTGATGTATGCTGATTAGTTGATGTTTGTGGATTGGGGGTGATATCCTGAGTAGTTGGAGCTTGCAGAGTACTTAGCTGTTTTGTAATGTTTGTCTGGGGTGTAACAAGTTTGTGGTCTGGTCAGCACTCCATACCCACCCACCAGTATTTATATAGGTCTAGTTGTGTTCGCCCTAGCACAAAGACAGAAGCACCAGCCTGAAGATGACGAGTGGGACCTCATCGAAACGTCACCAGAAATCTCTGAAACGTACACGGGAAGAAACCCGAATATGCCAAGACCTTCATACCTGTACCCGTGAAAATCTAGGAAAACAAACAAACAAACAAACACACACACACACACACACACACACACACACATAAATGTAGATAGATAGATATAGATATCTCTATCTATCTATCTATCTATCTATCTATCTATCTATCTATCTATCTATCTCTATATCTACATATATATATACACACACAAATATATTTATATTTGTCACACTTTTTTTGCTGAATTTGAAAATTAAGGGAGACTAGGATAGATCTATTTCGGCCTTATTTTGGCCTTATCAGCTAGCCATACCCACTGGGACTTGAATACATACATACATACATACATACATACATACATACATACATACATACATACAGGAATGCCCAGTAGCAATTGTAAGCAGCATTTAAAATAAAATACACTTGTTTCTGGAATCATGGCATTCTGGAACACAGCTTCTTTCAGGAATGGCCCACATGTTTTACGACTAGCTTTACAAAATTTGACGCATCTTTTCCTCTTTGATTGCAAAGTGCTGCACTGCCCTAATAAAATAATTGCTTCCACATCACATGGAACATTTTCATGACACAAATGGATAGCAGCTCAATTGAAATTCTTTATGTCATGCACAAAAACACTATGTGATGAATTGTCCTAGCATGATGGATGTCTAAAAAAAAAAAGAAATCATTAAAAAAAAAACATATGATAAACATTCTGTTCACAAGTATTGGCTTAAAAACGTATCCACTAATTTTATCTAATAATTTTCCAATCAGCTAGGCAAAAGATAGTTCATACAAAAACAAAACACCCTGTCATATGGACTGTCATCAGAATTTCTTGGAATTTTGCCCTGTAAAAGGGCTTCTTGCAATGTATCACAGATGTAGAATTGCAAATTGATCTAGCAAATGCTAATTTAGACTATCAAAGCATGGAAATGTAATTTCTGTGCAACCAACCAGCCTGTTACAGAAGGCTCCAGCTCTCTCCAAGTATTGGCGTGCTTTTTTTCAAGGCCCAACTGTTGTCATTCTATCTACATTGGTAGAGAATTCAGTAAAGCACCATTTAATGAAAATGGTTGCCCTTGTGGAACAGGACCAGTGAAAACTATTGGACATTGCTCTTTTTGTAAGGAACTTTATATACAACATGATTTAGTGTATTATTTTACCTTTCTGAACACTGGGAAACTTGTTATAATTTTCTCCTTCCACAAATATGAGTTTTTATGCCATCTCCCAAGCAGCCAAATATTATGTTGTGTTTTGTGTAGAATTCTTGATAACATTTTCAAAAAAGAATCTGTTATAAATGATACGTTGCATGATACATCCATTACAGTTTAAATATGCCATATCTATATGATATTTGAAGGATGGTCATATCATATATTTTTAAAATTATTTTTAAATATATGATAAAAGTAATATTTTTACCCAGAAGGAGATTTAGTTCCTTTCACTAGCTAAGTCTTACTCAGAAGTTTGAGAGATTGGTAGTGTTTCAAAAGGAAATGTAGACTTTTCTTCTTTCAGACTTGGAGGGTGTGGGTTATATGCTAATAATTTTTCTTGTCTGTGAAAACGCTCAGTCAACCAGGCCATGGTTGTCCCAAAGGTACTTTTTCAAGAGGCAACTGGACTGTCTTGTTTGTTTGTTTGAAATTGTTTCACTTCTTATCCAAGAAGCTTCTTCGGCTCTGACAGGATGGGGGCTGGGGGTGGGGAATGGAAGGATTTATATTCCTTGCAGACAGCTGGTCATTAGCATCCTTTTAGAGAGTCCTTGAGGCACTTGGAGATTTATCTGTGTCTCAGGGTCATCTGAGTAGTGCAAATGGTTTCTGTAGTCTCCATTCCCCCCCCCCCCCGGGTATACAGTGTTCCCTCGATTTTCGCGGGTTCGAACTTCGCGGATAGCCTACACCATGGTTTTTCAAAAAAGATTAATTAAAAAATACTTCACGGCTTTTCCCGCCCGATGACTTCATACGTCATCACCAAGCTAATTTTGCAAATAAATAACAATTTTTTTTTAATTGTTAATAAATAATTATGTTTATAAATATCAGGATCACTAAGTGTCTTATTCAATGTTGAATACCAGTAATAATGGTAAGTAAATGGTTGTTAAGGGAATGGGAAATGGTAATTTAGGGGTTTAAAGTGTTAAGTGATGGCTTATGATATTGTCCATAGCCAAAAATGGTGTATTTACATCCGCATCTCTACTTCGTGGAAATTCGACTTTTGCGGGTGGTCTCGGAATGCATCCCTCGCGAAAATCGAGGGAACACTGTATTCTAGCACACCATTTAAAGGGTGTTCATCCCAATGTGCATAGCTAAAGGTGTATGGAGATTCTCAGTTATCCTGGTCATGGATGTCCCAAAGGTGTTTTTTCATGAGGTAACTGGACTTTCTTGTTTTTTCTTTAAAGACGTTTTGCTTCTCATCCAAGAAGCTTCTTCTGCCCTGACTGGATGGTGGGAATGGGAGAATTTTCTCTTCTAATGAATTTGCCCGAATAAAAGCAAAGGTTAATCAGTTTTTACTCTAAGCCAGGGAAGCATATTTTTAAGCAGCAATTGAGTTGGTCTGGACAAATTTTGCCCAAAACGACTATATTTTTGAAAAATAGCATGGAACATACTTTATAAGATTTCAAATTATTTTTTTTAAAAATGAGAAGTTGTATCTTGTTCTCTCCTTTGCTTAATCGTCTCTTTCCTATTGCTTTGTTTCATTTGTTTCATTCATTCATTCATTCATTCATTCATTCATTCATTCAAGCATCTATATGATTACAGATAAAGTAAAATCAAAGTATAAACATGATTGTGAATATAGAAGAAGTACAAGCATGGTTATACAAGAAATTTTACGAATACATGGGTACATTAGGACCGTAGGCACAATGGTGTGCTTATACATGCCCCTTACAGTCCTCTTAAGAATGGGGTGAGGTCAATGGTAGACAGTATAAGTTAAAGTTTTGGGGGTTTGGGGAAGAAGCTACAGAATCAGGTAATGTATTCCAGGCATTGACCCCTCTATTGCTGAAGTGGAATTTTTTGCAATCAAGTTTAGTGTGGTTTACATTAAGTTTGCATCTATTGAGAGCTCGTATATTATTGCGGTTGAAGCTGAAGCTGTCTTTTCTTCCCCACTGCCATTCAGTAGTAATTCCTTTGGTGTGTAACGCAGCAGAGGATTGCCTGGCTTTGGCTTAGATCTGGATGAGGAGCCCCTTCTTCCTTTCTCTTTCTTTCTTTCTCCTTCCTTTCTTTTCTGCTTCCACCTTTCTTTGTTGCTGCTGCTCAGTCTTAATCTTTTTAGGTTTTGAATTGAGATTATTTTTGAGCTTTAATCTATTTCCTTCCTTCCTCCCTCCCTCCCTCCCTCCCTCCCTCCCTCTTTCTCTCCCTCCCTCCCAGATGTGTTAATGCCTCATCTTTGACAGTGAGCAGGGAACCCTGTCTCATGACTGGGCATGTGAGGCCATAAACAGTATGCATGCATGCAACTTGGAGGGAACATTGCTGCCCGTATGCTTTTATTCTGTTTATATTTTTATAATTTTGCTATTTTAATTCCTTTGGCTGTGCTCCGCTGAAGCAAACCTTTGAACCTGCAAGTTGTTATTTTAAAATTGATTAAATCATTTTAATTTTCAGTAATATTCTAAAAAGGAATCCAATGTTACTTACAAAAAGATGTAAGCAATGTAAGAAATGACTTGTTTGTTCATATGGCATATGGATATGGTTAATACATGAATCCACAGTGAATGAAGTAAATTAGATGGAATTTATGCAGCTATAAATGTCAAATACTCTAAATAAGAAAAGACTTTTTAAATATATAGTATATTACCTGGGAGAAGAAAAGAAGCTTACAATGCCTAGAGGGAAAATGAATCTTTGGTCCTTTTTTATTGTTCCCTCTGTATCTCCAGTTCTATTTTTAGAAGCTTACATCATTTTTGTTCTAGTGACAGCCTCTTGCTTACATTTCCCCTCCTCTCTCCTCCCCCTCCCCCTTCTCATCCCCTCCCTTAGGATAGGTTGTATGTTTCTACTATTATTGAACTATACCATTATTTTAGTAGGATTTTTAGACTATAGAATGCTGTAACTGCAGTGAAATTGAACACATATTCCTCATTTAATATTGGAACATCATAATATTATAATAAAGAAGAAACTGTGGATAACTCATTGGGATATCTTTAAAAATTGTGATACAAAGCTTTGTAATACTAATAGTATTTTTAAAAATGCAATAATTATAATTATAACCGTTCTTGAAAACAAAATAATTTGAGATAGAGAAGCTTAAATGATGTAGGTGTTTTAACTATTCTAAATCACAGCCGATATAGTGCATGGTGGAGATGCTGCCAGATGTTGTCCCATCTGCCAGTAATAATATTCACCATTGGCCCTTTCTCTTCCAAAATACATTTCAAACTGACACTTGTATATGTTACAATAAACTTTTGATAACCTTCTTCATCATTAAAATGTTAAGCACTTCTGTTTGCCAAACTATAAAGATTTTTACATTGCTTTGTAACCTGCAATTCAGCTAGCGGCTAGCCAATTATCAGGTGCTGTGAGTCTTTAGCTTGTTGAATTCCATTTTGAGCATAATGGCTTACTGAAACTATATTACTATTTACTGTATAGGTCCAGAAATTTCATATATAGTGTGATCTCATTTTTTTGGGAATTGTTTTTTTATATAGGGCATTTGGAGAAATTCTGATGGAAATATTATATGAACAAACATTTGAAATACCTGGAGTTTATTAAAATACAATCTAGTATAAAAATTAATTGCTTGACATCTGTCTTTCTATCTGCATCCATCCAGATCTAATGTAGACTTGAGCTTCTTTTTTAAGTTCATTATATTTTTAAATTAATAAAGTATACTGTTTGCATTTGTAACTCTATTAAGTTATTTGTTTATTCATTGATTGATAGGCATAGCAAAGCACATTGTATCTTTAAAAGTTAGATTTATTTGCTTGAAATAAATTGTACAGAATATTTGTAAAAATATTACTTCCTTTGCAAATGCATATTGATCATTTTATATGTTCTCACAATATACAATTGGCTTAGTAGTGTTGAAAAAATAATTTCTAAAGCTTCTAATCCAGTACAGAATTAGGTTAGCCTTACCCCATGCACATGGCTGTTAGGCTGGCAGTGTTGCATGTAAAATCTTCCCCAGGGAGTTGCAGTAGCTGCAGTCTGATTTGTAAGAAAGGGAAAAGGATGATGTCATCTTCACTTAAAGGGGAAATAGAATTTTCACCCATTATTGGGCTCACAGTTATAGTAGCTGTGAAATGTTGCATTCATGACATACTCTTTAATGGAATGAATAGCACAATATAATGTTTTTAAAAGGCAATTTTAGGCTATACATTCTATTTGCTAATATTTATGTAATAGAAGAAGTTATGTTTTCTTTAACAACAACAACAACAACAACAACAACAACAACAACAACAACAACAACAATAATTTATTAGATTTGTATGCCGCCCCTCTCCGAGGACTCGGAGCAGCAGTTACTCTTAAATTATATTTAGGAGTAACTATATATTGCTAAATACTTACCTTAAGTCATTGGAGTCATGTTACTCTGCTTAGGTGTTCTATGTGCAACTTTGGAACAGTTTCATAAACTCTTTATTTAAGCAGAGTTGCTACTATAGTGATGATGGTTTTGCCTTTTCTTATGAACAATAACATTATTTTAAATGCTGCTCGTCCTATGATATTCTCAATTACTGGAGAGAGAGGAAGTGGGAGAGGGAGGCAGAGATGGAAAGAGGGAAGGAAGGAAGGAAGGAAGGAAGGGGAGAGATAAATAGAGAGAGGTCCCTTGAATGCATTATTTAGACATATATCCCCCCTCAGCAGTCTAAATTAATATGAAGTGGGTATTAGTAAAATAAATAAAAAAACACAGAACTTTTTTCATTCATGAAAATATCTGATTGAAGAGATTCCAAGAGAGATACTATTGAACAAAACTTTTGATATGACAATTTCCTGTTTTTTTGTGCCAGATAATTAAATTTAAAATTTTTTTTTCAATCAGGTTATCAATAATATGTGCATGTTGATCATTGGACAACTGAGAATACTGTTACATTTTTAGAAGATACAAATGAAATTAATCTCAAATTGATATGAATTTGTGCATGAATAGCATTCATTATCAACTATGAAATGTCCTTTTTTGATCATTAAAGCAGTCTCAATCTGTCTTTAGGATTCAGATGAAATATGGACACTTGGTCAATACTTGGAGTTCTGAATAAGAAATTAAAAAAATAACTTGTTTCCATAAATAAAATGCTTATTTTAATGAAAAACTTGGATTTTGTGTTTTTGTAGGCAACAGTTTTTTTAAAACTTGTAACTAGAGTGTTCATGTATTTCCCTCTTAATTGATTGCATAGAAGATATGTATGTTCATTTTGAATCCACATCACTAAATCCTTTAAAGTGTCTGGCTCTTTGCCTTAATGGCTAACAATGTTGTTTCCCATTTTTAATATTAAACTTCAAATATCAAAGCTTTGATATGGTTTAAGGCATGATATATTTTAGTTCTCCAATTTAAAATGGATTTTATTCAAGGTTACACTATTAGGAAAAGTTTGTGCTCTCCAATTTATTTATTTATTTTTAGAGATAATAGGTATGTATGTAATGAAGGAAATATCTTAATCATTTTAAATCACAATAACTGGAAATATTGTTTGCTTATAATACACCATAGGAAAAAAACTCATGTGCATAGATGCACAGATTTCAAGATTAAATGGTTAAAAATAAAACACCCAAAGGAATTGTGTGCAATGTCACATCAGCAGAGTGATATGAAACATACTGCATTTTGCTGAATTGTTGTTGTACAGAGATGTGTTTATACTAGGTCAATAAAGATGCCCTGGCTGCATCTGCAGATACAGTAGCCAATTGATCTAATGCAGTTTCTAAAGGCTTTCTATACAGGTGATGTCATCCTTTTAGCTCCATTCCCCTCCCACACTCTCCCCTCCTTATTAGATATTTCATCTTGCTGCGGAGCATCCAATCGATGTGAGCTTTTCCTGAGGGAGATGCTGAGAAACGAGCAAAGATAGTAGGAATTAGGACTCGACCATTCAGTCTTGCTGTGGATGTTGCTTTTTGCAGTGTATTAGAATTTTTTTAAATTAGAAAATGCTAGATTTGGATTAACCATGGTATCTGGCTGCTGCATTAGAATTCTTAGCTATACTGCAGCATTTTAAACTCTGCATTGGGGGTATGAGGGAAATGGCTTTGATTGCAGAAGCTTTGAGAAATTCTACAAGGCAAACCTGTTAGACCTCATACACACACTCACGTTTTGCCTCTGAAGATACTGGCTGTGTGTGGATTCAGTATTGCGGCTTTGGCGGCAGGAGTATAAAGAAAAAGAAACTTTGATATGAAGAATTCTTTGGTCACCCAAGGTTTAATGAAGAAGACTCTTAACAAAAATGTTCCTGCTTTATAAAATGTGAAGATGGGAAAAGGGAAACTGAAGACTAACCAGCTTTAACTGTGCCTTGAAACAGAAAAAAAAGAATCTTAAGAGGAATTTAATATTCATCTTTTCGTAATTATTGTATGAACTTTCAGCCTGTTCCTAAATTTACTCTATGTGTGCTGTTTCAGGCATATTCTCATTGATATTAATATTTTAAATGAGAAGTATTGCTGAATTTTTTTGAATGTGTGAAATTACCTGCTTGTTGAAATAGGACTGATTTTTTTTTTGCAGTAATCATTGCAAGATGAAAGCTGCTGAATGATAATTTTTAAAAAATCACTGTGAATATAAAATCTGACTAATCATGTGCCTGAAGATCCATATCTTTGATTTATAGTTTATAAAAAGAATCTTCCAAGGATCTTACCTAATTTATTGTTTGTGACTTTTGTTTGCAAGTGGAAGCTTTCCTTTTTAACACAGGAAATGGCTTTTCTTGTTCGTTGTTATGCCAATTGTCTGCAGCCATGGGCCTCTAAAGTAAGTAAGGATTTTAAAGCAGATTTTTCCTCTGATTGATAAATCTTAAAAATATTCACATATGTAATTTCTGTTGATTTTCTTCTGATATTGAAATTCTTTGTACTGTAGATCTGATGTTTTCTGAGTCAGTAGTATGAGAGAAATATCCTTAAATCTAGCAGGGTGCATTAATGTTTAATATTGCTCTTTGACCTAGTTATCAATCTTTGCTGGAATCATGTAGCCTTGTGATTCAGGTTTTGTTGCGACTATAAGTGTTTAAGAGCATCTGTTTGCAATATTATAGAAAAAAACTTGACATAATTTGTATAATCTTATTTGTGAAAAATTATGCCTCCATAAAAGTTTCTTCATTTGCATCTTTGGTGTAATTAATTAATTCTAGAAGTTTTCTCTCTGTTGATGCTAAGCTTAAGCTGCTGCCTAGTGGTAGTAAACCTTCATACAGCTTTTATACCTTAAAAGTATATCTGATATTTTCCCCTTAAGGTTATGAATAATAATAACAATCGAGGTGTGTTCATATATTTTTATGATAGAATTGATTGACATAGGAAATTAGAAATAATGTTTAAAAAATTTGAGTTCTGTTAGCTTGGTTCTTCTATAATACTTTCAAGCATCCACTGATAAGTGACGAGCTATAATTATTTGTTAACTTTGCCCTTTGGTTGATTTTAAGACAGCTGGGGCTATTTCATGTAATTGGCATATTTTCTAATCAATCCAGCGGTATCCTCCTGATCATTTTCTTGCTAAGAGCTTATTTTTTAGCAGCCTTGCCAACCCTTCTAAAAACTCCCTAAAGGTTAAAACATCATTTCAGTGTGGATACTCTGTTATACCCATCCCTTGTCTCCTGCTTCCTCCAGTGGCTATCACAATATTGGGTTTCCTGTGCTATGACAAATGTCAAGATCATCCTACACATTCCTTCTGGCTTTGTCCCTAGAAATGAGAGCAAAGACAGAAAACAGTATATAACTAACATTATTATTGTACTGTTATATATCGCTAGCCAGGTGAAATAAAGTGATGGGAACTGTTATTCCTTTCTGATTTAATCAATCAGTTCTGACCTTGCTCTTTCTGGGAAGAACAAGCCACTAGCCTTGTAAGATGGAAAGATATGGCTGCAGTCACTGAGATACTGAACTGTAGTTCTAAACAGAGACTGAAGACTGGTTAAGCCTATGGTTAGTTTTGAATTAATTATTGTGGATTTGTAAACACTGTTAATATGTTGAGTCCTCGGAGAGGGGCGGCATACAAATCTAATAATAATAATAATAATAATAATAATAATAATAATAATTATTATTATTATTATTATTATGTCAGTACAACACAGCAAACGAGATCACTATGCTGGATTTCGTATTTCATTACCAGTCGGGCGCTTCCCAAGCACCTAGGACTGTGTGATGTAGCGGCGAATTATGTTTGCCGATCCCAGTAAAGCGGCCTTTTGCAATTGACAGGTGGAGATTTTGTCAATTCCAATGGTTTTCAAATGTCCGCTGAGATCCTTTGGTACTGTGCCCAGCGTGCCAAGTACCACTGGGACCACTTTCACGGGCTTATGCCAGAGTCGTTGCAGCTCGATTTTTAGATCTTAGTATTTCACTCATTTCTCTAGCTGCTTCTCCTCAATTCTGCTGTCTCCTGGGATGTCGATGTCGATGATCCATACTTTCTTTTTCTCCACGATCACAGTGTCTGGTGTGTTATGCTTCAGAATTTGGTCAGTCTGAAGTCGGAAGTCCCATAGTAGTTTTGCTTGCTCATTTCCGACCACTTTTTCGGGCTTATGATCCCACCAGTTCTTTGCCACTGGTAAATGGTAGTTCCGGCAGAAGTTCCAGTGGATCATCTGTGCCACAGCATCATGTCTATGCTTGTAGTCAGTCTGTGTGATCTTTTTGCAGCAGCTGAGTATGTGAACAATTGTTTCATCTGTTTCTTTACAGAGTCTGCACTTTTGATCGTCTGTTGATTTTTCAATTCTGGCTTTGACAGTATTTGTTTTAATGGCCTGTTCTTGTGCCGCCAGTATTAGTCCTTCTGTCTGCTTTTTGAGTGTTCCACTTGTAAGCCATGACCAGGTCTTTTCCTTATCCACTTTGCCTTCAATCTTCTCTAAGAACTGGCCATGCAATGCTTTGTTCTGCCAACTGTCCATACGGCATTGAGTTACAGTTTTTCTGTACTGGTCCTTAGTTTGCTTCACCTTGAGAAGCTTCCTATTGTTGACCTCCATCAATGCTGACTCTTTGCTCCCCTTCACATAGTCAGCTAGTGCATGCTTCTCTTCTTCCACTGTCTGCTTATTATTATTATTATTATTATTATTATTATTATTATTATTATTTTGCAGATGAAGATAATTATGATTTATTTAAATTTTGTCAATGTATCGCCATTAGAGTAGTAATGGCAATTTATACTTTTTTTTTACTCTAGAGCTACTTTGTAAAGCACACTGGTGTTTTTTGTTGGTGATGATTATTCGCATAAGGACTTGTTTGGGGCATAAAGTCTTTTCCATTTTCACTTCATATTTTGCTTTCTTCATTGTTACCTCATTTGTTATTGTAAATGGATTAAAAAGTTTTAAAAGCATCCAATATTTTTAGTCTGTGTTAGGGAAGATATATATAGCTGCTTGATAATGTAAAGAAGTCAAAGCAGATTGAGCATTTTTTGAAATAATTCTGAGTGAATATTTATTGACGCCTAAAATGGCAGACTTGTTTTGAATTGGATCTTCTTGAATGTGTAAATATAAGGATTTAATAGTGGAACAGTTTACATTCAGAAGTTGTAGGTGCTCCACCACTGGAGGTTTTTAAGAAAAAAATGGACAGCAGCCACCTGTCTCCTATTTTTTCAAGTCAATATGGTTATTGCTGAGAAATCTGTGTTCCGAATGTCCACATATGTGAATTGCACTGTGGTTGGGAAAAGCTGATTTAGCGTAATATCTGACTCATAGGTATGCTAGGGGCCAGGGATAGACAAGTCTTGAAAGATTCACGGTGATACAAAACCTATGACATAGATACTTGCATCAGATATTAGGACTAAATAGGTAAGGACAGCTTTTGCATCATAATCTCATTATATTGTATCATTATTGTATATAATTTTAGTTAACTCATGACTTTGGTCTGTCTTCCAATCCCATTTTCTCTCTCTCAAGTAGAGAAATCTAAAGTAAAAAAAAGAGAGAGATGATACACTCATATTGAAAGATGCCTGGAGTGATTGAAGGCGGGGTGTGTCTATGAGGAAAACCCAATGGCCCCAGGCTGCTGTGCTTGAATTTAATTATAAATTGCAGTACTGTAATCCTATATTGTCCAGATGCACTCAACATATAGGCTTTACTCCCAGTTTTAGTTTAGTAGTCCTAGTTATTTTATTCTGGTTGATTGCATCTTGCCAAATTGCTCTGAAGTTAAAAACTGCATTTAATTAAAAATTGTTACCTAATAGTTATGGCACATCATTTTTTGTTCTGATTTTCTGTTTAATCATATAGGTACCTTTGGGGATACAGGTTGCTTGCATTTGACATTCAGAATTCCTTCAGCTGTCTGTGCTCATAAGAACTATTAAAAACTCAAATTATGTACATGAAACACCTTTCTTTTGATACATGAGATGAATGTCATAAGAAATGAAATATATTTTAACCCATTTATCTGGATTTTTTTTCTGTAACATTGTACAACAATAATATTTAAATAGTAAATTAAGGAGCTTTCCTTAAGTAATCTGTGTTGATTCCAAGAGCATTGATCACATGAGACATATCACATAGAATTCAATCATGTTCTTTATTTGGAAAGTTATCTTTTTAATATCATAGACCTGATGAAGATAGGAAATTAATATTAATGTTGCCATAGAAATCATTTACACAATCAAAAGCAATATACCGTACCTGTTCTACTAATGAAAGTCTAATATTAATCTTGTAATTTTCACCTGGCACAGTAAAGGTTTTTTGTCACAACATCATTTACCTGTTAAGAGTATGTCTGAAACACTTTACTTAAATACAGTACAGAGGAAAACTTAAGATGAAGCTCAACACTTATTTTTACTAGCAGTAAAAATTCCTGTTGTCAGAATTGGAAAGTGTGAATCTCTTCTTCTACAATCCTATAATATTTTCTCTGGAAGATCCCTGAAACCCCCAAAGCTATTTTTGTGAGTCCACGTTAGGATTAAATAAGGTAGAAAAAAAAGGAGAAGTGTTATTGGGCATGTAATATGATTAGTTTGCTCTGGTTGTTAAGAAAATTTAACAGCTAGGGAATTGGGGAAGACTGTTCAATAATGCTCTACATCAACATCCCATGCTATAGATGACTGCTTTTCAATTATTTTTTTATTATGCCTCCCCCCCCCCCAGGAAGAGGTAAACATTTTATGGGCCCCCAACTCTCTGATCTGGGCCCCAATGGAATTTTAGTGGTAACATTTATTATTTTACTTATTATAAACTGCAAGCAAACTATTGGCTGGAGAAGGCTGCTCTATCCACTTACCAGGGAGTAAGTCACATTGAACACAGTGGAGTCTGTTTTTGGCTAGACAGGCATAGGCTACCATGGTTAGGGCCCTTTTTTGATAGGGGGTTAGGCCAGCTTAAGTTCATGGCTACCGCGGCACCCACTGAGAACTACAAGAACCCATATAACCTCCCCACTCCTGCCTGGCCACCTTCTTTTACGGGCTCGGAGCAGTGTGCAACTGAGAAAACACTCCATGCCCATGGGAATCGATCAAGAGGGACCACGCATGTTCTCTGGGGTCATGCATGCTCCGTGGCATTGCTCCACTATTTGAGAAGCACTGCTGTAGATCAAGGTCCAAGGATACAGTGATGCTAGTAGTATTATAATTATCAACTGATCATAAAACCTTGGCAAGCACCCAGTTTTAATAACTGCTAGACATACAATAAACAAGTGGTTTACTTTTCACATGTCCATAAGTCTCCAGCTAGCATTTGAAGGGGTACCTGCAGTGGCCCTACATTGTCTATTGGTTCTTTATGCTTTGTGGTACAGATGTGAATCACAACAGCTTTTCCATTGGACTTCTTGGTTGGTGAGACAATAAAAAAAGGGGGGGTCAGTTCAGACTAGTAGAGCTCATTCAAAAGAGAGGAGTGGCATGGAAAGTTGTTGGAAGTGGTTGTTATCTAATTTAGATAACATCCCATCTATTTACACATAATTCAATTTCAGAGTGTTATGTTTCCTTTTTGGGGGGGAAAATCATATGGTTTACTTGAGAATAGCCTCACCTACAAAGATCAAAAATAATATGTGCGTCTCTTACTATGTAGATTCCCAATCAGTTTCTCCTTGCCCATAACATCTTTTAAAAAGTAAATTAAAAGAAAAGACACCCTGGCAAGCAATAGAATTCTAATTGAGTTCGTTCTTGTTGTGAATCAAGGTGAATACATTATTATATTTATTATTTGGGACAACTGGCATATTCATGAAAAAAAATCAATAGATACAAGCTCTTTCTTCAAAAATATCGGATGGTTAACAGAAAGGGAGGTGATTTCCCCAAACACTGTCTCCTGTGCTTTACTGTTCATTTTTTATCCTTCAAGCTTTCAAATCTGTCTCTTGAAACTAATTAATCAGACCTGACTAGTGATGCTGGCCCACAAACGCCATTCAATATGTAGCCTGAAAAGAATTGTGTGCTGCTGTTGCAGAATAATTTAATACATGTTAACTCTGTATGTGTTCAGGTGCGTATGCACATTTAAGGACATTCCTAATCACATGATAGACACTGAATATTAGTAAGAGGATTTTAATAACAGCAGAAATCCCCATCAAAGCACCTAACACTAAGAAATAAATTTAAAAATAGCTCTTTTGGTCCATTGGCAAATGCTTATTTTAGTTACTCCCAATTAAAATGTTGCTGAACTCTTGTTAGTATTAATGTGTCTGTAGGGCAGAATAAAGCTTCTCCTGCGATTTGAGGATTGTAGCTCATGATTTTTGTAAGTGTTTGTATGGTTGCAAAATATTAGTTGTAAGTTTTTAAAATTGTCACAGTGTGGAGTTCAGACTGATAACCACCTATTAATTTGTATATTAAAAGTTGAGTTTGTGTCCGGAGATCATAAATTGGGGACTAAACTTCTGATCATTTATAGAATTCATACGTTTATCATAAAGCATTGTGCTACTAATTAAAAATATTTGTGTTTGATTTTTCTGTGCATTGTTTTGTGTTTGATTCAGTGCTTAACTATTATTCCACAAGATTGCAGTAACTAAAAACAAATGGAAGATCTGTGGAAAAGCATAGATGAGTTTATATTGTCATATATTTTACTCTTTTTACTATAATTGGAATGATTTTATCTTTTTAATTTTTTTCTTGAAAAAGATCTTAAAATTTGGTTTGCTTAATTATTTGGATGTTCCATATATTTTAAGTGAAAACTTGTATAGTATTTACTATTGTGAATATTATATATATCTTTATGTTGCTCATATATGTCTCTTGGGATTGTAGAATTGAAAAGCATGTTCAATATGAGAAAGTACTTTTTTTAAAAAAAGTCTAATTATAGCAGCAGAGCGGGAGAAATATTCTCCACGATAGCTCGCATAATTACATTAGGGAGCATATCTATAATAATATGTTCTGTCATTTCTATAGTGGAGTTATATTTAGCACTAGCACTTAGACTTATATACTGTACCTCTTTACAGTGCTTTGCAGTCCTCTCTAATGGTCTTTACAGGGTCAGCCTATTGCTCCCAACAATCTGGTCCTCACTTTACCCACCTTGGAAGGATGGAAGGTTGAGTCAACTTTGAGCCTGATTAGACTTGAACTGTCAAATTGCAGTCAGCTCGCAGTCAGCAGAAGTAGCCTGCAGTACTGCACTCTTAACCACTGCACCACCGTGGCTCATTTAAGTATGAAAGATAACTACTTCTCCATAATTATTAGTAACTCTTGGAAGTGGGCATTCCTGGTGGTTTGTGAATATTGCTGATATAAATCAGTACAGCTGCTGTATAAGTTTCAATAAAACTTTTTTTCTGTGTAGATTATGCTTCCGTGTTTCTATAAAATATATATTATTTTTTGTTGTAGAAATCAAGGAGTTCGTACAAATTTTAATTTGCATTTAATTGAAAGATTATAATTAAGGTAGTGACTTAAGAATTCTTGATTTACTTGCCAATTTACTGAGCAGTACATTTTAGATACCCATAGATAGATAAACCAACTGTCACTAACATCTCAGCCATCCATTTAGATCAGGGGTAGGGAACGTTGGCTCTTCTATGACTTGTGGACTTCAACTCCCAGAATTCCTGAGCCAATCATGCTAGCTCAGGAATTCTGGGAGTTGAAGTCCACAAGTCACAGAAGAGCCAACGTTCCCTACCCCTGATTTAGATAATTGATGATTGACTTGCATCTTCGGAATGTTTATGTAGAAATCAATTCTGAAGTTTCTAAAGAGCTAAATAATTTATCTATAAATATGTTCCCCCTTCTTCATTTCAAGATATTTTATCCTTCAAAATTTTTGTTGTGTTACAAATTGGTATGGACATTACTATCCAGTTAGCCATCTTATAAATATTATCTGATGGATGACAATATTATCTGATGGATGACAATTTTCATTCCTTTCCTTAATACTTCACAATCCAGAGTCCATATGGGATATATAATATCTTTTACATTAGAAGTACAATTCTGAAACAGAAACATTGTTAAAGTTTAGCAATTGTAATATAATTGCTTAAAAGTACCAATGACAAGATGGAAAATCTACTATATGGAATCTGAAATAATGTTAAAGCTAATAGAGGAAATGCAGAACAATACGGATAAGCATCCTTGTAATTCACCCCAAATAATTAATGTTGCATGTAAGACATAAAAGTACACACTTTAGAAAAAAACAAGGCAAATAAAAGTACAGTATACATGTATCTAATATTTTAATTCATTGTAGGTTACAGTGAAATGTTTCCTTACACATTTTGAATGCGCAATTACTTTTTTGTGTTCACAAAATTCTTCATGAAATTCTACATATTTTTTCTACAAATAGTTTTTCAATGACTGTAATTAGAGTCGTCTTTCCTACAAATATGTTATCATGCTATATATAATCTTGTAATTTGCATAAATATATCTTTATTCTGAATGCTAAATAAGTATATTCTTTCTTTCCTAAGAAATTATGTGAAAATATAAAATAAGAAATGGATTGCTGTTGCTAGATTTAGAATTCAATTAAAAAAAGAGTCTTCTTTGTTGTGCAATTTAAAAAATGTTGATAGAAGAATCACACAATTGTGAAGCATTAGACTGAATATAATTATGTGTCAGTGTTAGCTGCACATATTCTATCTGATAGGAAAATAAAAACATACAAACCCAAATCAAAAGCTCTGTTGAAATTTCAGAACTGTCAAGAATTATGACCGGAAATTGATTGGCAACCAATGCAAACTGCAGAGTGTTGGTGTAACATGGGCATACCTGGGAAAGCCCATGATTGCTCTCACAGCTGCATTCTGCACGATCTGAAGTTTCTGAACACTCTTCAAAGATAGCCCCATGTAGAGAGCATTGCAGTAGTCGAACCTCGAGGTGATGAGGGCATGAGTGACTGTGAGCAGTAACTCCCGGTCCAGGTAGAGCCGCAACTGGTGCACCAGGCGAACCTGGGCAAACGCCCCCCTCGCCACAGCTGAAAGATGGTTCTCTAATGTTAGCTGTGGATTGAGGAGGACGCCCAAGTTACGGACCCTCTCTGTGGGGGTCAGTAATTCCCCACCCCCAGGGTAATGGACGGACAGATGGAATTGTCCTTGGGAGGCAAAACCCACAGCCACTCCGTCTTATCAGAATTGAGTTTGAATCTGTTGACACCCATCCAGACCCTAACAACCTCCAGGCACCGGCACATCACTTCCACTGCTTCGTTGACTGGACATGGGGTGGAGATGTACAGCTGTGTATCATCAGCATATTGATGATGCCTCACCCCATGCCCCTGGATGATCTCACCCAGCCATTTTATGTAGATATTAAATAGCAGGGGAGAGAGGACCGAACCCTGCGGCACCCCACAAGGGAGAAACCTAGAGGTTGACCTCTGACCCCCAACTAACACTGACTGCGACCGACCGGAGAGGTAGGAGGAGAACCACTGAAGAACAGTGCCTCCCACTCCCAACCCCTCCAGCTGGTGCAGAAGGATACCATGGTTGATGGTATCGAAAGCCGCTGAGAGGTCAAGAAGCACCAGGACAGAGGATAAATCCCTGTCCCGGGCCTGCCAGAGATCCATCCATCAACGTGATCAAAGCACTTTCCGTGCTGTAGCCAGGCCTGAAACCCGACTGTTGTGGGTCTAGATAATCAGCTTCTTCCAAGGACCACTGGAGTTGGAGCGCCGCCACCTTCTCAACAATCTTCCCCATAAAAGGAAGGCTGGAGACTGGACGATAGTTGTTGAGAATGGCTGGGTCCAGGGAAGGCTTCTTGAGGAGGGGGCGCATGAGTGCCTCCTTGTAGGGAGCCAGGAAGGACCCCCTGCCCAAAGAAGCTTTGACAATCTCCTGGACCCAGCTCCTTGTCACCTCCCAGTGGCCGAAACCAGCCAGGAGGGACACGGATCCAGTAAACAGGTGGTGGAACTCACAGCTCCAATGGCCTTGTCCACTTCATCAGGTGTCACCAGATCAAACTCTTCCCAGACAGATGGACAAGGAAGGACCCCAGTCACCTCGACTGACTCATTGTCAGTCAACTATTATCCAATCGGAGTCAAAGTCCGCCCGGATTCGAGCGACTTTATCAGCAAAAAATGTGTTAAAATCCTCGACACTGCTCTGCAAGGGCTCCCCAACTCCCCCCTGATTAAGAAGGGAGCGGGTCACCCTAAACAGAGTGGCCAGGTGAGATTCTGCTGATGCAATCAAGGCGGCATGATAAGCGCATCTTGCCACCTTGAGCACCACTTTGTAAGTCTTAATATGAGCTCTTACAAGTGTTTGATCGGATTCGAACGTACTCTTCCTCCATCGCTTCTCTAGACGTCTCTTCTGGCGTTTCAACTCCCGGAGCTTCTCCGTAAACCAAGGAGCTCTCTGGAGTCTAGTGCCACAGAGAGGTCGCAACGGCGCAAGCCGGTCAAAAGCCTCCATCGCAGCCTTATTCCAGGCCACGGCAAGAGACTCTGCCGAACTGTGGATGAGTGCATCTGGTATATTACAGACATTTTATGCAGATTAGGCTAATTATGCCAATTGATCACACTTAAATTTTGCAGACATTCATACAAATTTGGACATAATTGCATGGAATGTGAGGAATTATTTGCTTATAGCCCAGACATCTTTACTTACTAAAAGAATGTATAGAAGGAAAAAATATCCCTAGACATGAACTTCAAATTATAAAGTATATCTATACATACATGATATAAATATATATTAAACACTGCGTTCCTGTGTAGAGTATGTGTTGTCTGATTCCCAAGTATATCAGAAGGAATACTGATACAGCAAAATTCTGTATATTAGTGATTTTCAGCACTATTCCTATAGTGGAAGCAAAACCTGGTGTGACTAAGATAAAGATAAGATTATTTGTACAAGGAATATAGAAAAAATTCTTATTGATTCTCAGAACTCTAAAGTCTAAATTACTAAAAAGCATAATAATATAGTCTTCGTTCACTCTATATATTGTAGACATTTTTATGGAGATAGATAACCACACAAAATGCTTTAATTATATACTATAATAGTTTGAGGTTTGCTTTGATTTTCATTGAATTTTTTTATGACAGATGATGGACATTGGAGTCAAACTTCAAAGTTGCAGATAGATTATTGCTGATTTTTATTTTTGTTGAAATAATTATTCCACTTTTCTCCTAAAGCATTTGAGGAACGAACAAGAATAATTAAAATCAGATTTAAATTATATGTGTACATTCACATTATATATAACTATATTCATGTAATTGAAATTATACATACATATCAATTAAAAGGAAAAACGCCTCATCCTTACACTGATTAAGAACCCACAGGCATTGAAAAATAGCAGGTTTTTAACGTATCTGTGAAAGTTGAAAGAGGAAATGTCATATAGTATTTAAGAAGCAGTGAGTTCTATGATATGATTTCCGAGGTGGGAGGTGTTTGAAAAAAAGATTTTTAAATTATTTTTTTCTCTGTAGACCATTTTATAAGAAATATTTAGAGCAACAGCAAATGTGGCAATTTTTTTGCCATGTTTTATGTTGCCTGTGAGAATAAATCCTAAAGCAATGAATTAAAATTGGAAGTGGTTGACAGGGCTGTCTAAAATGTAGAATGAAGGAAAGCATGCACATTTATGCTTTAAATATTGATCCATATAGATGCATTTTTGTGAGTTTCATCTGAAACATCTGTGTGCTGCCATCCTTCAAATACTGGGGATTTTTTAAAATGACATTTTGAATTCTGCCGGGTATTCTATTTCTTTTCATTATAGTATAAGTAGACCTTGGTTTATGACAGCAATTGGGACCAGAATTTCCATTCCTTAGCAATCTAGTTGTAAAGTAAAATCGCTTCACTTCACTTACAGTCCTGGTTGACATCGTTAACCAGGATCTCACAATCATTAGGTGAGGCAACTTCCTACTGGCTTCCCACAACCCAAATCAGTGGAAAATTACAAGTCTCAGTCTAGCAGGCAGCCAAATTCTTCTGCTGATGGAGGAGGTATTTGGGAGCGGGGGTGGGGCAGAGGAGGATCAGAAGATGCATAGAAGATATGGCACATGTTGGGAAGGGGGGTATATGAGATCAGAGAAGTATGGATTGGAGAGAGTTTACAAGAGTGAGAGTATGCACGAGAAGTGCATCATAGGTTGAGGCGAGCATGCATTGTTCTGAGGAAGGCATGGCAGTTGTTGGACGAGAGTCTCGTGGTGTGTGAGTGTTAGGTGTGCTCTAAATGCAGAAAGGCTGGTGGAAAGTACATGAGTGGGGGAGACTCATTCCACCAACTTATATACTTCCCTGCCAGTTTCCCCATTGACTTCCTGGGGCAACTGGCAGGAAACGTTGCAAATGATGATCATGTAATCATACATTAAAATAAGCTTTATTGTAATTTTCCTGTATATACAATAGCACATATTAAAATGAAATTTCAAGGTACCACTCTTGCAAGAAGGACAACACCCATCAACCAAGGTCACCTTTCCAAAGAGAATAATATAATAACATCATCATCATCATCCAAAAATGCCAAGTTATACAAAAATCTCTGTTAACATATTCATGAACTGGGAGAGCCCATGTTAACAATGTCAGACAATGAATAGACATAGCAACTAAGTTGTAAATTCATCTGTTACTATGTTTATAAAGAAGTTTATGAATTTAGCTGAATCAGTCGTCTGTGTGTGCTTCTGGTTTTGAATTTTGTAAGAAACTTTAATAATCTCTATCTTCTTTCCTTCTCTCTCTCCCTCCCTCTCTCCCTCCACAAACCCATTTCTCTCTCTCTCTCTCTCTCTGTCTCTCTCTCTCTCTCTCTCTCTCACACACACACACACGTCCCTCGCCCTTCCAAAGCAGCCACATTCCCTCACTAACTTGCTTTCCAGCTCCGTTTTCCACCATCATATGCAGGGCAAGGAAGGTACTCTGTGGGATTATGGTAAAAACATCTCCCAACTTTGTGAGATTTTTTTTCTTCGTGAGAAGTTGGAAGTTCTGAACTACCAGTATTTTTTTTTTAAGCATAGTCCAACAAACTACTTTTCTTGTCCTACATATGATGCTGGAGAATGGAACTGGAATGCATGTTAATGAAGAGATGTGGCTGCCTAGGGAGGGTTGGGGTAGTAGTATGTGTGTGTGTGAGAGAAAGAGACGGTGAGAGTGGTTTGGTATAGGAGGCCTGGCTGAAGGGCCTTCGGGTAAGCTCTGTATCCCGCCTTGCTTTGTCCTTAGCCCCAGGGCCACCATCAGGAATTTTGGGGCCCCATACAGCCTAAGTGTCTGGGCCCCGCCAGCCATTTTAAAACTACTGCCCCCAAAATCCGGTGCCATGCCCACCATGGCCACACACCCTGGGCAAGCCCTCCCCCGGCCCTCTGAGGTCAAACACAGCCCTGATGTGGCCCTCAATGAAATTGAGTTTGACACCCCTGGCCTAGAGGCTAAATCCTATGAACAAGGGCTAAGAGAATGAGTATGTTTAACTCAATAAATAGAAAACTGAGGGGGAATATAATAGTAGTTTCCCAATCCTTAAAGGGCTGCCACAGAGCAGATGGCATCTATTTATTCTCCATGCCACCTGAAGGTAGTACAAGAAGCAATGGGCGGAACCTCACCAAGAAGAAATGCAATCTGGAAATGTATCATTTCTCTCTTCCTTCCACTCTTCTCTCTCTCTCTTTCTTCCTCTCTTTCACTCTCTTCCTTCCTCTCTCATCTCTTTCTTTCTCTTTCTCTCTCTTGCTTTCTTTCTCTTTCTCTCACTCCCTTCCTCTCTCATCTCTTTCTTTCTCTATCTTGCTTTCTTCCTCTCTCTCACTCTCTTCCTTCCTCTCTCATTTCTCTCTCTTTCTCTCTCTCTATCTTTCTCTATCTTGCTTTCTTCCCCTCTCTCTCTTTCTTTCTTTCTCTCTCTCTCTTTCTCTATCTTGCTTTCTTCCTCTCTCTCTCTTCCTTCCTCTCATCTCTTACTTTCTCTCTCTCTTTCTCTATCTTGCTTTCTTCCTCTCTCTCACTCTTCCTTCCTCTCTGATCTCTCTCTCTTTTCTTTCTCTCTCTTTCTCTATCTCTCCCCCTCTTTCTCTCTCTCTTTTTCTCACTTTCCCTCTCTTGTTTTCTTTCTCTCTCTTGCTTTCTCTCTCACACTCTTTCTCTCTCTCGTTCTCTTTCTCTTGCTATCTCTTTCTCTCCCCCTATTTCTCTCTCTCTCTCTCTCTCTCTCTCTCTCTCTCACTTTCTCTCTATCTTGTTCTGTCATCGCTCTCACTCTCTCTCGTTCTCCGGAGGCTGGCGAAAGTAATTTTCAATTACTTTCAATTGTAATTTTCAATTACAATCAACCTATCTCTCCTTCCTTCCTTTCCCCCTCCCTCTTTTCCTTTCCTTTCTTCCCTTCCCCTTTCTCCTTCTTTCCCTTCTTCCTTCATTCCAACCAACCAACCTATCTCTTCTTCCTGTTTCCTTCTCCTCCCTCTTCCCCTTCCTTCCCCTCCGTCTTTCCCTTCCTTCCCTCCCTATTTTTCCTTCCTTCCTTCCCTTCTGTGTCCTCCTGGCCCTCTCTTCCCCTCCCCTCCCCTCCCTTTCCCCGACGAGGGCAGCCCGTAGAGTCACACCCATCCCGGGCCGAGTTACAAGAGCTGCAGCCGGGCGGGGAGCACCCCACTCGCTTCGTTCCCGCCGCAGGGCTCGGTCGGGACTCGGGAGCCCGCTGGTCAGGGCTCGGTCGGCGCCACCAGGAATCCAGGAAACCGGGGTCAGGGGACGGTGCCTGGAATGTCGGGCGCGTGGGCTGACGCACGTTTTCTCCACCCCCTTGCTGCCAGCAGCCCAACCCGGAAAATTCAAAGTAAGAAAAACCTTTGCTCTTACTTTGAATGCTCCGGGCAGGCTAGCAGGGAGATGGAGAGAGCGCGGTGGCCCCCGCTGTGAGAATGCCTGCAGGGAAGAGAGGCGGAGCGGATGGGCGGGCGAGGGCAGCGGTGAGTAGCCAGGGGGGCGTGAGGGGGCTAGAGGCGCGGGGGTGGGGGTGGGGGCGGCCACGGCTTCGTGCGCGCCCTTGGAAAAGGGTGCGCGGGGGGCCTTTTGGGGGACGCTGGCGCACGCGTGGGAAGCCTACAACTTGCGCTTGTGTTAAATTTTGTTTCTTTCCTAAGCAGCCTTCTGTGTAAAAAAATCCATTTGGGAACGACTCGTTCCCAAATGGATTTTTTTACACTGAAGGCTGCTTAGGAAAGAAACAAAATTTAACACAAGCGCAAGTTGCAACCGCCACCCCGAAGGGGCTCCTACCTTCGCCGCACGCTTTACTCTGGGACTGGAGGACCGCGCTGCCAAAGGCTCCGTCGGGGCTTCTTCGAGTCCTGCCTCGCGAGGGCCAGAGGGCCCGCCTTTTTCGTTGGTGAGGCAGGCAAGAGAGGGCCGGTACTGCGCATGTGCGACGGCGGGCAAAACCGGGTCCCCTCATGGCCGGGCCCGGTACACCAGTACCAGTAGTACCCCCCTATCGGCGGCCCTGCTTAGCCCCACCACCACCTTGCTTTGTTTTCCTTTGCAATGTACAGCCTCTTACAGTAAGGAGAATTGCAGGCAATTCTTGTTACTGTGAGAGGCTGTACATTGCTTCTGGGCAGGGGAGGCTTGGTCCTTTTACCCAGCTCCTTTCCATCGTTTATCTCTTCCTCTCTTTCTGTTGCTAACATAGGTCCCCAGCAGTCGGGTTTCAGGGCCGGTTACAGCACGGAAACCGCTTTGGTCGCGTTGATGGATGATCTCTGGCGGGCCCGGGACAGGGGTTTATCCTCTGTCCTGGTGCTCCTTGACCTCTCAGCGGCTTTCGATACCATCGACCATGGTATCCTTCTGCACCGGCTGGAGGGGTTGGGAGTGGGAGGCACTGTCCTTCAGTGGTTCTCCTCCTACCTCTCTGGCCGGTCGCAGTCGGTGTTAGTGGGGGGCCAGAGGTCGACTCCTAGGTTTCTCCCTTGTGGGGTGCCTCAGGGGTCGGTCCTCTCCCCCCTGCTATTCAACATCTACATGAAACCGCTGGGCGAGATCATCCAAGGACATGGGGTGAGGTATCATCAATATGCGGATGATACCCAGCTTTACATCTCCACCCCATGCCCAGTCAACGAAGCGGTGGAAGTGATGTGCCGGTGCCTGGAGGCTGTTGGGGCCTGGATGGGTGTCAACAGACTCAAGCTCAACCCGGATAAGACGGAGTGGCTGTGGGTTCTGCCTCCCAAGGACAATCCCATCTGTCCGTCCATCACCCTGGGGGGGGAATTATTGACCCCCTCAGAGAGGGTCCGCAACTTGGGCGTCCTCCTCGATCCACAGCTCACATTAGAACAACATCTTTCAGCTGTGGCGAGGGGGGCGTTTGCCCAGGTTCGCCTGGTGCACCAGTTGCGGCCCTATCTGGACCGGGACTCATTGCTCACAGTCACTCATGCCCTCATCACCTCGAGGTTCGACTACTGTAATGCTCTCTACATGGGGCTACCTTTGAAAAGTGTTCGGAAACTTCAGATCGTGCAAAATGCAGCTGCGAGAGCAGTCATGGGCCTACCTAGGTATGCCCATGTTTCACCATCACTCCGCAGTCTGCATTGGTTGCCGATCAATTTCCGGTCACAATTCAAAGTGTTGGTTATGACCTTTAAAGCCCTTCATGGCATCGGACCAGAATATCTCCGAGACCGCCTTCTGCCGCACGAATCCCAGCGACCGATTAGGTCCCACAGAGTGGGTCTTCTCCGGGTCCCGTCAACTAAACAATGTCGGTTGGCGGGCCCCAGGGGAAGAGCCTTCTCTGTGGCGGCCCCGGCCCTCTGGAACCAACTCCCCCCGGAGATTAGAACTGCCCCTACTCTTCCTGCCTTCCGTAAACTCCTGAAAACCCACCTTTGCCGTCAGGCATGGGGGAACTGAAACATCTCCCCCTGGGCATGTTTAATTTATGCATGGTATGTCTGTGTGCGTGACTGTTAGCATTTGGGGTTTTTTAAATATTTAAATTTTAAATTTGTCTGATTGCTTATGATTTGTTTTTACATGTTGTGAGCCGCCCCGAGTCTTCGGAGAGGGGCGGCATACAAATCTAAGTAATAAATAATAAATAAATAAATAATAAATACACACAGTGGTATTGGGTCTCTTGAACAGTCACACACTTTTCACCCAGAGGGAGACAAAGTGGATGAAACATCTTATCAGTCTGGCAGCTCCGCTACTTCTCTCTCTCTCTCTCTCTTGGCTGGTCTATGCTGAGAAACACCTTGCAATGAAAAGAAGAACTTCTCACGAACGCAAGCAATTAACAACTTCTTGTACTTGTACGTTTTTCTTCGTACTTCTGCCATTAAGCGACAGTGGCTACCCTGCTTTCCCGCCGACAATCTTCCCATGCCATCAGTGACTAAAGGGTGCTTCTCTTCCCGCCCTTCTTTAGCTAAAAGGAAGGTGGGATGTGGAAGAGATATCCTCCCCATTGTGCTTACTCACATTTTCATGATTTTCCCGGCACAATCGGACCAGGGAGAGACATATGGCGGAGCTGCCAGAATTGAATAAGATGTGCGTCTCACAGCCCGCCCTGCCCATCCCCCCTCACACCCCCAAATTGTGCCCAAACTCAAGTTGCTGCTGCCCTCACCGCCGCCACCTATGGAGGCCCCAATGTCCCCCTGCAGGCCAAGTTCAGCTGTTTGCAGGGAACACTGGTCATGGCCGGACCGGCCAAGCTGCATCTGTTGGGGCTCCCCTCGGTGTGGCTGCCTGGTGCATCGCCAAAGAATGTGACGAAGCTACAAATCCCAGGTAGAATGTGTGTTTCATGGCTCTCCATCATGAAATGCACAACCTACCTGACACTTGTAGCTCTGTCACTTTCCTCAGTGTTGTGTCTAGGGAAGCCCATTGTAAAAGAAAACGTCTTGATGGTACATAATCAAAATTATTAAAAGCATTATTATATCCTTTATGACCTATAAAGCCCTTCATGGCATCGGGCCAGGATATCTGCGAGACCGCCTTCTGCCGCCCGAATCCCAGTGACCGGTTAGGTCCCACAGAGTTGGCCTTCTACGGGTCCCGTCGACTAAACAATGTCGTCTGGTGGGACCCAGGGGAAGAGCCTTCTCTGTGGTGGCTCCGACCCTCTGGAACCAGCTCCCCCCAGAGATTAGGATTGCCCCCACCCTCCTTGCCTTTCGTAAACTTCTTAAAACCCACCTCTGCCGTCAGGCATGGGGGAATTGAAACATCTCCCCCTTGCCCATGTAGTTTTTGTGTATGATTTGATTGTGTGTTGTTTTTTATATATTGGGGTTTCTTTTTTGGACTTTTAATCTAAAACTGTAATTTAGATTTTTAAATATTAGATTTGTCACTATGTACTGTTCTTCACCATTGTTGTGAGCCGCCCCGAGTCTGCGGAGAGGGGTGGCATATAAATCCAATAAATCTAATCTAATCTTAACTTGCGAGAAGTTTTCTTTTACAATGGAATTCCCAGGCACAATGCCGAGGAATGTGACAGAGCTACAAGGCACAGGTAAAACACGCACCTCGCTGCCCAACACATCCCATCTGCCAGAAATGAGTCTGTGAGACTCATCATGCTGCTGCTGCTTCCTTATGAAGCTGGGCTCTGCAAGGCTTGTGCCATTGCATGTACGAATGGCAGCACTACCGTGGGGTTCGACATACTGGCACAACCACAAATGATAGGATGCCAGTTGTGCCGGTATGATGAAGCTCATTGCAGTCCTGCAGCTCGTGCATGCAATGACACACAAGCCTTGCAGAGTCCTGCCTCCCAAGGCAGTGGCGGTAGGTCAGCCGCTCGGCCAGTGCCAAGAACAGGGAGGGGAGGCAGCAGCGATGGGACATCTAGTCCCATGCTCGCCACCTACTGCACCTCCAAAATAATAAGTGCTCCCTGATAGGTCAAGGCCATATTTCAAAAGAAAATAAGACCCTGTTTTATTTTCAGGGAAACACGGTAGCTCCATGGTTGTCATGGTTACTATGAAATCTGAAGCTGCATAAGATACAGTAGATTCAGCTATGTATGTTGAGATACGTACTTCAGTATAAAAATCGTTGAATTCTCATGATCACTTCTACCAGTTTGGGAAAGCATAATCTTTTCAATTGGGAAAGCACAATCTTTCCATGTAAGCAGCATTGAATTGCAGTGTGAAAATTGCAAATCCTCTTATTTCTTGTATTTAAAAATTATTTATTGAGAAGGTAGAAGATGTAATTCCACTTTTTCTAGATTATTTAAAAGAAACAATAACACTAAGCAGAATATTTGTCATTTTAAATTATCACACTTGTTTTTTAATTTTTTTAATTTTTTTTAAAAAAAATTACAGATGTAAAAAATAAAATCTCCTTCAAAAATAGGTGACTTTACAAAAGCATCTGTATCACCTTCTTGGCAGCAGTACGAAGTAACCCGACTCTGACTTTCAATTATTTTCTTTAGTTTTCCAATCTAGTTTATGATTCCAAGTAAGATTAGCCTGATGTTCTGTATGGAAGAAACAATCTGTTAGATGCAGTAATGGCAAATGCTTGCACTATAATAATATGGTGGCTTTCTCTATTTGATATATATTTGTTTTCCCTAAAGTAATTCAACATACCAAATGATTAACTGTCAGGTTGGTAATATAACCAGGTACACTGCACATGGAAAATGCAGTCATTCTGAACCCTCATTGTACATGAATTAAAAGTTTTTTTCCAGTAGTTCACTTATGCAGATAAAAGATGCTATATTTGCAGTTAGTTGTAAGTATCTGATACTTGAATTATGTATGAAAAAATATAGAAGCTCTAATTGTCTGGAACTCTGTATTATATATGAAAAAAGTGTGTGCATACTTCTGAGTGTCTACTAGAGCATCAGAATTTGAGTATACTGTAGATTATGTCTTGTAGGTTTTTAGCATGATATTTATTTTAGAGATTTTTTTTTCTTATCACTGACTTATAGTTTTTTTGGTTTGATCAATAAATCTGTAAGTATTTGGAGTTTAGAAATTTATATCCCAAGCATCGTAGGCTGTATATATACTTATATTTGTCCTAGTGTACTAATATTCAATTTATGGTTTTTTTATAGTCCTGATGGCAGATATAGATCTTGCACGGCAGATTATATATTTTGTCAACATTAACTAGTTTAGCTATGTAGGGGAAGCCATTATTTGCCTATGTGATTTTTGTAAAGATTCTTTCATAATGGATATAGTGCATCATTCTGCTTTTTGTAGCCTATTAAATTACATAGAGTGGACATGGATTTTGACTTTCAACATAATTATTCAGTTGCTAAGCAATGCAGTCATAAAATCTGATTTCATATGACTTTATTGCTTAGCAATGGCAGTAGTTGTTTCTATCATTAAGTGAGGCTCGTAGATATTAAGCTATGACCTCCTCACAACTTCCTGCTGGCTTCCAATAAACGAAGTCAGTGGGGACACTGGCAGGAAGTTGGAAGTCCCAGGTAGCTTGCAAGCAGGCCAATAGTGAAGTAAATGGCTGCTGCCTGGTAGGTCAAGGTTGTGTTGTAGTGGAGCTCATCGCTTTTGGGCCTAGGAATGGTGGAGCAGACTATGCAGGTGGGTTCAATGGCATGTGTGAGCAATGAGTTGAAGGATGACTACTGCTGTATGGGGCAGGCACATGGGTAGGTGGAATAGATGCATGTGAGCAATTCCAGGCTGGGCAATATTGCTGCTGGGTGAGGGAGCATGGATGGGTAATCAATCGACTAAATCAATAATTGACTAAACAATGTTGTTTGGCGGATCCCAGGGGAAGAGCCTTCTCTGTGGCGGCCCTGACCTTCTGGAACCACCTCCCCCCTGAGATTAGAACTTCCCCCACCCTCCTCGCCTTTCGTAAACTTCTTAAAACCCACCTCTGCCGTCAGGCATGGGGGAATTGAGACATCTCTCCCGGACCTATACAATTCATGTATGATATGTTTGTGTGTATGTCTCGAGGTTTGATTACTGTAATGCTCTCTACATGGAGCTACCTTTGAAAACTTCAGATCGGAAACTTCAGATCGTGCAGAATGCAGCTGCGAGAGCAATCATGGGCTTCCCTAGGTATGCCCATGTTACACCAGCACTCCGCAGTCTGCATTGGTTGCCGATCAGTTTCCGGTCACAATTCAAAGTGTTGGTTATGACCTATAAATTCCTTCATGGCATCGGGCCAGAATATCTCCGGGACCACCTTCTGCCGCACGAATCCCAGCGACCGATTAAGTCCCACAGAGTTGGCCTTCTCCGGGTCCCGTCAACTAAACAATGCCGTTTGGCAGGACCAGGGGAAGAGCCTTCTCTGTGGCAGCCCCAACCCTCTGGAACCAGCTCCCCCCAGAGATTAGAACTGCCCCCACCCTCCCTGCCTTTCGTAAACTCCTTAAAACCCAACCTTTGCCATCAGGCATGGGGAAATTGAAACATCTCCCCCAGGCCTATACAGTTTATGTATGGTATGCTTGTGTGTATGTTTGTTTTTAATAATGGGGCTTTTAGTGTTTCTTTTAAATTATTAGATTTGTTATATATTGTTTATTATTGCTGTAAGCCGCCTCGAGTCTACGGAGAGGGGCGGCATACAAATCTAATAAATGAATGAATGAATGAATGAATGAATGTCTGCTTTAATAACGGGTTTTTAAAAAAATGTTTTAAATTATTAGGTTTGTCTTGAATTGTTTTATTGTTGTTGTGAGCCACCCCAAATCTACGGAGAGGGGCGGCATACAAATATAATAAATAAATGAATAATCAATGAGATGTGGCAGAATTGGGCATGCCTGTTGCTAGGCAGGAGAGCTTTACTGGAGGGACTAGCAGCTTGCTGCCCTATTGACTTTTCTTGTGCGAAGCTGGCAGGCAAGTCACAAATGACGACCACATGACTGTGGAGTGCTGGATTTCTTGTATGTGCAAGCAAATTGCCAAAAGCTCCTAGATTGCAAAGACATGACTGCATGGTGATGTGGAGGCCAGAACTTCAAGGACTGGCCATAAGTACCACTTGTTCAGCGTCGTGACAATTTCAAATTGACACTGAATGTGTTGTTGCTAAGCAATGTATATTATATAATACAAGGGTATGTTCCTACTATTTTCTAGATAATTTTATACATTGGATCAAATAGAATGTAGAATAATATTTTATTCAATACAAAACAAATCTGATTGTATAAATACTATTTGGTTAGAAAAAGAAACATTTCATAGTTAATGTATTTCTAAAAAGTGAAAATTCTTGCTTGTGGATCTCTTTTTAAAGAATTTCATAATAAACCTTTGAGATAGGTCAGTGATATAGTTCATTAGAGACCCTTGAATTTAAAGTCAATGTTGACTGATTAATTTAACAAATTAAATAAATCAATACATACATACATACACACACACACAAATAACTCTTACTAAATGCAGTGTTTCGTAAACAAAGAAACCCCATCTTTATTTCTCTTCCCTTCCAGTTCATACTAGCACATTCTTCTTCCTCCCGTTATCTTTCTTAATTGCATTCCTCATACATTCCTCCCAGCCTTCTCCGTTTAACAAGATTTATGTACTCACAGCATGATTCAAAAACAGCAGAAATGACTGTAAAATAACACAGAAATCATTTGCTTGCTTGGGAGCTGAACGAAATATCTTTCATTTTAGCCCTACAACATTGAAATTCCACCCTTCTTCCCCACTGACCCCCTGACGTACCAAATACATCACTACAGTATTTAACCCATTCCTCCCCTTAATATCTTCTTCCAAACACCTGTTCCTTACGTTTTTGGACCCTTCTGAATTTAGGATTGACCCAGCGAACGTCTGATTCTTCCTCGCTAGATTCTGGACTCATAGCCACATCCTGTGACTGGCCTCCCACCTGTTCTACTACCTGTAACCCCGGGCCCACCACTAATTCATAAACACTATCTGTATCAGAGTCCTCAATTTCTTCATCCTCCTCCAACTGACCAGGAGTATGTACATCAAATAATAGACATTGTTACTTCTAAACATCTAATTAAAATGTTATTCCCTTTCAGATATAAGAGGCATTTATTTCATTAAAATAACCAGGAATCTTAACTTTCAAAACTAACACATCTACAATTCAGTGTATAATTTTAGATACTTCTATTAGATTATTTTTGTTTTTACTTGGAGTTTTGATGGATCATCATATGTTTACTTAATGATAACATATGTGTAGTAACTTTCATTATGCTAGAATTATTAATGCATTTGCTCACGCATCCCTGCATGATTTCCCACAATGATTTTATGAGTTTTTAGTATTTAGGCACATCCGAAGATAATAGTTAGGATGTTGTACTATATACAAGACATTATGGTTCTGAATTGACGTTGTGATTCCGTAAAGAGGTCATATCAATGCATATCAGATAGTCATCTGATGAGAGGTCTAAAATCCAATTCTCAGTCAGGGAAATGATCACCTTCCAACCCCCAGCTTGCTTGCTTGTTATTTTAAGTAGGCTGACATTCTGCCCAATCTGTTGGAAGCTGATTTTACTTTTACTATTCAAATTTGGAAACTTCCTAATGTCCTTGGAACAATTTCACTAATTAGCATCTGTTGTTCCTTAGCAGAAATATTCTAGAAAAGACTGTTTTGGAGATTTTTGGTCTGAGCTCAATTTTCTTTTTTAAAAAAGTTCACACTTTTCATTTATTATTTATTTATTTTATTTATTCAATTTTTATGCCGCCCTTCTCCTTAGACTCAGGGCGGCTTACAACATGTTAGCAATAGCGCTTCTTAACAGAGCCAGCCTATTTGATTTTGAAATGAGCTAAACTGAAGAACTCCAAATGCATTTAATTTTTTTTCATAGGAAAAGAAGTTTTGTACTACCTCATTTTAGAAAGAGGCATCTTAAAATGGAAATTTTAATAGCAAACATGCAGAACACTGTTTCTGAACCAGATATTTTAATTTTATATTAAAGTATGGGAAATATTTCAAAATTTAGATGACCTCTCCAGATTAGAACTGCCCCCACCCTCCTTGCCTTTCGTAAACAACTTAAAACCCACCTCTGCCGCCAGGCATGGGGGAATTGAGATCCTCTTTCCCCCTAGGCCTTTACAATTCTATGCATGGTATGTATGTATGTATGTTTGGTTTTTATATTAATTGATTTTTAATCATCAATACCAAATTACTATTGTACACTGTTTTATTGTCGCTGTTAGCCGCCCCGAGTCTCTGGAGAGGGGCGGCATACAAATCCAATAAATAAATAAATAAATAAAATATATTGTCTTAAGGATATAATAATGGTTTTAATGATTTTGATTATGTGCCATCATTTCTTAGAGACTATAAAGGTAGTTTTCTTCGTGACAGTTTGTCCCATTCAGATCTACTGGTGATATTATGTTTTCTTCCTTCCAACTTTGTGAGCATTAGAATCCATAGTTCCCTCTAAGCTGAGCAGTGAGCAATCGCTCACTTAAAAATCATCATCAACTCAGAGTTTTCCAAAGCTGCCCAGAAGCTGAGAGGGAAAGAGTGAGAGGGAAGGAGAGAGAGAGGAAGAGAGAGAAACAGATAGAAAAAAGAGAGGAAGGAAAAGAGAAAGAAAAAGAATGGGAGTAAGGAAGAGAGAAAGAAAATCAAAATCTAGTTTGAAACTAGCTCAACTATTTAAGTGGCATTTTGATATTGATAGAGTTGCCCTATTATGAGCTCACTGTTATAGACACACAGTACAGTATTTTATTTTGAAATTATCTGAGACAACAGGGTGGGTTTTTTATTTGTTTGTTTGTTTGGTTTTTATTTATTTATTTATTTATTTATTTATTTATTTATTTATTTATTTATTTATTTATTTATTATTTTTGTGCCGCCCAGTCCCAAAGGGACTGCCGCTCAGACACTATACTTTTCCGCCCCCCCCCAAAAAAAAAAAATTAGAGGGAACACTGTAACCTCCAGACTGCTAGGCCTTCACATGATTGACTCAAAGTAAGATAATTTGAGTTAGAATTCTGGTTAGAAATATGATTTGTTTAATGATCCATTAAACAAATGTTAGTTGGTGTCCACAGTACTCGCAAGAGTTTTCTACAACACTTGAACAGCGTTAATACTCTTCCTATACTGCTCTTTTAAATACCAAATTTTATTTGTGTCAGAGAAAACATTGTTTCACTATTCTGAAATTTGTAGGTATAGTAGAAACTGAAATGCAGAAACTGTCGACCAGTTTGCCATCTTCTATATAATGGTTGATATTTATATATTTATTAATTAATTAATTTCTATGCCTCTAAGGACTCTAGGCGGCTCACAGCAAAAATATAAAACATCAGTAATAGTACTAAAATCTCAAAAAACAGTTAAAAACAATTTACAATACAGCAATTAAACCTCTACATACCGTTCATGGGCGGATCTTGCTGGTTACCACCACAGGATCAATGGCCACAGGCCTGCTGGAAAAGCCAGGTCTTTACCGCTTTCTGGAAAACCAATAAGGTGAGGGTAGTCTGAATCTCAGGAGGTAACTGGTTCCAGAGAGCCAGGGCAGCCACAAAGAAGGCTCTCCCCCGCGGACTGCCAGCCGACACTGTTTAGCTGGTGGGACCCGGAGAAGAACAAGTCTGTGGGCCCTTACCGATTGCTGGGAGCTATGTGGTAGAAGGCAGTCTTGAAAATAGTTTGGTCCTGAGCCATGTAGGACTTTAAACGTAATAACCAACACCTTGAATTGTGTCTGGAGACCAATTGGGAGCCAGTGCAGTTTGTGCACCCACAACAACTTGTGCAGCTACATTCTGGACCTACTATAGTCTCCAAACACTCTTCAGGGGTAGCCCCATGTAGAGTGTGTTGCATATCTAATCATGAGGTGACAAGGGCATGAGTGACCGTGATAAGACCCTCCTGATCCAAGTAGGGTCACAACTGGTGCAGTAGACGGACCTGTGTAAAGATCCCCCTAGTTACAGCTGTCAAATGTTGGTCTAATCTTAGCTGAGAGTCTACGAGGATATCCAAATTGCGAACCCGTTCTAAGGGGAACAATTTCTCCCCCTACCTCGAACCAATACCACAGGCATTTGGTCTTGTCAGGGTTAGGTCTGAGCCTGTTAACTCCCATCCAGACCCTCACAGCCTCCAGGCACCGGCACATCATATCTATTGTTTCACTGAACTGATACGGGGTGGAGCTCTATAACTGGGTGTTATCAGCATACTGTTGATACCTCACTCCGTGTTAGATTAGATTAGATTTATTGGATTTATATGCCGCCCCTCTCCGCAAACTCGGGGCGGCTCACAACAATAATAAAAAACAGTACATAATAAAAATCCAATGCCCACCAATCTAATTACAATTTAAAATTAGTAATTTCATAAAACAATCCCAATATATATAAAAAACAGGCACACGGTCAATCAATCAACAAAACAACATGGGCAAGGGGGAGGTGTTTTAGTTCCCCCATGCCTGACGGCAGAGGTGGGTCTTAAGGAGTTTACGAAAGGCAGGGAGGGTGGGGGCAATCCTAATCTCAGGGGGGAGCTGGTTCCAGAGAGTCGGCCCCCCCACAGAGAAGGCTCTTCCCCTGGGTCCCGCCAGATGACATTGTTTAGTCGACGGGACCCGAAGAAGGCCGACTCTGTGGGACCTAACCGGTCGCTGGGATTCGTGCGGCAGGAGGCAGTCCCGAAGATATTCTGGTCCGGTGCCATGAAGGGCTTTATAGGTCATAACCAACACTTTGAATTGTGACCGGAAACTGATCGGCAACCAATGCAGACTGCGGAGTGTTGGAGTAATATGGGCATACTTAGAGAATCCCATAATTGCTCTCGCAGCTGCATTCTGCACGATCTGAAGTTTCCGAACACTTTTCAAAGGTAGCCCCATGTAGAGAGCGTTACAGTAGTCGAGCCTCGAGGTGATGAGGGCATGAGTGACTGTGAGCAATGACTCCCAGTCCAAATAGGGCCGCAACTGGCGTACCAGGCGAACCTGGGCAAACGCCCCCCTCTCCACAGCTGAAAGGTGTTTCTCAAATGTGAGCTGTGGATCGAGGAGGACGCCCAAGTTGCGGACCCTCTCTGAGGGGGTCAATAATTCCCCCCCCCCCCAGGGTAATGGACGGACAGATAGAATTGTCCTTGGGAGGCAAAACCCACAGCCACTCCATCTTGTCTGGGTTGAGTTTGAGTTTGTTGACACCCATCCAGGCCCCAACAGCCTCCAGGCACCGGCACATCACTTCCACTGCTTCGTTGACTGGACATGGGGTATCATCGGCATATTGATGATACCTCACCCCATGCCCTTGGATGATCTCACCCAGCGGTTTCATGTAGATATTAAATAGCAGGGGGGAGAGGACTGACCCCTGAGGCACCCCACAAGGGAGAAACCTCGGGGTCGACCTCTGACCCCCCACTAACACCGACTGCGACCGACCGGAGAGGTCGGAGGAGAACCACTGAAGAACAGTGCCTCCCACTCCCAACCCCTCCAGCCGGCGCAGAAGGATACCATGGTCGATGGTATCGAAAGCCGCTGAGAGGTCAAGGAGCACCAGGACAGAGGACAGGCCCCTGTCCCGGGCCCGCCAGAGATCATCCATCAATGCGACCAAAGCAGTTTCCATGCTGTAGCCGGGCCTGAATCCAGACTGTTGAGGACCTAGATAATTGGCTTCTTCCAAGGACCGCTGGAGTTGAAGTGCCACCACCTTCTCAACAACCTTCCCCATGAAGGGAAGGTTGGAGACTGGACGGTAGTTATTAAGCATGGCTGGGTCCAGGGAAGGCTTCTTGAGGAGGGGGCGCACAAGTGCCTCCTTATAAAGGGGCAGAAAGGACCCCCTCCCCAAGGAGGCGTTGACAATCTCCTGGACCCAGCTCCGTGTCACCCCTCGACTGGCCGAAACCAGCCAAGAGGGACACGGATCCAGTAAACAGGTGGCGGAACTCACAGCTCCAATGGCCTTGTCCACTTCATCAAGTGTCACCAAGTCAAACTCCTCCCAGATAGATGGACAAAGATGTTTAGCTCCAGTCACCTCGACTGACTCATTGTCAGTCGACTCTGTTTTACAATTGGAGTCGAGGTCCGCTCGGATCCGAGCGATTTTATCAGCGAAAAACGTGTTAAAATCCTCGGCACTACTCTGCAAGGGCTCCCCAACTCCCCTCTGATTAAGAAGGGAGCGGGTTACCCTAAACAGAGCGGCCGGGCAGGATTCCACTGATGCAATCAAGGCGGCATGATACGCGCATCTTGCCGCCTTGAGCGCCACTTTGTAAGTCTTAATATGAGCTCTTACAAGTGTTCGATCGGATTCGGACTTACTCTTCCTCCATCGCTTCTCCAGACGTCTCTTCTGGCGCTTCAACACCCGGAGCTCCTCGTTGAACCATGGAGCTCTACGGGGTCTAGTGCCGCGGAGAGGTCGCAATGGCGCAATCCGATCAAGAGCCTCCACTGCAGCCTTGTTCCAGGCCTCAGCAAGAGACTCTGCCGAACTGTGGACGAGTGTATCTGGAATAACCCCAAGCGCCATCTGGAAACCTTCTGGATCCATCAGGCGTCTGGGGCGGAACCTCCTAATTGGTTTCGCCTCCGTGCGGGGAAGGATTGGACCCAGGAAGTTAAGCCGCAGTAGGAAATGATCTGACCACGACAAAGGCAACACTTCTAAGCCCCTTAATCTCAGATCATTACTCAATTGCTCAGAGAGGAATATCATATCGGGTGCGTGTCCACCCTCGTGAGTCGGACCCTGAACTACTTGAGTCAGGTCCATGGCTGTCATGGTGGCCATCAACTCCTGTGCCAGTCCAGAGGAACCACCGAGCGACGGCAGATTGAAGTCCCCCAGGAGGATAAGTCCGGGGAACTCCACCACCAACCCGGCCACCTCCTCGAGTAGCACAGGCAGGGCTGTTGACACGCAGCTGGGAGGCAGGTACGTGAGTAACAAGCCCACCGGAACCCCTAAGTCCAACTTCACCAGGAGGGACTCGCAACCCGCAACCTCTGGAGCAATGAGCCTACGCAGGCCAAGACTCTCTCTGGCTATAATAGCTACTCCTCCCCCCCTTCCCTGGGGTCGAGGTTGGTGCCATACCCGAAACCCAGCTGGGCAAATTTCAGAGAGAGGAACTCCTCCCTCCAGGCCCAGCCAGGTTTCGGTCACACACGCCAGGTCGGCCTCCTCATTCAGGATCAAATCCCGGATGAGGAGAGCTTTATTTACCACCGACTTGGCATTGAGTAGCAACAGCTTGATCTCAGGGCCAGAATTACACTCATCACCAGTGCCTTGAGTTAAGCTCATGGAGCCGGAAGAAGGGATCGCTGCTAAGCGGCTGATCTCACCCAGTGGTTGAGATTTTACTCATAAGCTGCTGTGAAGGTGAGAGTACAAACTTTCATGAAATTTAGAAAAAGAAAATGCTTTGCAAAGAAGCACTTTAAAGATGATTCCACACTTTGGCTTGACTTCAAATGATGATGTATTCTCTGAGAATGATTTTTTAAAAATAACTTTTGCTTAAGCATCTCTCTCCCCCTCCCCCCCTGTCTGTGTGTGTGTGTTGGAATCTGTGATAAGATCATAAGAAGAGCCATGCTGAATCAGGCCAAAGCCCATTGAATCCAGCATTCTGTATCACACAGTGCCCCACCAATTGTACATCTGGATTTGAGCAGAAAGAGAAGGCAAAACCCTCCCTTTCCCTTGACCCCAAACAAATGGTACTCAAGGGAATCCTGCCTGCTTCAACCAACATAGAGGCGGCACATGGACATCCATATCAATAACCACCAATACACTTGGCATTATAGAGGATGATGAATCATAGTTTTTTTGTTATTTCCAATTGTAGCCAAAAGGGCTTAAAAGGTATTGTAGTGAATATCCACTTTGTCTACTAAACAGATAAATGAAATATCTCAATACATTCAGTGCTTTAAGTAAGATAAGTAGCCCAACAAAAGGCAACTTGGTGTTTTTTGTGACTAAAGTACTCCTATATCTTTCTACCCAATGTGTATTACTTTTTTTAAAAAAGTGTTCTGATATGCTGAAAAGTAAACCATTATTGTAATAATGATCACATTTGTAAATTTATTAAAATCTATGATTTTTTAAAATTTATGTAGGCTAGAACCAACGGTTCTTATAAACAATTGAATTATGAGCAACTCTTTTAAGAATTTCAATATGAAATGATACTGCTACCACATTTAAGGATTTGGATTAGCAATTATTTAAAAACTGAGGCTGAAGCCACTAAAGGGCCGCTTTCATATCAAGTTCTAAAGGTCCATTTGTAACATATTGGTTCTATAGGCATATAGTTCACATTATTTGTCTGGATAAAGCTCAAAATAAAAGTAAACATTGGAAATAAAATAAAAATTTATTTGTACATGTAAAATTGTATCAATATTAAAATGTTCAAGCTTTTAATATTAATAAACTATAAACTATGCTTTATAGTATAAACTATACATATGTATATATTGTATACATATAAATGAAATACATAAAAATGGAAATACAGCGTTCCCTCGATTTTCGCGGGTTCAAACTTTGCAAAAAGTCTATACCACGGTTTTTCTAAAATATTAATTTAAAAATACTTCATGGGTTTTTTCCCTATACCACGGTTTTTCCCGCCCGATGACGTCATATGTCATTGCCATACTTTTGTTTGCCTTTAATAAATATTTTTTTAAATAAACTTTAATAAATAAACAGGGTGAGTAATAATCTAAATGGTTGCTAAGGGAATGGGAAATTGCAATTTAGCGGTTTAAAGTGCTAAGGGAAGGCTTATGGTACTGTTCATAGCCAAAAGTAGTGTATTTACTTCCGCATCTCTACTTATGCGGAAATTCGACTTTCGCGGGCGGTCTCGGAACGCATCCCCGCGAAAATCGAGGGAACACTGTAATAATTAAATATTTTTGTGCTAACCATTGAAAGAAATACACATTGTTTCTCAAAGCTCATTTTTATAAGCAGGTATTCATTCCTAAAAACAAAGTAATCCTTGTATTTAAAATTTATTTCCAATTATGTTATTTAGAATTTTCCCTAAAATGCTAAATATCCTGAAATGTCTAATATTTATTTATTTATTTATTTATTTATTTATTTATTTATTTATTTATTTATTTATTTATTTATTTATTTATTTATTACTTAGATTTGTATGCCGCCCCTCTCCGAAGACTCGGGGCGGCTCACAACATGTGGAAACAAATCATAAATAATCTAACAAATTTAAAATTAAAAGATTTAAAAGACCCCATATACTAACAGACATACACACAAGCATACCATATATAAATTAAACATGCCCAGGGGAAGATGTTTCAGTTCCCCCATGCCTGACGGCAAAGGTGGGTTTTAAGGAGTTTACGGAAGGCAGGAAGAGTAGGAGCAGTTCTAATCTCCGGGGGGAGTTGGTTCCAGAGGGCCGGTGCCGCCACAGAGAAAGCTCTTCCCCTGGGGCCCGCCAACCGACATTGTTTAGTTGACGGGACCCGGAGAAGGCCCACTCTGTGGGACCTGATCGGTCGCTGGGATTCGTGCGGCAGGAGGCGGTCTCGGAGATATTCTGGTCCAATGCCATGAAGGGCTTTAAAGGTCATAACCAACACTTTGAATTGCGACCGGAAACTGATCGGCAACCAATGCAGACTGCGGAGTGATGGTGAAACATGGGCATACCTAGGTAAGCCCATGACTGCTCTCGCAGCTGCATTCTGCACGATCTGAAGTTTCCGAACACTTTTCAAAGGTAGCCCCATGTAGAGAGCATTACAGTAGTCGAACCTCGAGGTGATGAGGGCATGAGTGACTGTGAGTAATGAGTCCCGGTCCAGATAGGGCCGCAACTGGTGCACCAGGCGAACCTGGGCAAACGCCCCCCTCGCCACAGCTGAGAGATGTTTTTCTAATGTGAGCTGTGGATCGAGGAGGACGCCCAAGTTGCGGACCCTCTCTGAGGGGGTCAATAATTCCCCCCCCCAGGGTAATGGACGGACAGATGGGATTGTCCTTGGGAGGCAAAACCCACAGCCACTCCGTCTTATCCGGGTTGAGCTTGAGTCTGTTGACACCCATCCAGGCCCCAACAGCCTCCAGGCACCGGCACATCACTTCCACCGCTTCGTTGACTGGGCATGGGGTGGAGATGTAAAGCTGGGTATCATCCGCATATTGATGATACCTCACCCCATGTCCTTGGATGATCTCGCCCAGCGGTTTCATGTAGATGTTGAATAGCAGGGGGGAGAGGACCGACCCCTGAGGCACCCCACAAGGGAGAGACCTAGGAGTCGACCTCTGACCCCCCACTAACACCGACTGCGACCAGCCAGAGAGGTAGGAGGAGAACCACTGAAGAACAGTGCCTCCCACCCCCAACCCCTCCAGCCGGTGCAGAAGGATACCATGGTCGATGGTATCGAAAGCCGCTGAGAGGTCAAGGAGCACCAGGACAGAGGATAAACCCCTGTCCCGGGCCCGCCAGAGGTCATCCATCAACGCGACCAAAGCGGTTTCCGTGCTGTAACCGGGCCTGAAACCCGACTGCTGGGGACCTAGAGAATCGGCTTCTTCCAAGGACCGCTGGAGCTGGAGCGCCACCACCTTCTCGACAACCTTCCCCATAAAGGGAAGGTTGGAGACTGGACGATAGTTGTTAAGCACATCTGGGTCCAGGGAGGGCTTCTTGAGGAGGGGGCGCACGAGCGCTTCTTTATAGAGTGATGGAAAAACTCCCCTCCCCAAGGAAGCGTTGGTAATCTCCTGGGCCCAGCTCCGCGTCACCTCCCTGCTGGCCGAAACCAGCCAGGAGGGACACGGATCCAGTAAACAGGTGGCGGAACTCACAGCTCCAATGGCCTTGTCCACTTCATCAGGTGTCACCAGATCAAACTCTTCCCAGACAGGTGGACAAGTACGTGCCCCAGTCACCTCGACTGACTCATTGTCAGTCGACTCTGTTTTACAATTGGAGTCGAGGTCGGCCCGGATCCGAGCGACTTTATCAGCGAAAAACGTGTTAAAATCCTCGGCACTACTCTGTAAGGGCTCCCCAACTCCCCCCTGGTTAAGAAGGGAGCGGGTCACCCTAAACAGAGCGGCCGGGCGGGATTCCGCTGATGCAATCAAGGCGGCATGATACGCGCATCTTGCCGCCTTGAGCGCCACTTTGTAAGTCTTAATAAAAGCTCTTACAAGTGTTCGGTCGGATTCAGACCTACTCTAAACTAATAGACAGCAAATGACTCAACTATTTATCTCTTAGTAGTAAAAGAACATACAATACATCCACAAATCTCCAACCACACAAATATCCTTTATAAAGACTTACTGAACTGCAAACTAAGCCACTTAACTACCAGTGGCAAAGGAGCAATAGGAACCAATCTATAAAGATAAAGAAATACACCTTTCCAGCCAATCCTTTTAAAAATACCAACATGGACAGTATCTCTTAGTTGTTGGTTCTTTTTGCTGCTGTTTCATCACCTACTTATTTTCTAAAAATAGTTTACGAATTAATTTGTGTCCAGTATCAATTTGGGAAAGATTCACAAGTCTTAGCAAACTTACAAAACAAAAGAATAGGCCTGAGTGAATGAGAAAGTGAACTCCATTTGGTAAGAGGTTTTGCATTCACTCACATTCAATTGTAATTCTACTTATACTTGATGATTTCAGTCAAATGGCAATAATGCTTATTCAAATCTTTAATTTACAACAACATTTTATTTTGAAAATGTCTCTCTCTCTCTCTCTTGTTTTCCTCAGTTGCTAATCTTTTAAACCTGTTGGGAAAGTGCAACCCAGTATTCTTATCTACAGAAGTTTGTCATTCAGAGATAAATTTATATATGGACAGTAAATAAATTCTTCTCACTGAAAAGATACTTTCTAGAATAAGTTGTTTACCTGTGTTTTTTAAATTACTGTCAAATTATTTCCAGGGAGAATATTAATTGGTAGAATTTGCCACTCTATTTAATACTAATATCCCCCCTCCCTTTTTCCCCTCTCTCTTTCCAGCTGCCAGCAGACCTTACCAAGATGCATCTCACAGATAATCAACATCCGCAGGTGACACATGTCCCTTCAAGTCAGTCTGGCTGCAGCATTGCCAGTGATTCTGGGAGTAGCAGTTTATCAGACATCTATCAGGTAAATTTAAAGCTCTTTTATTTTCATAACAATATGTGTAGTTTATTGAAATATTCCACAGAATAGAGAAAGTGTAGCATTGTTGTTGTTGTTGCTTGTTACATGTGACCTCTCCTCCCCAACAGCCAACACAGGGACAAGCAGGGATTAACACAGTGCAATCAATTATCAATCAATCAGAACACAATAGTCCAATCAAGGTATACAGTGATCCCCCGATCATTGCGAGGGTTCCGTTCCAGGACCCCTAGCAATGATCGGGTTTTCGCGAAGTAGCGCTGCGGAAGTAAAAACACCATCTGGGCATGCGCAGATGGTGTTTTTACTTCCGCAGCGCTAGCGAGGAGCCGAAGATTGGGGTTCCTGGGAAGGGGACTCAGCTGGGAAGCGGCGCGGCTGTTTTAAAACGTCGCCGCCGGCATGGGGGGCTTGCCAGCACCCCTCCGGACCCCCAACCCGGGTTTGGGGGGCTGCTAGGAAGCCCCCCATGCCGGCGGCGACGTTTTAAAACAGCCGCGCGGCTTTGCAACTGAGTCCCGAAGACAAACGTCAAAGGCGAACTTCCGCGTTTGTCTTCGGGACTCATTGGGAAGCCGCGCGGCTGTTTTAAAACGTCGCCGCCGGCATGGGGGGCTTGCCAGCACCCCCCTGAACCCGGGTTGGGGATCCGGGGGGTGCTGGCAAGCCCCCCATGCCGGCGGCGACGTTTTAAAACAGCCGCGCGGCTTCCCAATGAGTCCCGAAGACAAACGCGGAAGTTCGCCTTTGATGTTTGTCTTCGGGACTCAGTTGCGAAGCCGCGCGGCTGTTTTAAAACGTCGCCGCCGGCATGGGGGGCTTCCTAGCAGCCCCCCAAACCCGGGTTGGGGGTCCGGGGGGGTGCTGGCAAGCCCCCCATGCCGGCGGCGACGTTTTAAAACAGCCGTGCGGCTTCGCAACTGAGTCCCGAAGACAAACGTCAAAGGCGAATTTCTGCGTTTGTCTTCGGGACTCATTGGGAAGCCGCGCGGCTGTTTTAAAACGTCGCCGCCGGCATGGGGGGCTTGCCAGCACCCCCCCGAACCCGGGTGGCCGGGCGAGCAGCGAGCGAACGGCGGGTGGCCGGGCGAAGAGCGGGCGAGCGGTGAAGGGCGGGCGAGCGGGTGCTGGGGGGGGCTTCTCGCCCTCCCGCCAGCAAGAGGGGGAGCGAACGGCGTGGGCGGGCGAAGGGCGGGCGAGCGGCAGCGAGGAGTTTGCGTGGGCGGTGGGGAAACTCCTCGCTGATGCTCGCCCTCCCGCCAGCAAGAGGGGGAAGACCCAGGGAAGCCGCCCAGCAGCTGATCTGCCCGGCGCCATCTACGCATGCGTGGCCATAAAAAAGGGCGCGCATGCGCAGATGGTGTTTTGACTTCCGGGTTTAAAAATCGCGATTTAGCCCGTTCGCAATGATCGGGGTCGCGATACCCGGGGGATCACTGTATTACCAAGGAGAAAAATACACTCACACCAAAAGTGGCAGGGCAAGTTGCTATATATAAACAAAATGTCCACACAATAACACTGATTGGTGATGTTACCTAATTGGAAAAAGAAACATCTACAACCAAACAATGAGGCTCAAGGAACACTTTCTGTTTTTGCAAGTAACTTTAACTGAAAACTAAATCTCACAAGTTTTTACCATGGAATTAATGAGGAAATAGTTTAAATGGAGAAGATTTTATTGATCCATTAGTGCTGACAATTTAGTAACGCATATGCTATTTGCATTATAACAAGGAAAGATAAGGTTATTTAAATAAAATAGGTCTTTAAAAATGTGTAATGCTATAATTGCTAAAAAATTGAATCTGTAAAGATGAAGTAGCTGGAATCTCTTAGTCAGTTGACTATTAGGAAGAAGCTAGACTAAGCTAAAATAGAGAGTAGTAGTTACCATTTCATTGTATTGTGGAAATGTGTGAACTATGATTGTTAACTCAGGCATAGGAATTTGGTTAATCCAACCAAGATTCATTTGACTTTATACAGTATTTGGTTTCTTATTCACAACTCCTTCTCCCCATGCTTCTGGGACAGAAGTGGTAAGATTAGAATATAAGCTATAAGCAAAACCAAACCAAATTTTATTTAGGAACATATATAGCTCATTGATAGAATATTGTTCATGTCATGTAGAAGAATATTAAATTTTATTTTTTTGTATCTCTTAAAAAAACCTGGAAGGAAATCACAGAGTAGGAATAGATACAATTGTATTTTAATACACAGTTGGGTATATTGATTACAGAGTGAACTTTTAACACATCTTGTGAACCACAGATTGTATATCAGTGCCAGACAATATATGTAATACTGAGCTACACAGACTAATGTATAGTATCCTATAACAATCACTAAGTGTTGTATCTTATGATTCATGATAAATGTATTTATGATGACTATGATGATTTATCACTTACATCTTTTATGTACACTGAGAGCTTATGCACGGAAGACAAATTCCTTATGTGTCCAATCACACTTGGCCAATAAAGTTTTTTCTTTTCTTTTCTTCTTTTCTTTTCTTTCTTTTTCTGTTCCGTTCCCCTTCCCCTCCTCTTCCCCTTGTAAAAGTCAATTTCAAGTATTCCTTGTCACTTTTGATTATTTTTTTCCTTTTGTGTGGGTTGAAAAAAATATATTTTAAAATGACAATGATGGCACTAGATATGTGAAACAATAGCTTCTTTTAGTAAGTTAGTAATAGCTTCTATGCAGTAAGTTACTAGTTGCTTTATTAGACTAAATCAGCAGTGCTGATAATGGTACTGGTGGTAAGAGTCAGATTGCAGAAAAACTTATATATTTTGAAAACCTTTTTTAAACATCAGGTTTATGCATGTGAATAAATTCTTTACAGGGTATGTGTTTCACATTATTAAACTATGAGATGCGTGGACTATTACCTGCTCATCTATTACTTAATAACCTATAAACATTCATATGGTGAATGAAAAATGCCAAATCAGCTTGGAGCTCTTTGAAGTTGGATGGCATTAAAATACCATAAATAAATCTGTTCACCCACAGTTAGTAACATTAACAGTGGGCCAGTGTATGTTATTTGGAGTTAGTTTACATGTACTCAGCCTTACTTTTTTTAATTTGAAGACCTTATTAAGGCTAATGCAATAATATTATGGCAGAAACCCAATGCATGCATTGGTTACATATGCACTCAATTTGCCTACATAGATTGCAATATAAACCTGTGTTCAACAGAGATCATTTGTCTTTTTTATGTTATGTTTATATTTCTATAATTATTTTGGGCATAATTCAGTAAGTGTTTAAGCATCTTTAGTTTCATGGATTTCCAGTGGACAGATTTATATACAGCTATGTGCTTAAGTTTTCAATTGAAATGGATGGGACATAAAATTTTAATTCTTAACTTGGGCTGCTAATTTATAATAATTTTATTGTATTCTACCATATGAGATTTGCACCTTAATTAAATTTAATAGCAAATTACTTCCAGCTGTTGATGTGAAAATCTCACTAACCCTTTCTAAATGTCTGTGTCACAAGATAATCCTTCTAGTATTTTTATTATGAAGAATCTTACTGTTGGTATGTGAATTTTGAATTTGGGGATCTGATTTAAACAAAGAAGCAGGCAGAGGGATGCTTAATTTTTCCCTTATATTCTCTTTTACTTTTCTGGTATGTTTCACCAAGCACACAGATTTTAATTTTTATAGACTGGGAGGAAAATCTACTGAACTCTGTCAGGTATTCAGATGAAAAAGTATTAAGTTTGGGAAGAGTTCTGTACTTACTTAGCACTTACTTACTTACTTACTTACTTACTTACTTACTTACTTACTTACTTACTTACTTACTTACTTACTTACTGGATTTGTATGCCACCCCTCTCCGAGGACCTGGGGCGGCTCACAACATATCAAAACAATATACAATATACATATCTAAAAGACATCCTAATTTTGAAAGGACTTCTGCCAAATTGTCTTTAAATGAATTGCGTTAAGTGAACTTGGTAATGTACTGCAGCAGAGATGTAATATTTGTACTTCTGTACTGACTCTGAAGACACGTTATTTGTTTGTATTGCAACCTGATCCTTGGATGAGGTAGATTCTAAAAATGATAAATCATGACGTGACTGCACTGCATTGTGTAAGCTTACTCATATTTATTGGAACAAGTTGTGATATAAATCAAATTTCCTCTGATCAATAAATATGAGGAGCAGCTTCCACAGAATCTGTCCCTTGGAATAGAATTAAAGGCTCATTGTAAGCCAATAAATACAACATATAAGGGCTGTTATCCATGTGTGTACAGTATTTATATTACAAATTGCATAATGTGATACTGACCTAAATGTGGGACAGAGACAGCACCTGTCACCCTTTTGTGCAACACTTGGAGTAAGCTGGGTGTAGAGTAGCGCACCTGGCTTTTTTTTGATCCCTTGGCAGCCTATAATACACTATTGACTATAGTGACCTTCTAGATCAGCTGAAGTGATTGGAAGTGAATGGCACTGTATTGTGCTGACTCTCTTCCTCTGAACCAGTTTCAATTGATCATAGTAAGAGGTTCTATCTTGACCCCTACTTCCTGGTGCTCTGCAGGGTTTGGAGCTCTCTTGGCCTCCAGTTTAAATTATCTTAAACTGGAGACTTAGAGGGCACTGGTTAATGTCATCCATCACCATATCTATGGAGATTCTCAGTCATCTAGATCATGAAGATCATGATTGTCCCAAAGCTACTTTTTCAAGAGGCAACTGAACTTAGTGATTTTTCTTTGAAGACATTTCATCCAACAAGCTTCTTCAGATCTGACTGGATGGTGGGGAACGGAAGGATTTATATTCCTTGCAGACAGCTGGTCATTTGCATTTTTTAAGATAGTTGTAGAGGCCATTTGGAGGTTTATTTGTGTCCTTAGGATCACCTGAGTAGTGCAAATGAGTGTGGAGTATTCTGGAATGGCTGAAAGCACTGTGTTGTAGACTGGAGATAGATGATGTCGTATCCCTCCCCCTCTGTTGAGAGATGGCTGTACAATTTGAATTTTGAATTAATTTGAAGTGATTGTTTCGCCAATGTACAGAGCTGCACAATGTGGTATATGCAGTACAATGCAGTGAGACATGTGCAGATCTGTACATTGGGGAAACAAAACCACCACTTCTTAAACTCATGGCACAACATAGGAGAACAAACCCATCGGGAGAAGATTCAGCAGGCCATCTACATTTAAAAGACAAAGACCACTCTTTTGAAGACAGCAAAGTCCATATTTTGGACAAAGAAGACTGCTGATTTGAAAGAGGGCTCAAAGAGACCATCTATGTCATAAGTACTACTCATAAGTACCATTCTTTCAGTAACATTCTAAATTTGAATGGTTGCTGAATGAATGGTTGTTAAACAGTGTTCACTTGTACAATATTTGAACATATAGTTTTTCTTATCGCCATATTAATATTTTTTTTCCTTCTGGCAAGTTATGTGATCCAGTTAAAATTCGTTGTGTTAAGAATTTCTGTGTTTAATATCACTCATGCTATTAATAAAGCCCTTTTGGGATGAACCAATATTTTTTAAAATCACTTTTTCCTGTTGTTGAGTAGGTTTTAATTATTTGATTTCAGAGTTATACAGTGGTGAAATAACTTTTAAAAGCAAATAATGTAGAATTCAGTAAGTTACTCAGATATTCTTATGTAAGATACAGGTTCATAACTGTTTGTGTTGGTATTTGTTTAACTAATGGTAATGGGTTTTACTTGATTTCCCTAAGAGTGGCTGGATCATAGGATTAATTGCCTTGGGAAATAAAAGACAGACAATCAGCCAGCATCACATGCATACACATTTAACTTTCAGAAACTTAAATATCATTTATTGCTTGTATGTTTAGGCTACAGAAAGTGAGATGGGAGATGTAGATTTAACTGGTCTCCCAGAAGCGCCTGTAGATTCTGAAGATGAAGAAGAAGAAGATGAAGACATTGATAGAACATCTGATCCTCTGCTAGGGCGAGATGTTGTTCGGGAGTGTCTTGAAAAAGAACCTGCTGACAAAACAGATGATGATATTGGTGAGAAATAAAAACATTGCCTCCATAAATAAATCTGTTATACTGTTGTACAAGCTATTACAATTAATACATAGAGATATAGTAATGAATTACCGGTACCCAAATTGTAATCATTATAAAAGTTAAAAGAAATCATGCTTATCAATAGGCATTAGCCAACTAAAGAGGCTGTAAAAGTACAACTGTGAAGGAAAAAAAGTTGGACCAACCAATGACTTAAGATACAATTTGTTATTGTTAATAGTTTAGTTGAGATCTGAAAGTTGATTCTGGCCAGTCACAGCAGAATGTTGGAGGGTTAGGGAGAGAACATTGGCTAACCCTCTGGTACCTCTTATTAATGCCTCAAAGAATTTATGACTAGAAAATTCTTGGATACTCCTCAGTATTAGGAACAAAAAAAAAATCTTGCGTTTTTCTCTAAAGAACAAATTAGTATTTTATAAAACAAAACAAATCCTCCTGTGGTGAAAAATTGTCGAAATGCTAAAGCTCCTAATTTTTAAGTTATTTGATCCCTCTTCCTCAGTTTTATAATGATATGAATGATGTGGTAGGAAGGAGTTGTCCAAAATGTGTTTTACTGGAGCTCTGGCAGTTTGTTTAGAGCTATCTCATTTATTTATTTATTTGTTTGTTTGTTTGTTTTGTCCAATACACAATAATACTCAATGAGGGTTGTAGAGTTAGTTGGTTGGATGGATAGATCCCCACAACTTTGGAATGGAAATGAAATAAATTATGTAGGAGAAAGAGAGCAGGGAGAATAGTTCATTTGTCTTGGGAACCTGAAGGTATGGTGGGAGGTATGATGGATTATGCCCTAAAGGAAAATGGCTTAAGGGTCCAAGACCAATTCTACATTCTAGTCTCTTGTATATAGTCCCAAGATCTGGTTCCTGAAGATATAGGAGCTCTTGATTCTGACTGTTGCTACTTAACCTTAGATTTCTTTGTAATAAAGTTCATCTCATTGATGACTTGATTATGGACCAAAGGCCTGGCATGTATCATTCAAACCTGATTGAGTATGGGATGTGCTGCTTTCACTCACAAATGTATCTTCCTAGGTTTTGGGTTTTGCATCATTTGTAAGACTGGGGCAGGAGGTGAAATGTGGCTGTTATCATTTAGAGGTCCTGATGGGCTTTAGAGGTACTACCCCAGACATACCCAGACCCGGGTGTGTGTTTATGAAACTGGGTTATAGGAATTACTTGGGACTGTTGCTTGTCTATCTTCCTACCTACTCAAATTTCTCAAACTTTCTCACTAATTTGGAGATATATTTCTCCAGGCTTATGTTTATGAAGGATTTCTACCCGCCTTCTCTGGACCTGGAGTCAGAGATGGCTTGGGAGTTCATGATCACCTTGGCAACTCTGGTGGCCTCACACACTGTTGTATCTGGAGTTCTGAGCAATTATCCCCTATTGCGGGAACATGGGTTGTATTCAATCATCTCACTGCAACTGGGTTATTAAAGGAATTTGGAAATTTTACCAGGACTATAACACACTATCCAGCTGAAATCCAGGTTGCTGCTTGAGATAGGCATGTGATAATGGCTTGTTTGGATCATGCTATGCAGAATCTCTGAGTGTGGATCCTATATAGCATTCTGTTTTATGGAAATGCTGTGGGAGATGAAGCAATGGAAAGCACCCCAAGATTGTGTCAGCCATGACTGGATGGCCATTGCACAAATTCATCTTGAGCACCAATTCAACCTGGAAGCTCTGCTCACTGTTGTCCATGCTTTGCTCACTTCCTGATTGGATTACTGCAACACTTAATACACAGACCTACTATGCCTGTATTATATACCATTGCTTTGTAAGCTGCACCAGAACCCAGTTTCTTTCTAGACGAAATTTAGTATGTTTGTTATTATCTTTAAAGCCCTGAATGGCTAGTTTATTTATGAAATACTTCTCTCAAAGGGCATCTGTCAGTTAAACCAGATAGGATAGAGTGGTCATGTTCCTGGATATTTCCCTTAAATGTTGTCATCTGATGGGACTAGGCAATGAACCTTCTCTTTAACTGTTTCTGTCCTATGAAACACCATTCTTCAATGTTTCTGGCTTAGGACAGTGATGGCGAACCTTTTTTCTCTTGGGTGCCAAAAATGCATACACCTGTGCGAGTGCCCACACCCTTAATTCAATGCCTGGGGAGGGTGAAAATTGCCTCCCCTGCCCCCCCCCCGAGGCCCTCTAGAGGCCAGAAACAATCTATTTCCCTACTTCTGGTGGGCCCAGTAGGCCTGTTTTTCACACCCCCCCAGGCCCAGAGGCTTCCTTGGAACCTGGGGAGGGCAAAAACGCCCTCCCTCATCCTCTTAGAGGCCCTCCAGAAGCTGAAAATGCCCTTCCAGGGGCTGCATGTGAGCCGAAAATCATCTGCCAGTGAGCACATGTGTGCTGAAGCTGAGTTAGGGCAATGTGCCGAGCTAGGGCTTGCGTGCCATCATTGCCTTAGGAAGTTAGCTTTTCTCCCCAAGGACTGACTGGGTTTGTGTGTGGTTAGAGCCTACTAAATGTGAATGTGCAATGGTGGAGAATTTGTTTTGGGTCGCTGGGAATTGTTTTTATGTTTTATGGTGTCCTTGTTTGCTGCTCAGTTTTATTGTATATTAGATGGGCGGTTGTATAAGTCTTTTTAAATCAATGCATACATGCATGAATGCATACAAATAAATGCTAATGTAGGAAAATTGTTGTTACAAGTTTTTTTGCATAGTGTTTAATACTAATCTTATGCATTTAATCTCTTCCTCTCTCTCTCTTCAGTGTAACCTGTGTCAGGGTTCCAAATAGCATTCAATATATCAGAGCCTGAGGCAAATTATTCCTCAAAGTTCCAATTTATTAGCAGAACAATGTTGGCACATCTGGGGGAAACTGAAATCTGAAGTCCCAGGGTTTCTATACTCAGTTGAAAGTTCAAGTCTTTGCTCCCACACCTTGAAAGTCCATCACGTTGACCAATCTTCACCTTCCAATTTGGCAGAAACTCCCATCTCCTTCCATGCAGGTGCATGAGTGCAAAGACAAAGGATGACCTTGATGATATAGAAAGAATTTGTTATGGCTACATGCAAACAACCCTCATGCAATTCCCCTTCCAAATTCCCACAGCAAAAAATACATTTTAAAATAGCATAAAGTATGGTAGGCCAAAGACCTCAACTAAAATGGCTTCGGCCTGACAACCTGTAGTACATAATAACCTTCTATATGATTAAAATACATTTTCAATGTAGAAAGCCAGCATTGAATTCAAGACATTGAAGTTACCTTTGTTAATTATCTTTAATTGATGGATGATACAGATAGAAATTCAGTCTTGTTATAAAAATTAAATAACATTTGACAAATGTACATGAGGGTTTTAGCTTATAAAGTATATCTTTTAGATTTAACATGAAACTTTTGTTCATCTAGAACAATTATTGGAATTTATGCATCAGCTTCCAGCATTTGCAAACATGACTATGTCAGTAAGAAGAGAACTTTGTTCAGTCATGATATTTGAAGTGGTAGAGCAAGCAGGAGCCATCATCCTTGAAGATGGGCAAGAAGTAAGTAGGTCATGTTGCTATGGAAATGTTACTGTGTTATACTTGAGATACATATATTTTTGAGTTTCTCTATTGAGCAAATAAGATGACCATTTGAATAATGTTTGCTAAAACGTACCATTCTTTGGCATTATTTCATATATAATGAGAAGTTCTCAATGTTAGTATTCCCTAATGGATCAAATTAGGTAGAGATATTCTTTTTTGGCGGACAAGCATATTAAAATATCCATGAGGATAGCAAAGCTCTTGCCATTGTTTTGAGGTGAATATTTAGATTTTACAGCTGTCAAATATGCAAATACTCTTTTATCACTGAACAAGTTGACTCTATTAACATTTATTTAGGTAACTTTATTATACTTTTTAATTTTATGTACTTTCTATTTTACATATTCTTACTCTGGAAATATTATATTCATATTTACAAACCTTATGTTTAGTTTCTCAAATACTTCTGCTATATATTTTTTAACCACAATAATATGCCCATTATCTATTTGCAACTATCCGTTGTGTTAGGTGTTGTATAAGAACAGCCTGTTTACCAGAAGATAATATTTTGTAAGGTGTAATCGACAGAAATTCTTAAGTGTTCATTGATTTTTGTTTTTGTGTAATAAAGGCAATTATCATTAACATAACTCAGAATTTAATCTATTTATTGTTTTCTTGTCATATTTACCCATTGAGTGAAAATTTTTGATTCATAGCAAGATAACTGAGATTGCATTATGTTTTTTTTTAACTTTAGCTTGACTCTTGGTATGTTATTTTAAATGGCACTGTGGAAATTAGCTATCCTGATGGGAAAACAGAAAGTCTTTGTATGGGAAATAGTTTTGGAATTACCCCATCTCTGGAAAAGCAACACATGAACGGTGTGGTTAGGACCAAAGTAGATGATTGCCAGGTAAGATAGATGATGTAAAAGTAAAATATTTTACCTTTGTGAAGCTTGTTATAAACAGTCATAATATATTATCCTTTAAAATAAAGAGTTTATCCAACTTTGACAGGCCTAATAATAGTCAAATTGCTGGTACTTTCTTGTCCATTACCAATTTTATGTGACTAGAAGTCCATTTACCTGATGCTGGATATAGCACTTATTAGACAACTCAAGACCCACTGCAAATATAACTTTTGTAAAGATAATTGAAGTTTCAATTCCACAAGAGACTAGAATTTGAAAAAGTTTTTTAAGTGGGCCATGCCCTTGGATGATCTCACCCAGCGGTTTCATGTAGATATTAAATAGCAGGGGGGAGAGGACCGACCCCTGGGGCACCCCACAAGGGAGAGACCTCGGAGTCGACCTCTGGCCCCCCACTAACACCGACTGTGACCGACCGGAGAGGTAGGAGGAGAACCACTGGAGATACATTGATTTAGAAAATGGTTCCAGTATGTTTTCATTTTGGCTAATTGAAGGTTACAAACAGAAAGGCAGGAGAGTTTTATAGTACAGATAGATTCTAGAAACAGATTTCATGTTTTTAACTCATAACACTACTTTTTCCAGTAACTATTATATTTAATCTTTGATTAATTGACAGAAATGTGAATAGGACTATTTTCTTTTTAAAAATCCAGTTCTCAATCAGATATATTCTGTTGAATGTATTATTTTTGATTGAACATAAAACATAGTTATGTTTAAGAAATAAGCTCGAAATGACCTGATTTTTATTCATTGTACTAACAGAATTTTTGGCAATAGATTTTTACATAATATTGCTGTTTTTTAAAAAATGTCCTTCTTTTGGAACAGTTTGTATGTATAGCCCAGCAGGACTACTGGCGTATATTGAACCATGTTGAAAAAAATACACATAAAGTGGAGGAAGAAGGAGAAATTGTTATGGTGAAAGAACATAGAGAATTAGACCGCAGTGGAACCAGAAAGGGACACATTGTCATTAAGGTAATCAAAAATGATATCTTACTAAGGATTCATTAATCTCCAGCTTTTGTGAAATCGTAAGATTGATTTTCAGGATAAATCTTGTTTCTTATCATAAAGGATTATTAAATAACTAAAAGAACCATATTACTAGATTTTATTTATTTATGTAAACTACTTAAGGGCTGCCAAATATTTAATAACTCTGAGTTTACAATTAAAAAATAAAAATACTGAGAAAGAAAAAGATGTACAAGTGGCCTAAAACAGACATTTAAACAACAATAACAACAGAATCACACAACAGGGGCTTCACACACCTGTGTGAATAGTCAGTCTTTAATATTAATATTAAATTAAATATTTAATATTAATATTTAATATTAATATTAATTGGATTTCTATGCCGCCCCTCTCCGAAGACTTAATAATTTCCTGAATATGGTGGGAGCTATCCAAATTTCTTGGAGGATATTATTCTAGAAGCAGGCACACAATAGAGAAGACACATTTCTTGAGTTGCCCTACATCAGTGGTCCCCAACGTTTTTTCCACCAGGGACCAGTTTCAGCAAGACAATTTTGCTATGGCCCGGTGGGAGCGGAAAGGGGTGTGGTTGGGGGCGGGATTAAGCATGGGGGTGCTGGTCCTCCCCACCCCTCTTTACCGCCATCGCTCTATGGCTGGCAGAACCTGCCTCCCAAGCCCTCGTGCCCAGCGGGAGCTAAGCGCTGGAGAGAGGGGGTCAGGCTGGCCCTCCTGCCTCTCCCCAGCCAAAAACGCAAAAGCGCCCCGCGGCAGAAGCCAAAAGAGGCTTGAGCCTCTCGGTCCTTCCCGACCCTCTGTCCCGTCCATCGTCCTGTGGCTGGCAGAACCTGCCTCCTGAAGCCTCTTGCCCGGCGGGAGGCGAAGCGCTGGAGGGAGGGGGTGGCGGCATGAGGGCCGGCAGCTGCTGACTCCACGGACCGGTGCAACATGCCCCGCGGCCCGGTACTGGTCCGCGGCCCGGTGGTTGGGGACCCCTGCCCTACATGACACTGCTTGATCAATGGAACCCCTGATCTACTGTGTACAGTCTCACCAGTTTGCAGGAGATTGGGTAGGTGGTTTATTAGATAGGTGGTTTATCCGGAGATACTGTAGTTGGTTTTTCAGATAAACCACCTATGCCTTGAATGACTTTATAGAAGATAACGAGTATCTTGAATTGTATACATAAGCTTACAGTTAACCAGTGCAGCTTTACCTGTACTCACTCCTGCATTCAAGAGCAGCTTTAACTTCCTAGAAGTTTTCAAGAGCAGTCCCATAGAAAGTGCATTAAACTGGTCCATTCACGAGGGGACTATGGTGACTATTTGAAGGGTCTCCATTCCAGGAAAGAGTGGAACTAATATACTGGGTGTACATGTGCAAAAGCCCTTTGGCCAATGCTGTCATTTGAAATGCGAGTCCAGGATGACCTCCAGTTCATACAGCAGTCTTGAATCGGGAAATGCAATCCCATGGGGTATTCTCATATCTAAGGAGACTCAAATAACCAGAGCCATATAGTCTTGTAAGATCGAGTCTGAAATCTATTTGCTTCAAAAACTCACACAGACAGGACTTCAGTAGCATTACTTGCTTGGTCCAGAATCAAGACCTAACGTAAGCCAATGGATATAAACCAATGTGTGATTTACATCTTTCTTTAAACATTTATATAGCCACCTGATATCTAACTCTGGATTACGCAACAGTTTCATGTAAAAAAAGAGGCAAGAGTATTGAAATGTATTGTTGCACTCCATAAGTGAGGGTCTCTGGCCTCAGTCACTTCCCCTCTATCAATAGTGATTTGACACTGTCTTCCAAAGAGAGACCCCTGGAAAATGGGGTCCCTCAATCTCAAACTCCACAGCCAGCCCAAAACGATATCATGGTTGATTCTATCCAAAGCAGCTGAAAAATGATCAGTAGTCTAATGGTAATATCTTCAAAACCAGATCACATTGCAATTGCCCTGAGACTAAAGGCAAATGCAATTGTTTGACACACATACCCCAAGTAATGCATTCAGCCTTCTATTGTTTGGGACAATCCGTGATTACCATAAAGGCCATAAATTTCTAACATGACTGTAACTCAACATGACAGGGTAATAAATTGAAGTCTCCAAGGATAAGCAGTTTTGGAGTTGCCTATACCAGCCTGACAAAGGAATTATTTGATTCATTGATATATAAAAGGAATTTAGTATTTGACTGTAGAAATGGTATGAATTATAATGCTAAATAAATATCTAGAAAACTTGTACAATTAAATGTTTATTTCTAGTATTTATTAGTAAGATTTAGGAATAAAATGAGTTATTATAACTTATTATATTGACGTGGTCTTTGGCTAAGTTTCTAATATCTTGCTGATGTTAAATAAGACATCCCTGTTGTTACCTGGGCACTTGAAAAAAAATAACAGCGAGTATATTTCTTTTCCCAAAAAGGAAGATAATATAGGTTTTCTGTTCTGATCCCTCCAAACTCTCCATTTTGTATCTTCTTACAGTGAGTGCTAGGTTAAGAATCTTGCTTCTCATACCCAGCTATTAAAAAATAATTGTGGCTAGGTTAGAAATGCATTAGTGATGCATCAGAAATTGAAATGTGGTAGTTACCACATTTAAGTGCACGGGTGAGAAAATAATGGTAGAGTGGCAGGCCAAAGTCTCTAACGAAATGATGGTTTATCATGAAGTAGTAACAAAGGAAAGCAAATATTTATAAGGAAGGATTTTAATATGAAAAAATTGGAGGATAGGTGGTAAATGTTGTTTTAGCATAAAAATTTATGAATTACACTTAGGAATCGAATTTATGTGTCACTATCTCTTATTGTATCATGGTTGATAATACTACAGAATTGTCAGGAGATTGACTGCAATCTCTTTGTTTTTAAGGCTACACCTGAACGCCTCATTACGCATTTAATAGAAGAGCACTCTATTGTGGATCCAACTTACATTGAAGACTTTTTATTAACATTCAGAACATTTTTGTCAAGCCCTCTGGAAGTTGGAGACAAACTTTTAGAGTGGTTTCAGGTTGACAGTCTCAGGGACAAGGTTGGTTCCTAAATTAGACATTACTGATTTGATTTTTCTAATTGTCATATGTTTGAAATAAATGTTACTTTTACTGTTGAAAACTAGTTGAACTTTTTGCTGCACCTTATTGTATGTGTTCTCCGAAGTACAGTGATACCTCAAGATACGAACCCCTCGTCTTACGAACAACTCGTGATACGAACCCGGGGTTCAGAAAATTTTTGCCTCTTCTTACGAACTTTTTTCTAGTTACGAACCGGTGTTCGGAGACTGCTGGGAAGCCGCGCGGCTGTTTTAAAAGGTGACAGCCGGGCGGCGGGGTTTCCCAGCACCTCCCCAACCCCGAACCCGGACGTTCGGCACAAGTTCGGGGTTGGGGGGGGTGCTTGGAAGCCCCCCAGGCCGGCTGCGACCTTTTAAAACAGCCGCGCGGCTTCCTAGCTGTCTCCTGAAGCCGAACGTGGAAGTTCGGCTTTGGCGTTCGGCTTCAGGAGACAGCTGGGAAGCGGCGCGGCTGTTTGAAAAGGTCGCAGCCGGCCTGGGGGGCTTCCCAGCACCCCCCCAAATCCCGAACCCGGGTTCGGGGTTCGGGAGGTTGCTGGGAAGCCCCCCAGCCCGGCGGTCACCTTTTAAAACAGCCGGGCGGCTTTCCAGCAGCCTCCCGAAGCCGAACAAACCCGAACTTCCGCGTTCGGCGTTCGGAGGCTGCTGGAAAGTCCTACTCCCCCCCCCAGCCAAAACCCCAAAGCCTGTTTGCTGCCACACGATTTAGCCAGGACAGGAGCGAAGTGACGTGGAGGAATGGGGAGCTGAAACCGGGCGGTTTCAGCTTTCCATCCCTTCACGTCACTTCGCCGCTAAATCGTGTGGCAGCAAACATGCTTTGGGGTTTTGGCTGGGGGGGAGAAGTAGGACCTTCCTAACTCCCTCCTCCCCAGCCAAACCCCCAAAGCATGTTTGCTGCCACACGATTTAGCGGCGAAGTGACGTGGATGGATGGAAAGCTGAAACCGGGCTGTTTCAGCTTTCCATCCCTTCACGTCCCTTCGCCGCTAAATCGTGTGGCAGCAAACATGCTTTGGGGATTTAGCTGGGGGGGAGAAGAAGTAGGACCTTCCTAACTCCCTCCCCCCCAGCCAAACCCCCAAAGCATGTTTGCTGCCACACGATTTAGCGGCGAAGTGACGTGGATGGATGGAAAGCTGAAACCGCCCGGTTTCAGCTTTCCATCCCTTCACGTCCCTTCGCCGCTAAATCGTGTGGCAGCAAACATGCTTTGGGGATTTGGCTGGGGGGGAGAAGAAGTAGGACCTTCCTAACTCCCTCTCCCCCAGCCAAACCCCGAAAGCATGTTTGCTGCCACACGATTTAGCGGCGAAGTGACGTGGATGGATGGAAAGCTGAAACTGCCCGGTTTCAGCTCCCCATTCCTCCACGTCACTTCGCTCCTGTCCTGGCTAAATCGTGTGGCAGCAAACAGGCTTTGGGGTTTTGGCTGGGGGGGAGGGAGTTAGGAAGGTCCTACTGCTTCCTCCCCCAGCCAAAAACACAAAGCCAAGCAGCCTCCAGCCGCCAAAGGAGCCTCCTGATTCTCCCCGCTTCTCTGTCCCGCTCATTACCCGTGTCCGGCAGAAGCTGCTGCCTGATTGCTCTTAGCCGGCGGGATGCAAAGTGCTGGGGTGGGGGGGTGTCCTGACAGCCCCCCCACCCCAATGCGAGCGGCGGGGAGTCACCCATGGCTGGCAGAAGATCGCTCTTGCTGACCTGATGCCTCGCGGTGAAGCCGGGCAAGAGCGATCTTCTGCCGGCCATGGGCGACTCCCCGCCGCTTGCCCATGGCCGGCAGAAGATCGCTGTTGCCCGGCTTCCCCGCGAGGCATCAGGTCAGCATTCTGGATGGGTGGGCGGTGGGCGAGGATGGGGGAAGCCTCGTGGGGAAGCCGGGCAAGAGCGATCTTCTGCCGGCCATGGGCGAGCGGCGGGGAGTCGCCCATGGCCGGCAGAAGATCGCTCTTGCTGACCTGCTGCCTCGCGGGGAAGCCGGGCAAGAGCGATCTTCTGCCGGCCATGGGCGACTCCCCGCCGCTCGCCCATGGCCGGCAGAAGATCGCTCTTGCCCGGCTTCCCCGCGAGGCAGCAGGTCAGCATCCTCGGCGGGCAAGCGGCGGGGAAGCTGGCGGCTGTGGCAGCTGCTGCAAGAGGCTTCCCCGCCTCCTCAAAGCAGCCTCCCAAACCCGAACTTTCGCTGAGAAGCCCCGCCGCCCGGCTGTCACCTTTTAAAACACCCAGGGGGCTTCTCAGCAGCCTCCCAACGCCGAAGCCCCCAGGCTGTTTTAAAAGGTGACAGCCGGGCGGCAGCGTTTTTTTGCGGGTTTTTTTTGTTGTTGCACGGATTAATTGACTTTACATTGTTTCCTATGGGAAACAATGTTTCGTCTTACGAACCTTTCGTCTTACGAACCTCCTCCTTGCACCAATTAAGTTCGTATCATGAGGTATTACTGTATATTGAGAGATTTTAACAGAAACAAATTCTATGCAATTATTCATGCTATGCTATCAAAAAGTATCATCCCAAATTAAGTTTATTCTGGCTGGTCTTAATTTAAATAAACATATTTCAATCTAATTGGAGGGTTGGAGTTGTTTTAAAAAATATGAACATTCAAAGTGGACATACAGTATTTTGTATTGTAAAAAAAACAAGCAATGAATAATAGATTGGTTGGATTTCCTTCTGATCTTTGTAATAGGCTATACCAATCCTGGATAGAAAAAAAGTAGTTCATTGTCCCTCATTTACATCAGATGGACACTATATGTATAAACATTGTTTTAAAAGGTGGAAGGTCTTAAGCATAAAACGTATCAGGAAAGACTTAATGAACTCAATCTGTATAGTCTGGAGGACAGAAGGAAAAGGGGGGACATGATCGAAACATTTAAATATGTCAAAGGGTTAAATAAGGTTCAGGAGGGAAGTGTTTTTAATAGGAAAGTGAACACAAGAACAAGGGGACACAATCTGAAGTTAGTTGGAGGAAAGATCAAAAGCAACATGAGAAAGTATTATTTTACTGAAAGAGTAGTAGATCCTTGGAACAAACTTCCAGCAGACGTGGTTGGTAAATCCACAGTAACTGAATTTAAACATGCCTGGGATAAACATATATCCATCCTAAGATAAAAATACAGGAAATAGATCATGAGGTCTTTTTCTGCCATCAGTCTTCTATGTTTCTAAAAATTTACTAGTTGATGTACTTGAGAAATTGTAAAGACATAAATAATGTTGATTTTGTGTACAAAGCTATTGTAGTTCAAAATCTGCAGGAACATTTTATGACTGGGTATTTTTTGCTATTGAAGAATGTTTTCCTAGCCTTTGAACTCATTATCAGGATCACGGCATTTGGAAGTTTGGGTATTTAAAATGTTTGAAAGTTGCAAGAAAACATCCATAAATCTACAATATTTTCAATTTGAAATAATATTTATTTACAATTTTTCTGTTTAATTTATGTATTTAATCTTTTCCCGGAGTGTCATAAATTATAATTTTTAAATTCTGTGAGGGCTGCTCTCAAACCCTTTTGAGACTACATGGATCCTTAGGTCTCTAGGGGTTACTGTATTGATTTTTTTCCTTTTTTAAAATTTGTAATTTAAAGATTTGATAAACTCATAAAATGAAATGTTAAACAATTTAAGCATTGTTTTATTTAGAAATATCAGTAGAATTATACTGAAATGTCAACTTACATTTGTTCCTAGGTTACCCGAGTTGTACTGCTATGGGTGAATAACCATTTTAATGATTTTGAAGGAGATCCAGCCATGACAAGATTTTTGGAAGAATTTGAAAAAAATTTGGAAAATGCGGTAGGACCCGATATAAACTATTATATATTTTATATCTTCTGAGACTTCTTTAAAAATAAAAAAACCCTGTTCAAAACATTTTTAGAAGGGTGTCCTACAAGTTAATCATATTTGTGTTTTGAATGTCATTCAGGAAAGTATATATATTTAAGCCCAAATTGTTGGAATTTACATCACAGTTTTGGCAAATAACCCAGAATCAAGGTCATCAGTCCTGTTCAATCCGAGTATTACACTGAATAATTTGACTGTTCTTCACTATGGTCTGATTCACAATGTGGTATTTTATGCCTATACAAAGCTGCATTCCAATTCTTTTTAAGAGCAGACAGATTTTTGGTGGGAATCTTGTGGTTCATGAGTACTACAGGATGGTGGACAGGGCTCCACTCTTCTTAATGTTTCTTCAATTGATCATTTGCTCATTTGTTAATTTTGGGTATTGAAAGATCTCTCCAATCTTTTAATCTGTATAGAGCTGTTTAATTCCAAAGAAACTGACCATTGTTCTTGATATTCCAAGGCGGGTGGGAATCTTTACCCATTGTTTTTCTAAATTACTATGAGCCAATTAAGCAGTTCCTACTTTAAATATTGTAATCAGTCCACAAGAACCATGGGGCTGAAGTTACACAAGGCAGCTACCTGGGCTCAGACTTCAATTTGTATTCAACACTATTTATGGGCCCCCAGTCCCAAAGAGCTGTAGACTTTGGAACAGCTGTTTTTAATTCATGTAATAAGATAGATATTTATCCATAAATCTGGATGACAAAGACCAATGAGAATTGGTTCCTTATTGGAGTAGCTTATGTTTGCCCTCCCCCCCTGCCTACTTGCTATTAAAATTTCTTCCAAGGGTTCTGTCATTCTTAGAAATTGGCAAGAATAGTCAGAGTTCTGCCTAATCATGATTGATATCCAGAATTCCTATCAAAAATCTAGAACACAGGTGTCAAACTTTAGGAGTCATGTTGCTTTCATGTGATGTTTTGTGAACTTTTTCTTATATGCAGAGGTGGGGTGGGTGTGGCCTGTATGAGATGCATCCAGCCCGTGGGCTCCCAGTTTGACACCCCTGATCTAGAAAGTTTTGAAACTGCAAATTTAAAACTCCTATTTGTTAATTCACTAATCTCCCATCAGAGAATTTCAATCACAGTTGAGTATTAATGGTTATATAAGCTCCTACTTCATAATTAGGCTTTCATGTTGTTTAGATGTAAGAACAAACATTCATGTTTGCTTGTCTGACCATTTACAGAAAATGAAAGGACATCTCAGGTTATTAAATATTGCCTGTGCCGCAAAAGCAAAGTGGAGACAAGTCACCTTGCAAAAGCCTTCTAGAGATTCACCACTTTTCTTCAGTCTTCTTGGAGGGAGCGAAAAAGGTTTTGGTATTTTTGTAGAGTCAGTGGAATCAGGAAGCAAAGCAGCAGAAGCTGGGCTTAAACGTGGTGATCAGGTGAGTTTAAATTTTAAGTTACATTTTTAATCTATTTTGTTAAGTGACACATGGATAGGCATATACATTCAGCTGAATATACTGACCAAGACATTTTCTGTTGGTTTCAGAATGCCCCTGTCCCCCACAATACATTATTATCCTTCCAATCATAACTAGAAAACTTCGTTAAACTGTGGCTTTCATTTCTTAGCAAAGCCAGACTATTAGATCTCTTTCTTATGTGTACTGATCAGGAACGTGCAAATATACAGCAACAACAAATCCTGGTTCACAGCTAGACATAAACAGTTATGTCATTTCAGCGAGGAAGCCTATAGAAAAGGTGATAAAATGCTGTACAATCAAACCAGAAATGTATTAACAAGGGTGATCAGAGCAGCAAAAAGAAGGTACTCTGAAAAGCTAAAGAATCAGTTCTCAACAAATGAGCCAGCAAACATTTGTAAAACTCTTAAAAACATTACTGGTTATGGCACACCATCTTTCCAGGCTGAAAGAAATCAACAACTGGCAGATGACCTGAACATGTTTTATTGCAGGTTTGAAAGGAAACTACAGCCACCTATCTCCACAACTTCCATCCTAGATACACCAACAACACCCAAGCCTCCTGCAACTCCTGACCCTATCTCAGATACATTAACAACAGACAAAACTCCTATACCTGACCCCAAACCATTGGGTTCACAATCCCTAGTGATCACCGAAAAGGAAGTGCATGACCTATTTCACAGACAAAATCCAGGAAAAGTTCCAAGCCCAGACAAGATAACTCATTCTTGCTTAAAAGTCTGTGCTGAACAAGTGGCCCCCATCTTTACCCGAATCTTCAATAAATTGCTAGAGATGTGCTATTTTCCTTCTTGCTTCAAATGCTCTACTACCACCCCAGTACCGAAAATGCCCACCATCAAGGAACTGAACAAATACAGACTAGTTGCTCTAACACCTGTAGTTATGAAAACCTTTCAAATGCTAGTATTGTCCTATTTGAAGACTATCACGGATCCACTGTTAGACCCCCTGCAGTTTGCATACTGAACAAACAGATCAACTGATGATGCTATTAATATGGCTCTGCACTACATCCTAAAACATCTTGAATCTCCAAAGACCTATGCAAGAGTCCCCTTTCTAGACTTTAGTTCAGCATTCAATACTATCATTCCAGACACTCTTCTAACTAAACTGAACTAGCTAGTGGTAGCATAAGTTTCCTAACAAACAGGGAGCAACAGATGAAGCTAAGCAGAATCACATCAGATACCTATACAGTAAGCAACCCTCAAAGGATGTGTGCTCTCTCCACTTCTCTCAATGGCTGCATCTCTAACGATCAGTTAGAGATGCAGTCTGTTAAACTACAGAAGTTTGCAGATGACACAACAATGATCAGCCTGAGACAATGATGAATCCACATCAGTTGGGAGCTTGGACAACTAACCTTGTGGTGCGACCGGAACAATCTGGAACTGCATATACTCAAAACCATAGAAATAATGGTAGACTTTAGCAGAAACCCGCCCACACTTCTACCTCTTACAGTACCGGACAACATAAGTATCAACAATAGAGACCTTCAAATTTCTAGATTCGACCATATCGCAAGATCTAAATGATCACCTAACATTAAAAATGTCATCAAAGAATATTCTTTCTGTGCCAACTCAGAAAGCTCAAACTGCCCAAGGAGCTGCTGATATAGTTCTACAAAGGAATTATTGAGTCTGTCATCTGCACCTCTATAACTGTCTGGTTTGGTTCTACAACCTAACAAGACAGACACAGATTTCAGAGGATAATTAGAACTGCAGAAAAAATAATTGCTACCAACCTGCCTTCCGCTGAGGACCTGTATAGTGCATGAGTCAAAAAGTGGGCTGTGAAAATATTTACAGACACCTCACATCCTAGATACAAACTGCTTCAACTCCTGTCCTCAAAACGATGCTATAGAGTACTGCACACCAGAACAGCTAGACACAAGAACAGTTTTTCCCGAATGCCATCATTCTGCTAAACAAATAATTTGCTCAACTATTTATTAATTCTGCATTACTATTAATCTTCTCATTGTTCTCTTCACCCATCTCCTCCCACAAATGACCATGACTGTAACTTTGTTGCTTGTACCCTTACAATTTATATTGACTTGTTCCTAATATGATTTGATTGCTCATTTGTACCCAGACTATCATTAAGTGTTATATCTTATCATTCTTGATGAATGTATCTTTTCTTTTATGTACAATGAGAGCATATGCACCAAGACAAATTCCGTGTGTATCCAATCGCACTTTTGCCAAAAAAAAATTCTATTCTATTCTGTTCTGAGAAAAAAATAAAGAAAGAACAGAATCTGATGATGTTTAAGATGAATAAAAGTTATCAAGTACTAAAGTATTTGAGAAGAATGGTGTCTTACAGGCTTAACTTGTTTATGTTATTCTATAGGTAATGGAAGTAAATGGGCAAAACTTTGAGAACATTACATTTTCAAAAGCTACTGAAATCTTGAGAAACAATACTCATCTTTCCATCACTGTAAAAACAAATATTTTTGGTGAGTATCTTGCAGAGATGTTGACCAAGATCCTAAGTGCAGTTAATTTTTTTTTTTTTTAAATTCCTTGGAAGAAAGGGACTCAGTTTTTAAATGATAAAATATATGTAGGGAACTTTCTAATCCAATACAATAGATATCATAGCAGTAAAGACTGCAAGCTGTAAACAGCCTAATTCACAGGCTTGCTGTGATAAGGACCACACTTTTTAAAAAAACTGGACTGGCATACAGTAATTTGAGCATGAGTTCAGAAATATATTTTTCCTTTATGTACTTCCATTATAGATGTGTACTGTATACATTTCACATTGTATACACGGCTCATCTGCATCATCTTCATCATTGTCTAGAGCAGAGGGTGTCAAAATCAATTTCATTGGGCCACATCCGGGTTGTGTTTGACATCAGGGAGCCAGAGTGGGCATGGTCAGGGTGGGCATGACCAGCTTGATGTCAGGGGTACCTGTGGTGGCCTGGTCACTCTGCCAGTGAAAATAGGCTGGCAAGCTGTTTTTGGCTGCAACGGCATCCTGCAACCCTCTGCCAGTGAAAACAGCTTGGGAGGGCCCTCTTAATCTTTTTTGCTGGCAGAAGATTGCAGGAAGCAATCGCAGCTGAAAACGGATCTTGCTAACCAGTTTTCTCTTGCAGAGGCATCATGGGCGGGTCCTTTGCTGCTTCTAGGGCAGCCATGCGAGCCAGATCTAAGCACCCCATGGGCTGGAAACCCCCCCCCCCCCCCCCGGTTCTTGAGTTTGACATCCCTGGTCTAGAGCAGTGGTCACCAACATTTCTGGCACTGTGAACTGGCAGTGGTGGCAGAAAAGCGGCAGGAGGGTGGAAAGGGGGATTGTTCCATGCACATGTATGCCACTTTCACAAATGCAGCTTTGGACACCATTTCTGCGGCTCAGTTTCAAACTGGCTATGGCCTGGCATAGGGCTGCAGAGTGGGGGTTAGGGACCCTTGGCCTAGAACACTTTTAGGGAGGGCAGAACTAAAGCATTGTGGAAAGAATTTAAAGTATGAGGTTTAAGACACCTATTTCACTCCTTCAGTCTCCCTCTTCAAAATTATGAATTCTCTCGTGGTTCTGTAAGCTATGAAGTTACTACTACTATTATAATAATAATAACATCTTAATTTTTTTGACTAATCTAATCTAGCTTAATATAACATCATTAGCTCTAACTTCTGGGACAGGTGGGTGCTTAAATATTTAAAAGTAAATGGGTGGTCATCAGCTTTGAAAAGTTGAATAAAATTGTCATCATGCTGCACATCATCAAATTGGCATTAATGCACAGCAAAATTTCTATAGAGATAATTTGATAAGTTTTACTTCTGTTCTCTTTGAATTACTATGAATTTTAAATACCTTTAATACTAAATACAGTTTTAAACAATTCTGTATTCTGATAAAGGAATATATTTTCTACATTTTTACAGTATTCAAAGAACTACTTAGTAGGATAGGACAGGAGAAGAATGGAGTTCCACACATTCCCAAAATAGCAGAAAAGAAAAATAATCGTTACTCCATCCCAGATATTCCTGGAGACGTGGAACAAATGTTTCCACGTGAGAAAGCAAACAAGAAAATGAAAGCGAACACTGTGTCTGGAGGAAGAAACAGAATCAAGAAAATTTTAGATAAGACACGATTCAGTATCTTGCCTCCAAAACTATTCAGGTATGATAAAATATTACACTTTTTTTCCTCAAGGGAACTGAAAACATTTTGAGATATGGTAAAAGGAGTACTACAATGATTCAATTTTGTACAATGTTTTATCTAGTCGACCCTTTTATTTAGTTCTCTAGATTTTTAAAAGAAATCCCTGTTTATCAAATTCTTCTGTAGTGCTAATAAAAAATAGAATGTATACACTAAAGAACCCATTTTCACTATTCCAAGTAGGATAGTATCAATAAATATGCAAGAACATAATGTCTAGATTTAGAAACTGAATTTAAAAGTTATCTTTGTGTTAGGATCTTATTAGCATTCGGGGGAAGGTTTCAATTCAGTGTTGTAGAAAAGGAATTTGCACTTTCAGGTTACAGGTAATGATGGTATATGGGATAAATGTTCTGTTGCTAAGCACCGTGGTCATAAAGCACAAGGTCTCATGACTACGCCACTTAGCAACAGCAGCTCTGACAGTCCCTGGTTAAACAAGAAACATGTGGATCATTAATGAGGAACTCAAATGAAATTCAGCTCCCTGCTAGCTTCATTCATCTCCATTGACTTATAGAGAAGGTCACAAACTCTGGTCATATGCCTATGGGGCACTGCAGTGGTTGAAAATCTTGACCAAATGCTGAAGGCACAGATCAGAGTTATATGGGGTGCTGCTCTGGCTAGAACTTCAAGAACTTATAATTGCCCTTGTTCAGTGCCATTGCAAACATACATGGTTGCTGAATGAGTAGTTATTAAATAAATCCCTCCTGTATCATAGTCTTGTTTTTTATGCCAACACTATGGGGTGGGTTCTAACTTATCTCGCTGCTGGCTTGCTTCCTCCTGTGCTGCGTGGTTTGTGCATGTGCGGACACGCAGTGGTGACAAAAAAAAGAAGAAGACAAAACCAAGATGACAACCACACATGTGTAGAAGAAAAAAAGAGAGGGAAAAATCCAAAAAATAATTTTAAAAAAAATTACAGTGAGGGGCAGGAGATGGTGGCACTCATGGACCGGCATCAACGGAACCGGTTCCGTGACATCACCAGTGGGTTGCTACTGATGTTACTACTTAATCCAGAGTTCAATGAATAATCTATTTCTTCATTTATATCAACAATATGAGTGTTTCTATACAAGGAATATTTCCATCTATGGGCTCTAATTTCCAGACTTATAGTACTTCTAAGTATCTTTGGAGTTTGTCCATCACTTATGTCTTTATTAAAACAATTTCTTTTCTGGGTCATCTATATTGACAGCTTTCTAATATTCTCTTACAGTGATGGCAGTGTAAGCCAGTCACAAGATGACAGCATTGTGGGAACAAGACAGTGCAGACACAGTTTGGCAATTATGCCTATTCCTGGCACTCTTTCATCTAGCAGCCCTGATCTCCTGCAACCCACGACGAGCATGTTGGATTTTTCGAACCCTTCAGGTGAAATAAGACTCTTTTTATTGTGATATGTGTTTAGAGTTCATCTTCTATTGAAAAAAAAGGCCTTAGATATTACTGATTGTTTGTAAATCAGTATTATGAGTAATATTATGAGTTCATTAATGGCGTATTTTGCCAAGATTATAATTAAAATTAATGGACTCTGGGCAGTGCAATCAAGTCAGTTATAAAAGAGAAGAATGAAAATAAAAGTATAACAATAATATTAAAAACCACTAATAAATTTCAACATAGATATCCTTGTCTTTTAAGATATCCTTAGGGCCAACTATGCTAGTTGTAAGGGACAAACTCACAGTAGAGCAAAATTGCTTTAATGTTTATAAAATATCATCAGGATTGGATGCATTTAGAGAGGGATATTTGATAATATAAAATGCATGTTAAGAATGCCTGATCTTTAAGCAGAGAGATGCTGCAACAAGCCTCCTTCTCTTGATCATAGGATTGAGTGGGTTTAATTCTGGCATAGTATTTTTTGACATGTCCTGGAGTTGCTCCATTTAGGACTTCCCAGGTAAATATCAACAGTTTGGAAACTGGGTACAGAAGCCAAAGAACCTAGAATTCACACACTAATTTGGGGAGTTGTGTGATTCAGTCAAGAATAACTACCACAGTTGATGTTGCTGTTCAGATATTGATGGCTGTAAATTCTGATCCAATAGGCTTGGCCAGGATGTCACTGGGCAAAAAGATGACATTAATATATTGATCAAGCTACTCTCCCAGCAATTTCATATATATGTTCAGTGAACTTGATATAATCTTTTCATCCATTCTTGTGTATCTGGTTAAACTGTAGCTATTGAGTATTTTCTAGCATTTTTAGATAAATGCCAATACTCTTGTAGTTAAGTAAGAACAAAAATAAAATGCGCCAATATTTAAACAGAATTTATTTAAATGTATGCATTTTTAGGAAAAGTGAATCATACTTACATGATTACTAATACCTTTATGGATTGTACTAAAAGTCAGGTCCCATGGTCGAGATACAATACAATATGTTTATTAATACTTTATACTTTAATAATCTATAATATAATTTGTAGAATATGGAGAATATGAAATACTGAGAATTAGGTGTCTGCTAACTCCATTACAGGCAAAGTTATGTAAAATGTTTTCTTAAAAGAAAGTGAAATGCCTAAACGGGAAAGGAAGAACCTATGGCCTTTTAGACACTGCTGATCTACTGTGCCTTGTCATGTATTTTGGAAGTTCTATTTCACCAATATCAGAAGGCTACAGATTCTCTGCCATACAGCAATCTAGGACCCTAGGGAGTTCACCAAGACACTGCCAGCATCTGTGAAATCAAAATAATTTGCCAGCCTATGTTGAAAATAAATAAAATTCCAAAATCCTATCAAATAATTGTGAGAATGGTAGTAATTTGAGGGAGGGGAAGTTCTTTTGAGGTCCCCCATAATGATTAAAAGAAGAAACGGAGAGAAACATGGATTATGGTATTTTTTGGGTGTGTGTGTGTGTCTTTAAACAGACAAATCATTCAATTTAATTTATAATTATTTGTTTATTACCAGCCACATGAGTTAGATAATTTCTGCTGCTCTTCAATAATTTGCAAGCTTGTGAGCTCCTATTTAAACTCATTCCCAAGTGTAAATCAAATTTTTAAAAATCTCATATCTATTTTCATATTAATTCCTGACAAGTTTATGAGAGAGAGAGAGAGAGTTAGCTGCATAAAAAAGCCTGTGACCTGCTTGTGTTTCTGTATATTGTTTACATTTTTATCTTTAAATATCATTTCACCATCATTTGTGTGCATAAGAGAACCAGTCTGGTATATAGTTAAGACAACAGATTAGACACCAAGAGACTGGGAGTTCCTAGTCCAGCTTTGAGCATGAAGCCAGTTGGGTGACCTTTGGCCAGTCACTTCTTTCTCAGCCCTTGTAGGGAGGCAATGGCAAACCACTTCTGAAATCTTTACAAGAAAACAGCAGAGACATAATCAACTCAATGGGAGACTCAAACAGTTGCTTGACTTGTACAAAACATTTAGATTTTTATTACAGGAAATTATGTAAATGTTATCATGGCATAACATCTAAATTCTGACTTTTCCCCTTTTTTAATTCTGCAGCAGTTGGCTTTTACTGTAAGTATCCCAACATCCCAATGGGTATTTCTTAAAATGTGAATATTTTAATAGTAGCATTTATTGTTTGTCGCCCACCTCATCTCAAGGCTTCATTGATTACACTGTTTCAGATGGTAGATTTCTATGTGTTGCTCTATGTATTTTCATATAAAGCTATCATACAAAACCCCCAAACATTTAGACAGATCTTCTAATTTTTTTTCTGTATGTAGGAATTTTTTTTTATATGAATAGAGATTATGACTATGATTCTTTTTTAAAAAATCTGCAACTGAAATACAGTGAGAAAGTTTTCATCCTTATATTTTCTTTGCATATTTGAATCAGATTTTAAATTGGAACTGTGTTTGGCTGTTGTGTATCATTCTTTAAAGGTTATTTTATAAATTCAGTCTTTTGCAGAGAGTTTGTATATTTATTCAGAGTAGAAACATTAGAAGAAAATAAATGTCAGTCCATTTAAATTATATGCTCTTGCCCTCTCTTTGTTGGCTTTTCCAAACCAGAAGATATATCATGTAGCAAAGCTGTTTAACAAAGAATGAATTATCCATAAGAAAAAAGCAATCAATACACTATACTTGAAGTTTAGTAAGCTTTATTGATTTATGAGACACTTATTTCTTCTCATAATCTGCATCAGGTTAACAATTACAGTTCTTTCATTGGTAACACTATAAAGCAAAGTATCAGATAAACAATAACCTAGTTGATAGCTATTAGAAGGAGTAAAACATCCAAAATAATTACAGGCTTTTAAAAGGGTTTTTAAAAAGGGTTTAGATCTCAGAGAAATGATGTACAGAACCAAGTGTGCTTTCCTTATCCAAGAACAAAATAATAAATAAATATTTTTGTCAAGTATTTTATTGCAAGTCAGTTTTCCATAAAGGCTAAAAAAAGAAATATCTATGATTAAAAATAGAAATAATACATTATCCATGGAAATAAGTTAACATGTTAACTCTTCTGTTTTATTCTCAGATATTCCTGATCAGGTTATAAGAGTCTTCAAAGCTGATCAACAGAGTTGTTACATTATCATCAGCAAAGACACTACAGCAAAAGAAGTTGTAAGTCATGCAGTACATGAATTCAATTTGACAGGAACTCCAGAGACCTATTCTCTGTGTGAAGTTTCTGTGAGCACTGAAGGAGTCATCAAACAGAGAAGGCTTCCCGACCAGTTCTCAAAGTTAGCAGACCGAATTCAGCTCAATGGGAGGTAAATATTTCATTTTGTAATTGAGATAGAGAAGAAAATACTAAAAAGAGGCAGCATTTTATTTGCTTTTCATTTAATACATAGTTGCCAGATTATGTTAAGTAAACCAAAGTAAAAATGATATGTTACATCAAAATATATTTTATAATTAAAATATAGATAGCTCACAACATGAAGCCCCGAGTCTTCGGAGAGGGGTGACATACAAATCTAAATAATAATAATAATAATAATAATAATAATAATAATAATAATAATAATAATAATAATAGCAACAAAATAATGGCTAAGCAATACTATACCAGAGATAAAAATATTGACTTAACCTAGCTTCCAACCTTAAAATTGTACACTAATGCACTCCAAAAAGGAATATAGTTTCTGGGAAAATGAAAAATCTGCTTTAGAAGTACAGGCGATGGACAAAAAAATGGAAACACCTTGAAAAATCATCAAAATATCTTTTAATATGGTGTTGGCCCACCTTTTGCGGCAAATACAGCCTCAATTCTCCAAGTATTGATTCATACAAATTATGAATTGTTTCCAAAGGGTGTAGCCCATTCTTCAGTTAAAGCACCCTCCAGTTGTTTTAGAGACGATGGTGGTGGAAATCGACTTCTTACTTGAATCTCTAAAATCGACCATAAATGCTCAATAATGTTGCGATCCGCTCTAACAATTCGCTTTAGAGTACGACGGTCTCTCTCAGACAACTTCGACTTTCGACCAGACTTGTGCTTGGCTGAGGACGTTTTCCCTTCTCTTTCAAAAGCAGTCATTACTTTTGAGACATTACCGCTTGAAACGCCAAACATTCGGGCACTTTCTGTTACATTAGCGCCTGCCATTTGAGCACCAACAATTTGGCCTCTTTGAAAGCCTGAGAGGTCTGCCATTTCTAGAAGGTTGTAACCAATTTCCTTAAATTTATGTTAAAAAAAAGATAGTTGAAAAAAACATATCAAATAACAGAATTTAAAAAAATATTAAAATATGTCAAGTTTTGATTGATTTGAACATGTTCAAATATTACGATGCCAAAAAGTCAAGTTTTTCCATTTTTTTGTCCACCCCCTGTAACTCCTGAAGAATAGATTTAGCCATGGCAAAATAGTGTAGACATTTAATAATGTTTTTGTGGAAAATCAATTACTTTATATATAATTTATATAAAAGCCTTGTGATTGGTAATGAAAAATAATGGGCAAGAATACCTAATCTCTCAATTTTTATTAATGAACTTTTATCCTATTCTTTCCTTCATTCTACAATCTAACCACAGTAGCTTTAAAGGGATATTGAAGACAGTAGGGTGAAAAGGGAATATTTTGTCTTTGATAGAAGCAGTTTCTTCAGTATTATTTAGCTCATTACATTGGACTAGAATTCTGCAAAGTGATTAACTGTATTAAATTTCTATATGTTTCTCACTGTATTTTTAGGTATTATTTGAAAAATAATATGGAAACGGAGACACTCTGCTCAGATGAAGATGCTCAAGAATTGCTAAGAGAGAGCCAAATCTCACTTTTACAGCTGAGTACTATTGAAGTGGCTACTCAACTTTCAATGAGAGACTTTGAATTGTTTCGAAACATTGAGCCTACGGAGTATATTGATGAATTATATAAGCTGTATTCCAAAACAGGAAATACTAACCTGAAACAATTCGAGGATGTTATTAATCAAGAAACATTTTGGGTTGCCACGGAAATTCTATCTGAAACAAATCAGCTAAAAAGGATGAAGATTGTAAAACATTTCATAAAAATCTCTCTCCATTGCAGAGAATGCAAGAACTTCAACTCTATGTTTGCTGTTATTAGGTTGGTTATTTTCTTTTTAAAAAATAAAAGAGGAGCAAGAAACCGCAAGTGGAATATACGTGGATTTGAAGATCACAGACTTTACCCAACAAACTGAAAAATTATTTGCAGATTTAAGATGAACGTGATATCTAAATATTTATTTATTATTAGTGATATTAATGAAATTTTGGATTTAGCTTTTTTTTAAAAAAAATAGTTATGGGTACTTAGATGTATGGAGTAAAAATCCCTTTGCAGGCTTCTAACAGTTTCTGTTTCTCAAGCAGTAATAGCCCCAAGAGGTTGACTGATCTTGAAAATTAATGCTTGCTCGCAGCTCCTGTTGGAGTGATTGTGCTCTATGATGTCGGTCTGCGACCCCTGAAACCCTGCCCCCACTCCTTAGCATCCACCTGTGGCACCCACACATATTGTTATCTTCCTAGGGCTCCTTGCATAGGACTCCCTTCTTGTTTAATGATTGATGTACTCCTGGCGTTATGACAGCAACTGGGAATGTTAGGATTTCCATCGCTGGAAGTCATGCGACATTGCAGTCATGTGACATTGTACTTTACAGTGGCATCAATTGGCAATAGAAATTCCAGTCCCAATTGCCGTGGCAATGCAAGCACTTTCTATAGTGGGGTTGTAGGCTAGATTTGGAAACAGGTTACGGGTGAAGTGGGGAAATCCCTGAACAACTTACACATTTTTGTCCATGTAGTCCTCAAAAAAGTTGAGCTTGACTCAAAAGGACTTTTCTGTTTGAAAATGTTAACAATCAGATCTACCTAGCTTTTCATTATGGTAGAAATTATTTATACATAAATGCTGCCAATATGATTTAAGTCTTCCAGAGATTACAAGCCACAGTTCTGTCACTATTTTTAATTTTAAAAAAGCCAATTTGATGTAGTGGTTAAGGCATCAGGCTAGAAATTGGGAGACTGTAAATTCTAGTTCTTGTCTTAGGCACAAAGCTTGCCAAGAAACCTCAGGGCTTGTCCAGACAATTGCCAAGAGTCCAAACTGACATAACATTATAAAATAATAACAATACCTTGGCAAGAATTTTAAGGCTATCCAGAATATCTGCTTAATACAATATTGCCATAGCTATTATTTATCATGTCCAGTGTAATATTAACTACAGTTTGATGTGGGAATCTATCTTCCACTACCGAGATGTAAGGAAAAAAGAGGATGGATTTGTTACATTATGGTGGTGCTCCATCACATTGCAAGATCTAAGATTGCAAAATCATGTCTAAAAGTAAGATGCTGATGTGCAAGAGGTAGTTTTCTCAAAGCTCAGAGGGATTTCTTTAAGTAGTTTTGTAGGAAATTCTTTCTTCCCTAACAGAAAGTAGTTAGAGCACCTCTGTCCGTGATGGCAAACCTATGGCACGCATGCCATGGGTAGCATGTGGAGACGTCTCTGTCAGTATATCTGAGCTCCACCGTGCGTATCCGTGCATGCTTCCCTCTGGCTGGTTGATTTTCGGTCCTATGCAGGGCTGTTGTTTAATCAAAATGCAGTTAAAACGCTATACAAGCCATCAAAAATATAACTATATGCAACAGGAACTGGAAGTGCCTCACAGGAGCAGTTAGAGGTAAATCTTAGAGAGGCAGGAAATACATCACTGAACAATGGAGATGAATTTATTTATTTATTTTATTTATTTATTCGATTTTTATGCCGCCCTTCTCCTTAGACTCAGGGCGGCTTACAACATGTTAGCAATAGCACTTTTTAAATAGAGCTAGGCTATTGCCCCCACAATCCGGGTCCTCATTTTACCCACCTCGGAAGGATGGAAGGCTGAGTCAACCTTGAGCCGGTGATGAGATTTGAACAGCTGGCCTTCAGATCTACAAGTCATCTTCAGTGGCCTGCAGTACAGCACTCTACCTGCTGCGCCACCCCGGCTCATGCTGGAGAGGAACAAAGCTGCAAATAAGGCCGACATAACATCTGTAACAAAGTAGGCATATGCAGGGGGGAGGGGGTACGGCGGCCCCACACCTATTTTCTTTTGTTACAGGAGGCTTCTGGGAGGCCTGCTAGGCCCAAAAAAGGGGTGTTGGTAGATTGCATGCTCAGGGGGTGGGTCGTACATTTTATTACGGTGTTGGCACATGCATTGTCATGTGCATGTGCACGCTTTTGGCACGCCAGGACAAAAAGGTTCGCCATCACTGACCTATGCTTTTGTTAACATTTTGCTGTTTTAAAAGTGTATGTTTTCGATACAGCACATCAGTCTTTAAAAATATATGTTTTTGGTAAATCACATTAGTACAATGCTAACTTTTAAATTATTTCTTGCAGTGGTCTTAATCTAGCACCAGTGGCTCGACTCAGAAGTACATGGGAAAAGTTACCAAGCAAGTATGAAAAACACCTTAGAGATCTTCAGGATCTTTTTGATCCATCTAGGAACATGGCAAAGTATCGCAATATCCTGAGCAGTCAGAGCATGCAGCCTCCCATTATTCCACTGTTCCCAGTGGTCAAGAAAGATATTACATTTCTACATGAAGGCAAGTATTGGACATCACACATTAAAAATATAATGCATTCAGTTATTTTTATTTTAAAGCTCTCTGGGCCCCCAAAAATGAATTTCACCTTTCTACTATGAGTAGAGGCCTACCTTATCTATGGAATATATTATACTTAGTAGCATAATCAGGTAGTTTAGATTAGATTTGTCATTTTTGTATATTGATTGAGTCTTGGGATAGGCAGATGTTTTAGTAGAAACATAGAAACATAGAAGACTGACGGCAGAAAAAGACCTCATGGTCCATCTAGTCTGCCCTTATACTATTTCCTGTATTTTATCTTAGGATGGATATATGTTTATCCCAGGCATGTTTAAATTCAATTACTGTGGATTTACCAACCACGTCTGCTGGAAGTTTGTTCCAAGGATCTACTACTCTTTCAGTGAAATAATATTTTCTCACATTGCTTTTGATCTTTCCCTCAACTAACTTCAGATTGTGTCTGAAATAAACTATTATTTATTAAACTTGTATTCCGACTGGCTTCCAAATGTTATGAGGAATAAAGTATGTGTGCTTAAAAAAATATATATCTCGGATTTGGATCTGTATTTAAGAATAGATTCTCAGACTGAAAAAGTTGAAAATTCTGGAAAAAATAATCATCCCTTTCCCAAACTAACAAATAGCATTGGAAATTAAGATAACCCCTTTGCTATCAGTTCCTTTTATTGTTGAAAATTTTGCTGACAACTGCTAATGTTAAAAAAAGGGGTGTGGGATTATGATTGGCACCTCTCCCTTGTTCTAAAGCGTCTTGTGACTTCTTGCTTGCATTCAAGGCTATTTACATAAAAGAAGCAACTTGACAGCCTCACAAGTATGTTCAACAATCTTAAATGTTTTCCATATATATTTTAACTGTACAGGAAATGATTCAAAGGTGGATGGTTTGGTAAATTTTGAGAAACTGAGAATGATTGCCAAAGAGATACGCCAGGTGGTCAGAATGACTTCTGCTAATATGGATCCTGCTGTGATGTTCAGACAAAGGTATGGCATTAGAAATAGAAAAAGTATAGAATATAAATAATTGCATGTTTGTACTTCCATGTTTATCTTTCATTTAATTTCATTGTTATGTAAATGTGAATGGAAAGCAAACATATATGTTAATTTTCAATACTTGTGTCGAGGTCTTAAATGCTTATATAGCTAGTAAATCTTTTTATGTTTGATATATTGCAGTGCATAAAATTTTAGTAGGCTATCTTGCACAAACTAGATCATAACACAACAAGTCTAAATTAAATCACTTTTAAATTAATACATTTATAACTCAATATATATTTAAAATAGTACTGTTGGTTCTAAATTTACGTTAAACAGATAGTGTTCATTACCTTCAAACGCTCTACATATGAAAATAGATGAAAAAGGGACTATTTATAGAAAACTATATCCACATTTAGCTGGAAGCTCCTCTGCCTGTTGTCCTGTTCCCCAAACATGGTCCTCAAAGCCCAGATCTTTGTTTTTTGTGTGTTCTGTGTTCACCATATATTCTAACAAGTTTTGTCTCTGTATTCCATTGTAAAAAATTGTTTTACTGGTTTGAAAAGTGTTTGTACCTGATCAAAATTTTCATTTATTTTTCCTGTCTACATGTTTTTCCTTTCTGACTCTCAACTGTGATTTCCCCCCCTTTGCTTTCTTTTTTTAAATACATGCTTCATTGTATATGGCTCTTGGTTACAGGAAGAAGAGGTGGAGGAGTTTGGGGTAAGTGCAGAGATTAATGCAACTACGACTTAAAGCAAAATTATGCAACTTTAACATTCTGCATCATCATTAATGCATGCACCTCAACAGCAGCATGCATTTTATTAACCCTGCAATACTCTGTTCTAACTATTTCCAAATTTAAGATAACACAGGTTTATGATGACTAATTGGAACCTGCACATTAATAAATTCAAAATTATATGCAAATTATAATGATTTTATTTATTTTTAAGTCCTTAAATTTACCCAGTTTAGGTGCAGATAAAATGTTTTTATTGACAGCTGATTTATTCTAAGTGTTGGTTGAAAATTTTAAAAAATGTGGACCACACATTTATGAATATCTATTAATAGATATCTAGCATATATACACATGCCAGACCTTTAGAGAAATTCCATAGCTTATTATTTATTTGAAAAATAAGCTTGTTTAATGTTTAGGAATGAAAAAAGAATGACTAAATGTTGTTGCCAAGGGATGTGCCAAGAACAGCCTGTATTGAAGTTGAGAAATGCCCAGTTCCCACAGATTAGGTCAAGTATCTTCAGAAGCCATGTGTGGCTACGGGTTCATCAGTATTACAAGTTTCTGTAGAAGTTTAGTTACAGCTTATCCATGGCCATTATGGAAGTGATCCTGCTAAAACAAGTGAATTCCAATAAGATACAAGGAATTTCTTTCCTAATGCATTTACACTTTCCTAATATATCTGAAAAGCCATATTCATATACATAGAATTTGGCATTATTTATGAAATTCAGCTGTGTTACTTTCATGGAAACAGAATCAGCTCCAGCCTAATATATATGTGAATTTAGTGTCTATGATTCATTTTCTTTCCATCTTTGTATAAGTAGCAAAAACATAATGTAATCCACATCTTGAAGTCATATTTAGTGATGCAGTGACCAGACCAATATACTGTAGTCTTTTTTCTATTCTGACACAATAGTATGTAACGAATCCTGTACTAAGATCATCTGGATGTATATGCCCTGAGAGTCTCAGGAGAAGGGCAGCCTAGAAATCAAACAGACAAACAAATATAATAATAATAATAATAATAATAATAATAATAATAATAATAATAATAATAATATAACAACAACAACAACAACAACAACAACAATAATAAAAATTTGGTCTAGTGCTTAAGGTAACAAGCTAGAAACCCTGACACTGTGATTTGTACTTCTGCCTTAGTTTTGCAAACCAGCTGGATGACTCTGAGCCAGTTACTCCCTCTTTCAACCCAACCCCTCTCATATGTTGTGAGGAAAATAGGAGGATGAAACTATGTTGGAAAAGTTTGCCACCTTGAGTTATTTATAAAAATAATAAAGGTGGGATACAAATATATAAATAATAAGAAATAATGTACAGTGGTACCTCTACTTATGAACTTAATTCATTCCGTGACCAGGTTCTTAAGTAGAAAAGTTTGTAAGAAGAACAATTTTTCCCATAGGAATCAATGTACAGTGTTCCCTTGATTTACACGGGAGATGCGTTCCGAGACCGCCCGCGAAAGTCGAATTTCCGCAAAGTGGCGATGCGAAAGTAAATACACCATTTTTGGCTATGGACAGTATCACAAGCCTTCTCTTAACACTTTAAGCCCCTAAATTACCATTTCCCATTCCCTTAACAACCATTTACTCACCATTATTACTGGTACTCACCATTGAATAAGACACTTAGTGATCCTGATATTTATAAACATAATTATTTATTAACAATAATTATTTTTTTTGTTATTTATTTGCAAAAATTATTAGTTTGGCGATGACATATGACATCATTGGGTGGGAAAAACCGTGGTATAGGAAAAAAACCGCGAAGTATTTTTTAATTAATATTTTTTGAAAAACCGTGGTATGGGCTATTCGCGAAGTTTGAACCCGCGAAAATCGAGGGAACACTGTAAAAGCAAATAATGCATACAATTTGGGAAACCACAAGGAGGCCCTGTTTCCTCCCAGAAGATTCCTAGAGAGGCCCTACAGAGGCTTCTCCCTGCCTTTTCCAGCCCTGTTTCCTCCCAGGAGATTCCTAGAGAGGCCCCACAGAGGCTTCTCCCTACCTTTTCCGGTTACAGTTTCGGAGGCTCAGGTTTGTAAGTGGAAAATAGTTCTTGAGAAGGGGCAAAAAAATCTTGAACACCCGGTTCTTATCTAGAAAAGTTTGTAAGTAGAGGTCTTCCTATGTAGAGGTACCACTGTATAATATAGTGAGAACTTCGTTCAGATTATTTGTATTGTAAACTTGGAACTTTGTGTTCCCACAGAGTCAAGTGAAGGTGTTGCAGACAATGAATAGTTATTATTCTTGATTGCTTAGAGTAGGAAAACAAGGAACAAAATCCCATTTCCTTCCAACTAGTATAAAAGTTTACTTTGCAAAAATCAAACAATGTGAGCTTAATAGTATGATTGCTTTAAGAAAAATATGCATGCCAGTTTCCAGTTGGCAAGATGTTAAAATATGTCTGTAATGTATCAATATCATTCAGGTAAATTGATTTATAATCTTGAATGTTATTATTTAGTTGTTTCACCTTTCAGCTTGTGATTTGTGAAATTCCTTAAGAAAAATGTGTGCAACATTATAAGCCTGTTGCTTTTTCTAATGTTAATAAATTAGCAATCAGATTTCATTATGTTACAACTTTGCATTTATTTAATCCCATTTCTCCATTATGTGTATTAACTTAACTTTGTATGGCTTATTAATTCAATATCCCTTTTTCCTAACCATAGTTCAGATTCCTATATATTATACCTTTACAAAATCTTCCAGCATTTATTGTTCAGCACAAGTATGGATAGCAAAAACAAGGATATGACATTGCAATAATACTGTGCTGGAATAAATGCTTCCAAAGTTTGAAAATCTCTTTCATGCAGATAAGATATTTTGGTTAATGAATTTACACTCTGTATTTAATGTTATGTTTTTTTTAACTTTAAATTGTATAAGCATATCGGAAAGTAATACATGATGATCTACTAAAGAAGATTTTGAAGCACATGTTGTACATAGCATCAGCTTGAAATAATTGTAGCTTTGAAATTAGTAATTTTTTTGTTTTCAGAAATCATAAGGAATCTGAATACATTGGAAACATTAATAGCTTTTATCAAAATGAAAAAGAAATCTTTCTGATTTGATCTAAGCCTCACATTTTAGAATCTGATATTATTCCTCACTTTTTTCATCTTTCCCAGCTTTACATTCTAGAAATCAATCATTATTTAGTTTACTTCTCTCCTTCTATTGCATCGTATGACAGAGGTCCTAAATAATTCTTCATACCTACGGTATATTATAATTTAGAGGTCTTCGACAGCTCATCAGAACATCTATTATTGATTCTTTTTCTTTTAAAAAAAGGAAAGAAAACTTCAGATTAATCTTTTTTTATTGTAAAATGTGTGTATCAATGCCCTCTTTAAAATATATGTTGGTAGTTTTCAATTATTGTTTATTTGACATCTTGGAATAGATGACTTTATTTAATAATGAACTTTTTTTCAAACTCTTGCTAGAAAAATATAAAGAACATTCAACATAAATAGGCTAGAATATTAAACATTAAATATTTGCCATATTTGGGACCTGTTGCCCTCTTCTGCAAGTACCATACTAGCAATGCCCTTTGCCCAATGCTGAATTTTAGGATGTTGTTGAAGAAGTTTCATGTTGTATAGTTGATTTTTAAAGGATATAGGGGTTGGTGGTAAATAATCAGTGGTTACTACAGCTCATGCCAAGTATTATTATTTTATTTAATGTTAATCTTATTGTTTAAACTGATTAAAGTGAAATCTCTGTTGTACTTTATAATTAAAAAAGTGGAGGATTGGGAATTGTGAAAGTACATGACTTGAAAAGTAATACAACTTGTTTATATTCACAGTTGTTCATATTATATTTTAGATACAATGAGAATAAGTAAAATTGTTCATGTCAAAACATGTTCTGATTATTCAGGCATAAATCATAAATCCATACATGTAGCTGAGGGCATGTTTTTACTTTCTCTCCAGCATTTTCCTCCATTGAACTTCAACACATAGGCTTCAGTTACAAGCTTGACAATTGACATAAAATAACAAAGAAGATTGTCCAGTAGTAAACATAGGTCTTTCATACATAAATCTGTTCATCCCAGGAAATATGTTTGCTCCCTTTGAGAAATAGAGTAGTAAATTATAGTACCATAAGTCTTAGGAAACTCTCAAATTAATCTTTCTTGACAGCGATATCATTCAGTTGGTTCATAAAGATGTTAAAAATACTGAACCAATGTTCTGTTATGCAGAATATTCTTAAAAACATCTGAATATAAAAAGAAGTTTCTCCTTATTTTTTGAAATGATTATGTTTTATAGAATATTGGTCTTTCAATTTCTCAAGCTCAGAAATAGAATGGAAAATAAACATAGTTAATAATCATTTTGTACTTACTTCAGACTTCTGGGCCAGATTACTTTTAATATCAATGAATTTAGAAAAAAAATCATCTTCCATTACAAACCTAACTCCATATTTAGGTTTTCAGTTCAATTCAGAAGGACCCAGGCTTCATTCACTAGAAGGAACCTATGTCGTATTTTGCCCAGTTTTTGTTTATTACACTCTTTATTTAAATATGTTTTTCTGAATTCTGTTACTGGTTTTGCAAGTTACTTTGGAACAAATGTGTTAACATTCCATCTCTCTTTAACTTGACATCAGCATGCGCTTTTAATAGAAGAACATTTTGCCTCAGTGTTTTTGGCTTTGATTCCTCGTAATCAAAGCAAAGTTAAACATAATGGCTGTCTTATTTTTCAGGTCACTGAGTCAGGGTAGCACAAATTCAAACATGTTGGATGTTCAAGGAGGGGCTCACAAAAAACGTGCTCGGCGCAGCTCTCTTTTAAATGCAAAGAAGTTGTATGAAGATGCTCAGATGGCCAGGAAAGTCAAACAGTACCTATCTAACCTAAATGTGGAAACAGATGAAGAAAAAATCCAGATAATGTCACTTCAGTGTGAGCCTACATACAGCACTTGTAAGTTTTAAAAAAAAAACGTTTGAAAGGGGGCAATGTTTTCACTAAATAAATATGCAAGTCATTTACAACAGAATGTTCTACAGAATTTTCTGAAAAGACTTGATCTGTATTATCATGTCATTATTTGACTTTTGATTGAGTTTGCATAAAATTGAAAAGGTTCTTTTTACTAGTAATCTTGGTGTTTGCCAAAATTCTCTTAGTACATTGGACTGTTGCCAAGTTAGCACTTTGCAGAATTAAGGATTAATAAAAGTAACATAGTATGAATGCCAAGAAAAAGAAAGGATGAAATACCATAATAAAAGAACATTAATTATACCATTATAATTGAAAATGGGAAAAATTTAGATTTCTCATTTATGTAGATTTAATATGTAAATAGTATTACAATAAGACATTGAGAATGCATTCATATATATTACAATAATAATAAAGCTTACACACATTTTGGTAATTAATTTCAAAATGTAGGAAAGCAAAAATAATGTTTGAATGCACAATTGATACTTAATTTTAGAAATTATTTAATTTTATAAAAATGAGAGACCATCAATCATTATGAGGCATATAACCATTTTCTTGGAAATGGACCTTGCTTGATACTGTTCTTTTGGTATAAAGTTCGGTAAAGTGTGAATATATTCTATATTTCATTGTAGTTATTCCATTTATTCTCCATATTTATTAGTAACTTCATAATTTGCAGTAACATCAGGTTTTCAATTTGCTGAGCACTTAGCATTATATTTTTATTTTTCTAATGTTAAAACCTTAGTCTCTCGGGAATAAGAAGGATATGAGGAATGTATTGTTCCTGATAGCATAGCAATAAATGTAGAATTGAATATGTATTCGTACTTGTGCAAATCAGTAATGAAAAATGAAATGCAATTGTTAGTTGTGAGTTGAGTGTGCCATCTAGTGGAAATATGGGTACACCTTTTGAGGAATAAGTATATTCCTTAGTTTTGTGTTCAGATCAGGAAACTGGATTTAGATTTAGCTATAGGAGAGTGGAACTATAGCCATCACTGGGACTCAATTTAATCATAGTTGTGTTATATTCTCCTGATTTTGATGGCACAGCTTGGTGTATAATTGACTCCAGAGGTATTCCACTCAACATGTCATTTGCTATTTCAGTAGCATCCCATTTAATATTTTAATTGTGATGCTTGGTGTGTGTTATTCCTTTTCTTTGCAATATCAGTGACAAAAAATTTAAGTGAAAGACGAGGTACAAAAGCATCAGAGATGTCTCCGATGCCATTGAGATCCGTTGGCCAAACCACAAAAGCCCACTTGCATCAGCAAAACAGAATGAGTCAAGTTCTTCAAGTTCCAGCAGTTAATCTGTATCCCATTCGGAAAAAAGGACCAGCGAAAGATCATGTTGCTTTTTGTGAGTATTTTTTTCTACACTGTTATCTTTGGTGGCTCATACACACAATACAATACTGTATATATTTATAAAAACCTAATATCAAAACATAACATAGCATTAAAAAAAAGTCTTTCTAAAACTCTGATCAAAGTTGAATCTAAACTTGCAGTTTGTTAGTCTTAACCTCTGCAGTTTTAATCTGCATTGCATTTTCTGATTTCTTGGACTTGAAATGCATCTTGATTCTAGGAAAAGAGGTTTACAGATCATGTCTAGGAGTAATCATCAAATCACTTTGAATATCTACGAAGATTGTCAATCATCCCAGTCATGGTTGTCCCAAAAGGTGTTCTTTCAAAAGGCAATTGTACTTTGTTCTTCATTGATACATTTCAAGGAAACTGAACAAGCTTCTTGAATGGGAAGCAAAACGTTTTCAGAGAAAAACAAAGTCCAATTGTTTTTTGAAAAAAGCACCTTTGGGAAAATCACCTTGAGCTTTCCTGGATGGAGATATCATCTTGTCCTCATAACCCAAAATCATTAATTTATCTAACCAGTAAATAGACAAATCTGTTTCTTTTTTTTCAATAGTATTTTTTTTTTTAAAATAAAAACAAAATAAATACATTTTTTTATGGTCAAAGTGTTGTCTGTATCCCTTCTCTTACATCATTTCTAATACATAGCCAATAATACATCTTAATTCCTTTTCATTCATTCATTCATTCATTCATTCATTCATTCATTCATTCATTCATTCATTCATTCATATGACTTCTATGCCGCCCAATCCTGAAGGACTCAGGGCAGCTTACAATAATAATAAAAAATACAATATAAATAGATACAAAGGGATAAAAAAAGAAGTCGAATGTTATCTAAAACTAAAACATCTAAAACTAAAACTCCATAAAAAGGTTATTTTAAAAAAAGGCAGTCACAGTCATACACATGCACACCATTCATAGAGTTGGCCATCAAGGATGTAAATTTATGACATAATTTCAGACATAATGTTCTTTTTCAATAATTCTTTATCCTTATTTTTTTCTTATACATGCTTATTATCACATATCAATGTACGCCCTTGATTTCTAATATATTAGCCTCAATTATTTACCATAGTTTCATTTCTTGAAAACACATTTTAAATTCCCCCTCTAGTTCTTTTAGCTATCTAAATTTACATCTTAATTTAATATATGATCAAAATCAATCCAAATTTTAGTTCAAGTTTCATCTACTAAAGTATTTTGCTATATATAACATAGTTTATCTTATTTCAATTTTACATATATGAAGAACCATTTATTTTCCATCTTTCCATCTTTTCACCTTGTCCTCTGGTTTTTGGCATGCACACACACGTGAAGACCAGCTAGCCAGTGAGCATGCGCACTCCGGAAACTGGAAGATCAAATATACGTGGGGTGGCTGCTCTTCCAGTTTTCAGTGCTACGTGCATGTGAATACCAGCTGGCTGGCACCCTAGGACCCAGAAGACCAGTGAGCGATGGCTCGCGTGCCACAGGTTTACCATCACGATAATAGGCTCTTAGTACTAAAATGAATATGACTAATTTATCTTGTGTGTTTTGCAATTTTGTAAATATATAAATATATTTTGCTCCCCCCACCCCCAAAATATTTTGATCAGATTTACTTGATGAAAGAGTTCAAAAATCATTGAGGGTATCTCGAGAAAACAAAATGAAACAAAACGGTCATTAGTAGGAAAATTCCAGGCTGAATTATAAGCGTAAATATTTAATCCACAGATGCAGGTTCTCCTCAAAAGTCACTTAGTTTATCTGAAGAACCGAGCAGTAAAAAGCACACAGAAGATGACATGTCTGTGGCATCGTATTTGCATTCCAGCCCTCCTGCTTCCCCTCAGGAATCTCCACGCAAAGGTAAGAGTGGTCTCAGTCTTGAGGCTGCGTCATAGTTAATCTGACTTTGCCTTCTTCACTACATTCAAGATATTTTAGGCATTTAGATTGGGCCATATTTTAACTGTGGAGAACAAGATAAGCTTAATAAATTTATGAAAATCTTATTGTGTATGGCAGTGTTTCCCAATCTTGGCAACTTGAAGACATTTGGACTTCAGCTCACAGAATTCCCCAGCCAGCATTCACTGGCTGGGGAATTCTGTGAGTTGAAGTCCAAATATCTTCAAGTTACCAAGGTTGGGAAACACTGGTGTATGGTATCTAAATGTGTTTAAAGTATTTTAAAATGTTGCCCAAGATATTTTATGATTGGGCTCAGAGCTTAATGCCTTGGATAAATTCCTAATTACAGATACATTTGTTATTGATTGCAGTATCCTTCCAAACCTTCTGTGTTCTTTAAAAATGAATACGTTTAGTAAAAGGCAGAGAACTTTGTGAATATTTTTTGGTTGAATATTTATTTATTTATTATTTATATTTATTTATTTAGTTGGCAGGTTTCATTTCATTGCAACTCTCCAAACTTTACTTCTGCTGGAATTTGTCTCCATAAACACGTGTTTTAGTTTACTTTCTGTTAGCAATACTGTATTTAAAACAGAGTTTATGTGGCAGTGGTGGTTGTCCAGTCAATGGTAAAGGTATTATTTACAAATATATACAGTATAATTAATATTACACACTACTCATGATACAATTCATAATACATAATACACACACAGCAATATCATTTAACACACAGCAAATACATACAATAATATTTATCACAAAGCAATATAGTAATATTATTAGCACACAACAATATGCTATATTATTAGCACACAGCAATATAGTATATTATTAGCACACATCATATTCTCTTATTAGCACACAGCAAATACCTTTACAACTTAGCACATAGCAGTATAGTATATTCCCTTATTAGCACACAGCATATACATATACCATTTAGCACACAGCGATATAGTATATTCTCTTATTAGCACACAGCTTTAGGACACAGCAGTCTAATATGTTCCTGTATTTGCACACAGCAGGTACATATCCTATTTGGCAGACAGCAATATAATATATTCTCTTATTCGCATACAGCATATACATATACCGTTAGCACACAGCAATATAGTATATTCCCTTATTAGCATACAGCATTTAAATGTACCATTTAGCACACAGCAGGATTAGCACATAGCTATATCTCAGTACACATCAATAACTTAGCATCTATACTAACCAGCATATATACACTAACAACCAATAATACAATGCCATGCAATACAAAGCAACAGGAACAAAGCCCAACAGAATGCAACAGAGAGCAGCTGTCTTCCTTATATGGATAATTGAGGCCTAGCTCTTACTTTAATACCACTATTACTTTAATACCACTATTTTCTCCTAACATACAATGCTGGTTTATCTTCATATATTGAAAACCCAACCAATACAGTACGTGGTACTAACATTTTCTTATGCTTCTAAAGAGGTTACTATTTTATATTTGTTGACTGATTATCATTTTTACATAGTAACCTCTTTAGGATTTTCTCCTTTAAGAATAGACTTGGTTTGACAAAAGTAGCCCCTGCACTGATTAGCATCTCATTACAGAACTAAAAGTAGACGATCTGTCCTTTAACTAATGAAACATCCACAGTTTTGTCACTATCTCTTTAACTTCAGGATGGGGTATCTTTCTTTCCTGTATCCAAGTGTAACGTTATGCATATTGAAGAAAAGCAGTTTGTGTGATTTATTTTATATCTTCTTTTCTTTATAGTTAGTAACTCGCAGAGGTCTGAAAACTGCCAGGTTAATCTGTCTGGTTCGTCTTCTTCTCTTGCAAGTGAAACGAGCAACAAGAACAGTGGACATCGCAGCTATGGAATAGGTGGGGCTTATTTGCAAAAGAAAATCCAGCAGATGACTAGCAAGACAGCAGAAAGATCAGTCAGTATCGAAGAGCGAGAAAGTGAGGAGGATAGAGGCAAGCCGGAGCCTTTGTACAAAGCCAGGAAAAGAATGGGGTCACCCTTTGGAAGATTCAGGGAAAGAAGTAACTCCAGGGAAAGATCAGCGTTCACCTTTCGTATGGAGGCAGCATGCATGCGAGAGAGGGATAGACGCGAGAAGCAAAAGGACAGGCCCAGTATCGAGGGGCATAAAGACAGTGACCATGGAAACAGTAGCTCACTGATGTGGTTTTGTCCACAATTGAAATCAAAAAGAAGGAAGACACTATGATACGTTATGTCATTCAGCTCACGGCATTGCTGTGCCCTGGTTTTTATAGATGTTAAATATTTTGTGTTTATGGTTCTCATTCTTCCCCCTCCCCTTTGAGATGGAAATGGCCAGATGCTAAATATTTTTATCTCTCTCTTGTTTACTTTGAATATCAATATAAATGTATTAGTAGAAGTGTGGGGCATTTGCTTCTCTTTAGATGATTTAGAAAAAAAGATGCCACAAGTTCTGATGGCGATCTCTGAGCACTGATTATTCCAGCTATCTTTTAGGAAACCAAGCTTAGCCCTTCTTAAGTATCAGGTTATGACTTTATTTCCATGGAGCTTGGTTAGCTTTGTATTTCAGGCAAAAAGTCAGTACATAAATAATAGGCTACATAAAATTCTGGTTTAAATATGCTTTTACTATCATTCTTTCTAGCCCTTGAGTCAGTCACATGGTACCATATGCAATTAATTCACCTGTGCTAATAAGGGTGTGACTGCTTGTCACATAGCTGGTTTCTGTTCTGTCCATCTCAGTGTCATATTTGACCCTCATATTCTATATCAGGGGTGTCAAACTCAAGACCGGGGCTGGATTCGGCACATGAGGTGCTTAGATCTGGCCCATGGGACAACCCTGGCAACAGTGAAGGACTGGCCCGCAGTGCCTCTGCTAACAAAAATGGATCTCAGGAGGGCTGCATGTTCTGATTTTGGTCTTAAAGGGTTGCAGCAGGCCGTCCCAGCCAAAAATATTTTCACTGGCAGAGTGCTCGGACCCTCACAGGCACCCCCGACACGAGTAATGTAAAGCTGGCCTATCATTCTTTCCAGCCCTTGAGTCAGTCATGGTACCATATGCAATTAATTCACTTGTGCTAATAAGGGTGTGGCTGCTTGTCACATAGCTGGTTACTTCCATGAAACAGGTTTTTAAAAATATACTTACGGTTCTGTTAGTGAAGGTAATTTATGCAGATTGCAGTTATATTAGCAAAATAAATAAAACAATGCAGAAAAAGCTTGCTAAGCTACTTGAAATATTCAAAGATATGTAAACATAAAATTTGAGTAAAGAATTCCAATGTTACTGTTTTCTTGTATCTATATTTAGTTAGAAAGAAGTCCAAAGGAAGCCCAAGGAACTTTCAAAAAACTTCAACAAAATATTTTTCATAGTTTGTTTAGAATCCCAGTTAGTTATAATATACAGATTCAGATTGTGCTTTGCAGTTTACTGTCTAAGAGGGGGAAAAAATCAGTTGTGTATATTTAAAAACTTCGTAAACTATACTTGCTATTACAACATCAGTATGGTATGCTAAACATATACGGTATACATTTATTTATCTTTGAAGTAACATGTATAGAGCATAATTTATACAGCTGTATATTTTTTACTTTCAAATAATATTTTAAATAATTTACATTATCAGAGGATTTAATTTCATGTCCTAAATATGATTTTAATGGATACATACAAATATTAGTTATAGAAATATTAAACTGTATAGCGTAACAGCCAAATAACTATTGTAAATGTATCTATTTCCCTTTAAGTAATTTATTTTATTTATTTATTTATTTGATTTTTATGCCGCCCTTCTCCTTAGACTCAGGGCAGTTTACAACATGTTAGCAATTGCACTTTTTTTAACAGAGCCAGCATATGGCCCCCATAATCCGGGTCCTCATGTTACTAATGTTACTCTCACTTGTATAGCTCAGTCATGATCAATCAATGTTTTACTTCTCTTTCATAAACATTCTTAAAATTAGAAGATTTTGATATTTGGCTGTAATAAATTAATAATTTAATTTAATTTTTGAGATTACCAGAGCATTGTATATAGTTATTAAGTCCTTCAGAGACAGCAAATGAAATATTATACAAATGTTTATTGCCTTGGTAGTGGCAGCATATAGTTGAGCTTGGTTGATTGAGCTCAACTGTTGAAAAGAGTTGGTCTTGGTTAATAGTTAGACTCAGGAATTGAAAATTCAGCCCAAAGAATATGGAAACAAATGAACTCTTTTGATACTGTCAAGAAAATTCTGAATTTAACCATAAGGAGGTGAGATTAACTTGAGAACCCATTTACTTTTTAATGAGGGAACAGATCTCATCTATAAGCATCAGAAGTACAGTATATTAGAGAAGAACTTAGTTTAGTGGTTGATTTCACTTAATCTTCAAACTCATTATATACCCCAATTTAAAAAGAACCTTTTGAAGAAGAATATTTGGCAGCCTTCCCTTCCCCATTGCTTTATTACAACCATTGGTCAGGTTGATGGGAGTTCCATGATAAAAGGCATTAAGGGGAAATAATGTAAATATTGTGGAGAATGTTTTCTACAATCACCAAGCCTGCAAGATGTTTTTAAAACATAGTACTATTCAGTAGGAGAAACACTGGAAGATGTTGTGTATATTTTTTCTTTTCACAGCTAGTTTTGTTAAATGAGCTAGTGTCTTTTAAATACAAAACTGGAAATAGAGTCATTCCGTGTGAAATGGACCAATTTTAAAGATCATCCCCACCTTCTCAGATTTTGATGAAATTTGGCACATAGTTTCTTTATGATATAAAACTATGCTGTACAAAATGTTAGTTCAACAGACTAAAAATTGGGAGTTCTAGGAGACCTGAAATAAAGTTTGCAAAATGCTGAGTTGGCAAAAATGACATTTTGGCCCAACTTATAGAAGCTGTAAATGCAGCAGTTTCAGTAGTATGTTGGTGATATTTGGGGAACCTGCGCACCTTGTAAGGTTTTATAAACTGGCAAAACCCCATGTACCTAGTCCTCTTACTTTTTTCATGGTTCAGGCTCAAACATTGCAAAAAAATCCTGAAAAATGAATTTACAGCAATCTACAGGCTGCTGTAGTTTCAAAACTACTTGGCATTTCAGGTTGATTTTTGGCAGGTGTAATAAGTACACAGCTGCAATGAGGATTTCCAATTTGCAGCACTTTCTGTTAAGTTGTTGAAAAAATATAAGAGTTCAAAGTTGTTACTTAACTGGGTTTTGCCAAATTTTGGCTATCTATGATGCCCTGTTTCATCCTGTGGGACAGCTTCAATCCTCTTCACTTTAGCACCATTAGAAAGAGCAGATTACCTTCTTTAAGAACATATTGTTTTCATTTTGGTGTCTCTTCATATAAGGATTGAAAAAAATTCCTCAACTGTTTGTGGGTAGCCTGTGATTTCTGTACTGTACCCTTGATACAAGTGCAGTAAAAGTGATTCTTTTTTCAATAAGTAGCATTTTTTTAAAAAAATAAAGAACACAAGATATTATAAGACTGTGTTCAAAAATATTAAAAAACAGGAATGTTTGTTAGGAAATGGAAGGGTGAGGCCAGGTTTCAAATAAGGGTCCGAAAAAGTGGGATTTTTGTCAGTATTGTTGCATAGTAGAGGAAACAGGCCCATTGATGATTCTAATGGCTGTATAAGTCAATTAGTGCTTTAAACATGCGTTGGTCCATAGTGGCTTGTCGCCAAGAGGTCATGCCTGATGGTGGGCATCTTACACGAGGTTCCCAAGCCTCTTTGGGGTGTCTTTGCCTAGGTTCCCAAGCCTAAAGGAGGTATCTTAATGGTTCCCAAGCCATAGTAAAACATTAGTGCTGCAGAGATAAGAATTTTTCACTGATAATTTTTGCTGGATTTTTTGGTAATTTATACTGTTGTCTAAGTGCTGTAGTTGCTGCTACTGGAAGAACTGCTAGAATATGCTGTTCAGGAATCCAACAGGAATCTCTTCTGCTAGGCCAATCTGCACATGAGAAAAGAATTAGTAAAGCAACTAGCAGCTCAGGCTAGCTTGCAACGAGCATTAAAAAAAAAAGCCAAATTTTCACAGCAAAAGGCTTGTTTGAATTTTGCAAACAAATAAATAAATAAAATCAAGTTCATTTTTGTTTCCAGTGATGAAATTGAATCTTCATAATCTGCGCAAGAGAAACGATTCAGTAAAGCTTCCGCAGTTGCTGGAACTCATGAAAATCACCAGTTTATTCCAATTGACTTGAACTAAATATCATTAAGTAGAGTGTCAAATGATTCTTCCTCATTTGTTGCCAAGCTTTGTAAGTCAGAGGACGCAGTGAGTGTACCGTCCATAGCAGAAAATAGATAGTTGCAGACAATTCACCACAAATAAGACGTTAGACTAATATTCCCATCATGTGCTACATGAGAAATAAAATTTAAATTCAATATAATCAGATATTTTCTTAAATATCTAGTCTTTCAGAAAACAAAGGCACTTTTACCGTGTTTGCAAATGCAGTGAAACAAAAATTGGAGGGAATTGAAACAACTTGCACAGCTAAATCAATATATCCTTATTTAATATGTTGAAAAAGCATATGCACTTGATTCTATGGAGTCTAGCTGGCTCATTGCTTTTGATTGCAGTATCCTTGTACTTGATTAGCTGGAAAGCAAAATTTCTCCAGGTTTGTCTAGCTTTGAAGAAGCCGTACTTGCTGCACTTGAAAGTCCTGGTTGGTTTAGCATATAACAGCCTCTTTGAAACAGATCCGTGAAAGAAGTTACATAGTTTTTGTCCCTTAAATTAAAGGTCAAATTAATTCATAAAGGAATTATTCCATTCTGTTGCATTTTATTGTTTTCCATTGAGCAAAAGGAACTCGCATGAAACAAACGATGAAAAGTCTTTAAGAAAACAGATAAAACGGTGAAAAACTATTTCTGAAGCAAAACTATGAATGGCGGTGTGAATACATTTTCTCTCAATGCTGTCTTCTCATGTCATGTTTAGGCTATGCTCTGATCCCGTCTGCCAAATCTGAGAATTTTTCCGATTCCAGCCATAGTGAGATCTCTTCACGATCCAGCATTGTCAGCAACTGTTCTGCTGACTCCATGTCTGCAGCCCTTCAAGATGAGAGATGTCTGCCTCAGACGATGGTGATGGATGCAGTTGGGGCAGGGGAACGGAGGGAGCCTTTTCAGCCACCACTTGAATACAACCAGTCTTGCCCTGGGTAAGAATCATCTTTTTTCGTCCAGGATGGTTATTGATAGTCTATCTTTTAGGACAAAAACAAAAAGGCACCTCATAAGCTATTTGAAGAATTATACATTTGAAAATCTCACAGCAGATGTTTAAGATCTCCGGGACCACCTTCTGCCGCTCGAATCCCAGTGACCAGTCATGTCCCACAGAGTTGGCCTTCTCCGGGTCCCGTCAACTAAACAATGCCGTTTGGCGGGACCCAGGGGAAGAGCCTTCTCTGTGGCGGCCCCGACCCTTTGGAACCAACTCCCCCCAGATATCAGAGTGGCCCCCACCCTCCTTGCCTTTCGTAAGCTCCTTAGAACCCACCTCTGTTGTCAGGCATGGGGAAATTGACATTTCCCTCCCCCTAGGCTTATAAAATTTATGCATGGTATGCTAGTATGTATGATTGGTTTCTAAACTGGGGTTTTTTAAATTAACTTAAATATTAGATTTGTTTACATTGTATTGTTGTTGCTGTGAGCCACCCCGAGTCTGCGGAGAGAGGCGGCATACAAATCTGATAAATAAATAAATAAATAAATAAATAAATAAATAAATAAATAAATAAATAAATAAATAAATAAATAAATAAATAAATAAATAAATAAATAAATAAAGAAAGAAAGAAAGAAAGAAAGAAAGAAAGATAAATTAACAAATCTCTAGGGTGTTTCCCAAGGACCTTGGTTTAATGGCTCTGTGGGAGGATAAGAAAAGATCCAGCTGAATTAGCTTCTGGACTGGTCTTTGCCTGTTTCTTCCCTGCCTCCTTTCCTCTTAAGAGACTCTTCCCACGGGGCAGGTGGTGATAATTGACTGGTATGCCATAACATTGAGATGTTGCATTCAAGTCATTTGCTGCTTGTGGTGTCATCACACTCAAGGGGATTATTAGCCTGCTGAAAAACCATTTAGCATTTCACAGAAGGACAAGCCGTAGTTTCTGTTGAAAGAATCTCAAGATTTAGAATTCTCCCCATTTTGGAAAAGCTTAAGTTGGTGTAAGTGGGAGAAAATGTATGGAAGTGAGATTTAAATAAATTCCCTCTGGTATATCATGCTTCAAATGCATTAAAAAGACAAAAGAGGTAGGATTTTTTTGTTGTTGTTTAAGATACAACATGATGTGATAGTTGTTTCATGGTTCTGCCATGCAGGGAGGAGATGCATTTCCAGGCAAGTGCCCATTATATGTAGTCACCCTTCTGGTTATTTCTGTTACTGCTGCCAGCAAAAGGCTAAAGAATTGCTGTTGTTTTAAAAGTATTTTTGGTGGCCCTAGTTTCTTAAGAAAATCTTGGACACATTCACACAATATTCTTGAATATAGCAGCACAATTTCTACTGTTTTGTTTTCTACTGATTATTCCCTGCCAAATTTTTTATTTTTTTATTTATCAAATTTACATACCACCCATTTCACTAAGTGACAGCAGTTTATAAGTAAAAAACAAATAATAATCCTTACCAAAGGATTTTACAAAATAAAGATCCCAATGTTTAATCCCCTAATGGGATGTTTAATAATACAGTGGAACCCCGACATAAGAGCTGCTCTACTTAAGAGCAACTCGAGATAAGAGCTGGGAGGGGAGAGATATTTTTGTTCTACTTACAAGCCCAAATTCGAGATACAAGCGCCAAGGAGCTGTCTCCTGAAGCCAAACGCTAACTTCCGCGTTCGGCTTCAGGAGACAGCTGCGAAGCGGCGCGCATGTTTTAAAAGGTTGCAGCCGGCCTGGGGGGCTCGGGGGGGTGCTTGCAGCTTTCTTTCTTGCTCTTTTTCTTTCTCTCTTTTACCTTCCCTTCCTCTATTTCTTCTTTTCTTTCTCCTTCCCACCTTCTTCCCTCCCTCCCTCCCTTCACTCATTCCTCTCTTACTCTCCCCTTTCATAAGTTTCCTTGCTTCCTTCGTCATTTCATGTCCCTTCCCCCTTTCTTTCTTTCTTTCTTTCTTTCTTTCTTGCTCTTTTTCTTTCTCTCTTTTACCTTCCCTTCCTCTATTTCTTCTTTTCTTTCTCCTTCCCACCTTCTTCCCTCCCTCCCTCCCTTCACTCATTCCTCTCTTACTCTCCCCTTTCATAAGTTTCCTTGCTTCCTTCCTCTGTTCCTGTCCCTTCCCCCTTTCTTTCTTTCTTTCTTTCTTTCTTTCTTTCTTTCTTTCTTTCTTTCTTTCTTTCTTTCTTTCTTGCTCTTTTTCTTTCTCTCTTTTACCTTCCCTTCCTCTATTTCTTCTTTTCTTTCTCCTTCCCACCTTCTTCCCTCCCTCCCTCCCTTCACTCATTCCTCTCTTACTCTCCCCTTTCATAAGTTTCCTTGCTTCCTTCCTCTGTTCCTGTCCCTTCCCTCTTTCCTTCCTTCCTTCCCACCCTCCGTCCATTCATTCACCCATTCCTCTCTTGATCGCTTAAAGCCGGTCCCTGGTGCAAAAAGGGTTGGGGACCTCTGTCCTACAGGATTGGGTGGCAGAGAAGTTGAACATATGTAAATTTAAAAGTTTAAGAAAGTTTACAAGTTAAGTGAAAGAAACTTCATTATTCATTTATATGTACATGTACATTTCTTCATTAAAAACATGTCTTTCTGCATAATTTAGACTAACTTTGTGAGTTTTTTGAGGGCTGGAACCAATTAAAATTATTTACATTAATTCCTATGGGGAAAAGTCGTTCGAGATAAGAGCTGCTCGACTTAAGAGCCCAGGTCCGGAACGAATTAAACTCGTATCTCGAGGTACCACTGTAGTTTGCTTCTAATATCTTTTAAATGCAAAGATGAGTTTGTAAGTATGTTGAAATTTCTGTAATTTACAAGCAAAAACATATGAATATTACTGGTCAGTAGTCGCTGGAAAAAGAGAAACAAAGATAAACTATATTTAGAGTCTGAAAGGAATTGGCCAGCTCATAAATCTAATAAATAATAATAATAAGATAATATTTGCTGATTTTAGAAAAATGTGGCAGAAAGGGACAATTATTTTATTCAGAAAAAAATCATAGATCAAGCTTTGTTATTTATTAGATGTATCTGGGCAAACAATAATTAAGACTATTGCCACATTCAGTTAATAATTTTAAAACGTTGAAGAGCAAAATATATTTTCTTACTCTTTTGAACTATAAAACTTAGCAATTTTAACCCTGATTTGCTTGCATGGTCATTTCAACACCAGTTTTATTTTCCTTCCAATTTGTGCTGTCTTCAGTTTAAGCTGGCCTCTGCCTAGACCTCCAGTGATCCGAGGGCTGCCTGTCCCATCATCCATGAGCACCGAGGAGATTTCTCATGAGCACCTCACCATAGAAGCAGCAGATAGCGGCCGTGGAAGCTGGACCTCTTGTTCGAGTAACTCTCATGATAATTTTCAAAACATACAGAACCAAAAGGGGTGGGACCTATTAAACTCTTACCGCCAGGCTCATTTAGAAAGGGCCATTGCTGAAGTGGACCCACCCAGCTGCTGTTCTGAAGAGACTCATTTGCAGTCACATAGCCATTCAGACGGTAGTCGGCAACCCAAAACTGGCATGGACTTCGACCAGTCCAGACACAGCTGGGCTTCATCTACTTCTCTGTCAGACATGCACGAAACGAACTATGGGACCGTAAAACGAAGAGGACTGGAGAGCTTAACAGCACAGCAAGCTGAAGTTTTGGACGCTAAAACAGGCAGTGATGCAGCTTACAAAACTGTCACTTCGAGTACAGAACATGGCCTCATAGGTAAGTGTGATGAAAAGCCAGTGAATGTTTCCACAGCTGTTGTGTATTATCTAGTTGAGCTGTTAAGGAATGGTTTCAACAGCCCTCATGGCCAATTTGCATGTAAAAAGTAGTTCTTGTACACATGTCTTCAATCAACTCAAGTGACAGCCCTCTGCTGGAGTGTCTCCAGACTTCCTTAGGGTTAGGGTGGGATTTAAAATAATAGGCAGCATGTTTTATTGACTGGTAGGGGAGAGAGACAGCTTGTGTAGCTATTTGAAATTTTTTGTATATTTTCTGATAAGAAATTTCTTGCACTTCTTTTTTAAGAATTAGATTTCTTTTTTGACCATTCACACTAAGTATCACCAATCTGGGGGGAAAATTTGTGATGGACAAATCCAATTGAGATATTTTTATCTCCAGCAATTTGTCAGTGCATGCATTTTCGCTTTGCCTTCAAGGCAGGAAGGAAATCTTCTTCATGTATCATTTCCCAAGCTTGTCATATTGACCGTCAATCAAATACCTATTATTGTAGGAAACAACTATTTTGAGAAGCAGCAGAGACTCCATGCCAAATTCAATTAAACTGAAGTTGAAAGATGTCTCATAAAATATTCTTTTGTGCCATTTGTAGCATTGCTTTCATACAAAAGGGTACTTTTTTGTAAGGGTACTTTTTTGTAAAGAAATTATTGTTCTTGCACTGAATCAAAATTTCCTTGGATATTAACATCATGTGCATCCTTCAGTCTTGAAAGACTGTGATATCGTGCTCTTGAAAGAGTTCTTAAAGTGCCATATGCAAAACTAGAGTAACCTTTCCAGAGCACAAGGCCTAGGTAGGTTAGTATGGAGGGTTGACTGTTACCCAATCAGCAGATCCCCCTTCTCCACATCTCTAAAATAATCCAATGAAATGGCAAACCAATATGATTGGTTCCAGCTACGTCGCAGGAATACACAGTCATGAACTGCTTCCGGGACTCTGGCTCTGGATTTTGCCTCAAGGTTTACTCCTGAAGCCTTTTCCAATTATGGAAGGCAGTGGAGGTTTGCAGTCAGAGTTTCCCTTATGTAGACATTAAAAGATTAACTGTGGCAAGGGTATTTATTTCTCTTTGCAGATTAAGAAAGCACAGTATTATTACATGTACATAAAAATTGCCCCCTAGTTCTTTTGAACACCCTTTCTTAAAGGGCATATGTGGAATGCTGCATTCTGGAAGGTGACACTGCTTCTATAGCCACATAAGCCATGCCCATGTACTGTGGAAAGGAATGTGAAAGCAATATTTTAAAAAGCCAGATATAATGGGAAGAATGCATAGAAAGGAACAGTAGCTTTTGCTCAGTGGTTAAGAAAAAAAAAGTGTTTTTTTCAGTGTCCAGTGGTTTCTGTTCCTTAATGCTGTCTTCGCATCTATATTTATTTCAGATTTCAATTCATGTTTAAATGAATCATATGCTGCAGACTATCATAACCACTATACTAAAGTGTATCTTGCACATTCTGTGTTTGCCTAACTTAATCAGCTACCCATCCATTTATTACTCTCCAGTTTCCCAATACCATGACTATGGGGAAAGCAATTTAGGTATTTAAAAAAAAATATTCTAGAGTTCTGTTTGTTGAAAGTTTAGGGTCCAGCCCCTGAAACCCAATGCCTTTCTTTTCCAAGTACTTTTGAAAAGCATGTCTTCTGTGTGCTGCTGGGATCAAACTCTGGTCGTTTGTTAGGGACCGGGTTTAGATTTAGCTTGAACTACGCCCTCTGTTTACTTTAGTAGCCAGTTTTCAAAATTTGAAAACGACTGATCTCTCTCCAGTTTGGACTTTCCTTCAGCCTGAATTTCTCCTCCACCTTATTGAGGGCGTTTTTGAGAATGCCTTGTTGTCCTAGAGCTGCTATTGCTGCTAGCAATATGCAGGTTACCGTGCTTCCCTGAAAATAATGCATGTCCCCATAATGAGGCCAATTAGGCTTTTCAGCACATACACTGAAATAAGCTCGCCCACCCCCAAAATAAGCTCCCTCAACTACTTTTGTGGGGAAAAGGGAAGAAATGCTGGAAGACTCTCTTTTTGTGTTGGGCACTCTTAGCTGGGAGAGCAAGAGCAAGCGAGAGGCGGGTACAGGTAGAGCAGCATGTGGAAACATGCTCCTGCCTGCGAGGAGGTGGAGGCTGGTCAGGTACAGGAAGCCCACAAGCATAGGGCTTGAGCAGCAGACAGGTGCATTCAGCCTGTCCCTGTCACTGGGCATGAAGCAGCCAAGCTTTCCAGGTATCTGCTGGTGGAGCCATGTGCTGGCCTGCAGCTGCTGCCACTGTTTCCTGCAGCAGTGGTATGCTGCAACTCTTGGGCACTCGCAGCTTGTGCCTCTATAGCTACTGACGTTGCAGAGCGATGCAGACAGTTAGAGTGCTGGGCCAAGGCCATATTTCAGGGTTCAAAAAATACAAGGCCCTGTCTTATTTTCAGGGAGTCTGGTATACTGGCAAAAACCGCCTCTGCCTAGCTTCAGAGGCAGTCGGAGTCCCTGCCCCATGTGGGCTAAACTTGTTAGACATGGAGTAGAGCGTTTGGCAGCAGTGAGGATTTGCCTCTCCTCTGTAGCCTGTTTGATGTGCTGTCACTTTGGCCAGTTCCAGCACTCAATTTCGGATGTTCCCCTTAGGGCCATTATTTAAAGCCGCGATGCTCATTTCACCTCAGTTTCTATCAGTGGTCATTTTTCTTCAGCAGAGTGCTGTTTTCAGGCAGAATTTGCAGTGGGTATTTGACCGTCATAGAGCTGATTCCTGGGCACTGAGTGTGCCGGTGACCAATTTGAAAATGGCTTCCACAGTGAGGCTTCCCATCACCATTTTGCAAGAGGATTTGCTCACAGTAAATTACATTGTTTCACCTTGCTGCCAATTCAGAGCCTCTGTCCGCTATTTAAAGTGAAGAAGTATGGGTGAGTATTGCCTTTGGGGATCCATGGCCCTACCATCACCCAGCCCAATTTGGCTATTGATATTAACTTCGGTGTCCCTGGCCTATGGCTATACTCCTCATGGACCCTTGAGGTCTACCCCTTCATTGAGGTCGACCTGTTGTCCGTTGGGGTTCCAGTACCTTGCCAACTTTGACTATCTTAATGGCTGGCAAATCTGATAAACCGACAAGGGAGGAGGCATCCACTTCTGCTGTCTCCCAGAAGGCCACATCTAAAAGCCATACCTCTAGGGAGAAGGGCAAGGTTTCTGTCATCATCAGCAGTGCCCGTTAAAGATAGGGGGAGCTTTGGGCTTTTGAGAAGCCTCAAAAGCAGGCTGCCATGTCTCAGGCACCTCAACCTTTGACTGAGCTGCCACTCCAGGCACCACTGTCTGCACAGCCCTTGCTTCCTTCCCCATCTCAAGTAGCTCCTCCACTTCAGCTCACTTGTGCCTACAGGAACTGCAACTGAGAGGGATTGGATCATCCTTCCATAGTTCAGGTCATTGACCTTGAGACCCCTTTGCAAGAGATTCCAGGCCAAGGGGCCAATCTTACCCGACTCCACCCCTCTCTATTTCAAGAGCACCTCCTTTGACTACCTTTACCCCCACAGTGGCAGCTCTGCCTCAGGGTTGGTGCCTGGCAACATCTTCTGCCAAAATTACAAGACATGATTGCCAATGCCTACTCACAGGGCATTGCTATAAGTCTCCATCAAAGGTCTATTTACCCTGCCATTCTTGCCCCTATGCAGGAAGTTTAGTCTAGTGTTGATGAGGCTTACTCTTGCCACTCATTGGAATTCAGTGAGGCTTCCATGCAGGGTGAAGGGAGCGTGATAGATGAAAATATGTCTGATGACGAAGGTCTGATTCCAGACCAACCGGCTTTCACCGGGCTTTTCAAACTGGCCCTGTTCCAGACACTGCTCCACAAACCCAAGCTCAAAGTGAACCTTGGTGTAGCTGCGAAGTCTTCAGAACCATCTGTTGGCATTGACCCAGCTGCCGGTCTGTTCTCTGAGCCTGAACGAGAGACCAAATTTCTTCCATTGTCAAAAATTTTCATTTGATGCCATCAAAAGATCTTGGTGTCATCCCTTCAACACCCCTGGCCTGACAAGCTGTTGCAGCTTCCCTCTGCGGACACTCCTGTGGCCAATCTGGTGTCTTCGGCTGTTTTTCCATCTAAAGTATCGGAAGGCCTTAAGCCTGACAACTGGAAAGCCGAGTCTATGCTGCAGAAGTCTCACCAAGCGGCTGCTTGGTCTTGGAGGCAAGCTACGGCTGCAGCATTCTTTAACCGGACCTCAATCATGTTAATCAGGGAGATGCAGTCTAAATTGGGTCCAGAGGATTTGTGGCTGAGTTCTGTGGATGCGATTCTCAACTCCGCCAAATTCAGATCCTGAGCTAGTGTCACATCTCACCAAATTCTTTCGCTCTGCATTTGGCAGGCGGATACACATTTTAAATGGCGCCTAACGGCTGCCCCCTTCACAGGGGATTGTTTATTTGGCAACTCCCTCAACTCGATCCTGGTGAAGGATAGGGACAAGCGCAAGGTTTTGCTCAGAGTACATAGAAGGGTGGATAGACACTCCATTCCATTCTTTTTTCGGCAGCCCTTTCAGCCCGACTCTTCCTTTGGTGGCTCCCAGTTCCAGAAGTCATATTTTCAGGGGGGTGACAGACCCAGTTGAGATGCCTCTTTAGGGAATCTGGGTCTCGGGGCTTTCAGTGATCTAAATGACTTCAGAGAGGCTATTCCCATTGGTGGCAGGCTTCAACATTTTGCCACCCAATGGGAGTTCATGTCTTCGGACATCTGGGCATTACAAGCCATCCAACTCAGCCATCCAACTCTGGATGTGTGGCAGGCCAGTAATGGATATGTTTGGGACTCGTCTCACTATGCCACTCCCCAGATTCTTCCCCTGCTTCACATCATAAGGAGCAGAAAGGGTCAATGCCCTCTGCAGTCCATGGCCGACAGGGTCTTGTATGCCTTTTCTTCCCCTCATTCTGAGGATGATTCAGAAGATGCTAGCTGATGTTGTTCATTGGCCCTGATGCCCTTGGTTTGCAGATCTGGTGGAACTTTCTGCGTCAGTCATGGGGTCCTGTTATCAAGTACAGTGGTGCCTCGTGATACGAACCCCTCGTGATATGAACCCCTCGTGATATGAACCCGGGGTTCGGAAATTTTTTGCCTCTTCTTACGAACTTTTTTCGGCTTACGAACCCACCGCAGATCGCAAAATGGTGCTCCGCTGGGCGCCGCCACCCAGCTATCACCTTTTAAAACAGCCCGGGGGGGGGGTTCTCGGCGTTCCCCCGAACCCGAACTTTTTGGGTTCGGGTTCGGGAGGCTGCCGAGAAGCGCCGCCGCCTGGCTGTCACCTTCTGAAACAGCCAGGGGGCTTCTCGGCGTTCTCCTGAACGCCGAACCTGGAAATTCGGGTTCAGGTTCCGGAGTCCGCCGAGAAGCGCCTGGCTGTTTCAGAAGGTTACAGACGGGCGGTGCCGCCCGGTGGAGCGCCGTTTGTGCAATCGTCAGCGGCGTTTTTGGCCGATCTGGAGGCTGGAAAGGAGGTGGGGAATCCCAATAGGGAATTCCATGGGCGGAGCTTAGACGTCACGAAGACGTCCTTCCTGGAGGCTGAAACGTGGCCTCCAGGAAGGACCTCTTCGTGACGTCAAAGCTCTGCCCATGGAATTCCCTATTGGGATTCCCCTGCTCCTCTCCAGCCTCCAGATCGGCTGAAAACGCCGCCGCTGATCGCAAAAATGGTGCTTTGCCGGGCGGCGCCACCCATCTGTAACCTTCTGAAACAGCCGTGCGCTTCTCAGCGGACTCTGGAACCTGAACTTCCAGGTTCGGCGTTCGGGAGAACGCCGAGAAGCCCCCCGGCGGTTTTAAAAGGTGACAGCTGGGTGGCGGCGCCCAGCGGAGCGCCATTTTGCGATTTCCCCCCCCCCTTTGCACACATTAATCGCTTTTACATTGTTTCCTATGGGAAACAAATGTTTCGTCTTACGAACCTTTTGCCTTACGAACCCACTTCTGGAACCAATTAAGTTTGTAAGATGAGGTATTACTGTATGTTCACTGCCTTGAGTTGATCAAAATATATTTTTTAAAAGTGGGATAACAAATAAATAGAATGAAATCCAGTTCATAAACAATTTGCTTGTACCATTACTTTCATGTTCAAAAACAAGAGGCCCATGTATTAACATTTCATTTTTAAAGACAAAACTAACTACTGAAAGTTTGTGCAGGATTATAACTGACCTCCACAAATCCAGTATTGACTTCCCAATCAAATTTACCATTTCACAGCTTTGACCCTGTTATTTCCTTACTAATTTTTGCAGCTGCCTTTTTTTGTTTTCCGAAGGATGCAGAATTAAGCCACATTTTAAAAAGAATTTCTCAGATTCATAGTACAGCTGAGAATTAAACACGATATGCAGTCAACCACTTTCTGCTTAAATCAAAATACCTATTTATAATGTTATTTTTTATTTTATAATCCCAAAAGAGGCTTACTCCATTCCAATAAAATAATGATTTCTGTAAAATGAAGACTGTCCTTTGGTAGTCTTTTTTCTTTTTTTTACTATTTTTAAAAACCAGCAGTTTTAGAATTGAAATGGCTGCAAATTGCATGCTTTGTCACAGTAAATAATCTTGATTTGGAAACTTCAGGAAACTTCAGCTTTAGCAATGCACCCCGATTTGTCTTTTGTAGAGTAGAAAGTGTAAGATAGATCATAATATTTCAGTGTTCTTTTTTGCTCCTCCTACCCCATTAATAGATTCTTCAAGATTTCAGACTGCAATTATTGCCCTTTTTTAAATACAGGTAGTCCTCCACTTACCACCACAATTGAGCCCAAACATGCTGTTGTTAAATGAGACATTTGTTAAGTGAATTTTGCCTCATTTCGCAACCTTTCTTGCCACAGTTGTTAAGTGAATATCTGCAGTTGATATGCTAGTAGTCCAGTTGTTAAGTGCATTTAGCTTCCCCATTGACTTTGCTTGTCAGAAGGTCTCAGAAGTTGATCACATGATCTTGGGACACAGCAACGTTAATCATTATGACTAGTTGCCAAGCATCCAAATTTTTATTATGTGATCATGGGAATGCTACAACGATCCTGTGAAAAACGGTCATAGGTTTGAATGGCCGTTAAATGAACAGTTATAAGTGGAGGGCAACCAGTATGCATATGTAGGTGACAGCCAGAGATGACTGACAATTATATAATATTGGAATTTACTTGGAAAATTTTGCAATAGATAGGGAAGTGTTCAGTGTTCAGAATAGCATTACAGTGTGGTGCTACAAACCTAGTAATCTCTTACCCCTACTCCAGGATCCATGGAAATGTTTGATTATTTTTTCTCCCAAGATCAGTCCTTCCTACCTGTCTCCAAAGGGAAGAAATACATATCATTTTAGGGCCCTGAATTACCTTTTCAAAAAAAGCAAGTTTGCAAATCTAAATTTGTAAAAGAGATCACGCTCAGGGGCATCAAAAAAGCAAGTCTGGCAGGTGGGCACATTCAGTTGAAACCAGAGGTGGGCTGCCAAGGTGGAATGGTGACATAGCAAAATCACACGTGGAGATTCAGGTGTGCCCGTGTTTCAGCGTGTTTTTTTTTCTTCTGCACGCAAAAAATGTTATAATAAAAATTAAAAAGAAATTCTGCACATGCGGAAGCAAAAACATGCTCCAAAACACGGCCACACCTGCATCTCCGTTCACGATTTTGCTTCCTGCACAGGTGCAGTTGCAAAATCGCGCTGGACTCCATTACCACTCAAAGCCACAGGGGCCAGCACATGTCGCCGTTCCACCTTGGCAACCCACCTCTGGTTGAAAACCTTTTCCTTTTTTAATGTGCAATGCAGATGAGGATGCCTCTTACAGTAAGAATGAGATAGCTTTAAAGTTCAGGACAAATAAATGACAAGAAGTTTTGCCAACAAAACCACATCGAAATTCTATGAAGGCAAACAATGATTTTAATTGTATTTGTGTATTTTAATTGCATGGACTCTTATAAATGTTGCTGGAATTAAAATATAGGCCATATTAAATATATGAAGTATAATTAATTTTTGGATGGGAAAAGGACGAATTAAATTGTATTTGGTTGCACTATGTGCTGTTTATTTTTATTTTTTAAAGTACTTTGATCAGTAAATTCTAGATTGTTGGGAATCAAGTAACTTATAAAAATCATCTGTAATTCATTGGTGCTTGAAGAAGTTGGGTTTTGAAAAATAATTTCCACTCATCAAATAGTTCGGGTCAATATTGATGATTTAATGCCATCTGCCTTGTTTTTGGTACCATTCACTTAAAAATACAACTCCAAAAACAGAGACACCTATTAATCCAACTTTCCCCTTTATAAACAGTTTGCCTAAACAAAAATGATACTGAAGACTCATTAGAGCAAGGCTTTTCTAGGTGGTATCTCGGTACCTTATTTAGAAGAATGTTTGCGACACATATATCATGTGTGACTATGTCATCAAACACTACAATTTACCTACTTGCATTCAGTTTTTGACTCAAGTATGTAAGGATGGTATCTCTGTGATGACATCACCACACCTGCGCCATCACTTTGGTGTCATTGTGCCTTGCTATTGATATATTAATAGATCGGCCGATATGAGAAAATTTTCAAAATAATAGTTTTTTTTAAAAGACCGGGGCAGTTCATCTAATATCTGAACGTTTTTTAGAAAAATGGTGTTTTAGGAATGATTTTCATTTACCTTTTGTTTAATCAGTTTTTGATTAAGTCATTATAACATTTCACTGGTTTTTTTTAAGAAAAATGCTTTTATTTTGTCTTTGTTTCTTTCATTAACATTTCCATTGCTTATTTCTTGTGCTAGTGTACTGTGTCACCTCATCTAAGGAAGACACTAGATATAGGGAGCCACCGCCCACCCCACCAGGATATATGGGGATTTCTTTAGCGGATATAAAAGAAGGATCCCACCACCCACACCTAAAGCCTCCAGACTATAGTGTGGCGGTGCAGAGGTCAAAGATGCTGTCTAAGCTCTCCTCCACTCCTCTGAGTAGCGAACCAGTGGCCTGTTTTCCAAAGAAGATGCCTAAGTGGCATGGCCGGCAACCGTCCCATCCTAAGCTAGCAGATATGACTGGCGCAAATAGTGAAGAGGATGGTATGTTAAAAGATCTCCTTTAATAGCTGTTGAGTAAAGTCGTATGTGATTTATTTTAAGTTTGGGGAAGTGCACAATCTGTCTTACACCCCTCTCCATGAATGTGCCTCAGTGATTCTTTTCTCCCCTCTTCTCCCCTCTTCGTTCATTTGTATATGCTTTACATATGCTTATGTGAGAATAAAGCGATCCTAAAGAAAAACAACAACAGAAAATATATTAGGCATTAATTATTAGCTAGCATATTTGGAAGAAACAGGTCCAAAATGCCTTATTTTATCCACTATAGAAAGAAGAAAACAATTGTTCTCGACAATTTAAAAGGCTGTAACTGATGCAACAGAAATTATTTTGAAAATAGTTACATTAGCTATGCTTTTACATTAGCTAAACAGAATTATGATTAGCAGTGTCTTATCTCTGCTACATGGGATTCCATGAAGCAATTGTAACCAAGGGCAGAATCTATCAGATACGGGTTCCTGTTGTGCAGGAAGCTGAGCATTTTCTAACATGTTACTCAACAGAGCATTATTAAACCTAGCTAGAATCTCAATGGGATGCCTCTCCCTGCAATTAAGTTGTAGGTGTATATACTGGGCAGCCAAGCAGTAGATGAGTATTAGCTTCCACAAATAAGGTTCTAAGAGAACACTGTTAGGTCAAAAAGAGCTGAACAGCCGAGGCTTTAAGTTGCAGTTTCAATTATTTATAAGACTTGAAATTGGACAAAATCAAATCCACAAAGACCCACTAATTGTATCACATTGATGTTTTATACTTGACCTCTGTTCTGAACCATTTAAACCTCAACAGCAATATTTAAACAAACAAACAAACATTTATAAAATTAAGACTTAAAAAAAACCCTTGAATCTGGTGTTTTCATATTTCTCGTCATTACTCATTTACCCATTGGAAATAAGCAATTTTGACTTCCATGACATTTGCATTCCATTTTCTGTTGTCTGCCATTATTTGTGCTTTGTCTGGCTCTGTTTTTAATTGAATCCATGAATCTGAATGCTTTCACTGATTTTGCTTTTATAAAACTGGAATTTTAGTATCTTCTCCAGTTTGCTTTGAAATCATTTTGTTGTTTTGTACAAAAGCAGCTTGTAAGTCGCATTATAAAGCACAATGTTTTTTTAAAAATGGGTGGGTCCAATGTGTGTATTTCTCTATAAATATATATTGCTAAACCTAGACAAGCCTTTGATTAAATAAGTGTTAGGTTTCTATGAAATATTCTAAGTATCAGTTCATCAGGCTCCCCCCCCCCCGTAGAATAGTCAATTTTTCTGACCTACATGCTAGAGAGCTAAAAAAAAAAAAAGATTAAGATGGAATTTACTTTTATATTTTGTGTTTTTGAGTCAGTTCTGATTCCTGACAACCACCTGAAGAAGTGCCCTGTAGTTTTCTTGGAAATGTTTTGGGGGAAGAGGTTTTGCCATTGCCTCCTTCTTAGAAAATAAAAGTGACTGGACCAGGGTCACGCTGTTAAACTCACAATCTCCTGTGAGTTCCTAGATTGATGAGTTAACCACAAACTAGACACTTAGGATAGATTATATAGCCACTAGTACAAAATTGTAATTTAATTTCATCTTGCATTACGTGCACTTAAGAGCGGAGAATCAAATGATTCTCTTCCGATTCTGTTCGAGTAACTATGACTAATAACAGGGTTACTCAATGACTGACTGGTCCTCCCCAATCCTAGATGTTGAACTTTACATTCCCACACTGTCTCATTCTGTGAGAATTTTGTCAACTCACTTGCAGAGTGTGACTAAGAATCAACACAGTTCAATTTACCACATTTTACTTTTTTTTTTTTTTGAAAGTGCCCAAATGTCATGTTGGCATTTCAGTATGAAAGGCACAAGCCAAGCCAACTATCTTTAAGGCCTCAGAATGGTATTACCCCAAATTACAACATTATGAGCTATACCGTATTAAATTGCCATCATGATTTAGAATTAGAGAAGTTTTAGAAATTTTTTTTTTAAAAAAAACATTCATCATTCTTTGCATGAGCTACAGTGATAGCAGTAAAGAAAGGTTTTTAATATTTTAAAAATGAGGTCTATTTTAACTCAGGAAAAAAAATTCCTAGGTTTTTGACAGTAGATATGACACGGCTTTAATTGAAATATATTGTATGTCTGCGGAGAGGGGTGGCATACAAATCTAATAAATTATTATCATTAATTATTATTATGTTCATGAAACAAAGAGTTCATGTTGTTTTTTCTTATTTCACAGAAGATGAACAAGTATCAGCAGTCTAGTCTCTTTGTTTCCTGTGAAACTTGTTTCAAAATTTACCAACATTGGAGGAAGGAATTTTACAGTATTGTCAGCTATAGCTGACAGCTCGCTGCTATTGACTTCAAAGAATTGTGTTTGCTCTCTTCAACTAGTAGGATGAACTATCTGGATTGTAATTTTGAATTTGCTTCAGCCCACCGCAATCATTTCGATGGAGTCTTATGTTGGAAAGAGAAAATACTCATTCTAAGAAATACTGACCATGTATTGCATATCAAGAAGGACCTAATATATGATGCGTTGGGGCCACCTTGGGAACAATCTTCACTAGGAGAACTATAGAATCTTTTAAGTAGACTTTGTTCAGATATTTTCTCTATAACTATTACGGCTCTCGGTTGAAGAAAGTTATTTTATGTACTTATCTGAATTGGAAAACTACATCAAAACTAAAGAAACTTCTGCAACAATCTGAAGAATAATTTATTAATTTGGAATTTATATAAAGTTCTTTTTTTGTAAAGTATCGGAATGCTCTGGTTGGCTAATGTGAATGCTTTTTCAAAGAAAATAAGGAAGCAAATTGTTTTGGTGTTAGTGTGATGTCTTATGCTAAGCAAAACACTTGATTTCTGAGGAACTGAATGTTCATGATGCAACTAGAGGTTTACACACAGCGCAACATCGGTCACGTCAAACTGTAAAATATCAAGCCCTCAGAAGTATATATTGTGATTTGATGGGCATATGCAGTAGTGAAATACTGCCATCTACTGATTCTATATTTTAAAAGTAGTGAAATACACACAGTTTCTTTCAGCTGCCAAATGATTATAAGGGAGTAGGTTTTTTTTCTTTCCCACATTCCATTTTCTTCCTCCTTGTCTATAAACAGTTTCATGGCATATTGGTATCATTACAAATGTTTTATTTTTTTCTTCTACAATACTTTCATTGGAAAAGTATCCAACAGGTTCCATTTTCCAACATTTTAAGCCATTGATAACTTTACTACTGGCATTTGGACTACTGTTCTTGTTGCCAAAAATAATGTATAACAGCTTCTATGTCAAATTTTATCTTCCTATTGTCCTCTCATTGTATTTGGGTAGAAACTCCTTGCATTCCAACCAGCAAGTTAAAAATTATGAAAAATGAATATCTAAAATGTGATTACAAATCTGAACATAGAAGGGAGTGGACAACCCATCTAATTCAATAATTATTAATGGAATATATTTTACTAATTAACCTTAATGTTTAGAATGAGTAGCTAAGTTATTGAAAGTTTTCTTTTATTTCTCCCAAGAGCAACCAAACAATGAGAATATACACAAGCTTGACCTCTATGATTTCAACATTTAAAACAATGTTATTTCATGAACACAATTGAGAGTTAAACTTCCCTACATACGCCATCTACAAAATCCCAAGTAATAGATTCCCACCGATTCAGTGACTTTAAAGTACAACAGAGATGAATAATCTCCCAGATCCCCATGTGACATCCCAATAAATTGCCCTGTTTAGGAAAATCGCTCCGGATCATCCAAGATTTTACCACAAGCATATTGAATGCTTCAAATATAGTTGTAAAATCTGAGAACTTGTAAATGAAGCATATTATCTGTTGCCACCACAGTCACCTACCGGGGGTCACTTACTCGGTAAGCACATTTTTTAAAAAAGAAAGAGGCAAGGCTTAGATGTGCTGTTGCTCTAAGCTTTTTGTGTGGTGGTGTGTGGGGGGGGGGGGGGTGGAGAGTGAAACTTCAATACTACTTATTCTCAAGTGCCTGGTATAATTGCAAGATGGAATTTACTCTCTTATCTCAAGCTCGTATGCTGGATTTTGGAAATGCCCAACAAATGTGACTTCAAATTACACTTTAAAATCCATTGAAGCTGCAGGTTTTTCTAGCTCCACACCACATGTCTGTGGAAGAGATGCTGTCTTGCAGGGTGGGGTGATTACAAAGGTGCTATTTAAAGAGAAAGATGATTCCCTGACTCATATGTATAATGTGTGTATTATGCAAAACAATTTTTTTTAAAAGACTGGGATGACATGACAGCTTTACTTAGCCAACCAGAGTACATAGCAAAAACTGGAGTTATTATTTGTATTTATATTCTTCCCCTACTGCATATTGGGTTGCCTAGTCAAACATAATCAGTGGACATGAATGTCTCAATGTATATTTAAAGTTTACTTGTAAACCTTAATATCATAAATGTTTACAGTCTAGGGTAGAAGGAAGGATGTCTGTCTGTCTTAAAGGTGCCTCAAATCAATTATATATTTTACACTTCAAGTTATAAAGAGTTTTCAGATTTACATTTGTGTGCAAGGTGAATGTTGCTTGTATGTACAAGAATCAAAATTTTCTATTTGCATATGAGATCAGTGATAGCTTTCTCAGAAAGCCTATGTAAAATATGTTTGTTTGGAAAGTTCTAAATTTAATGGAGAACTCCTTCAATGCCTTGTAACACGAAGTTGCAAATCTGAACATAGAACTGATAGCCTAATTCAACAATTAATTACAGATATGTTACTACTTAAATGTCTGAAATAAATAGCTGAGACATCAGGGCTCTCTCTCTCTCCCTCCCTCCCCCTCTTTCTCTCTCAGTCTCTCTCTCTCTCTCACTCTCCCACCCCCTCTTCACCCCCCCCAAGACTTTAAGGAAACCAACAATGATAAAATACTGAAGCTTGGTTTCCATGAGTTTAGCATTCATAATAATATTATGAATAATGGCACAACAGAGTTGAAATTTTCCTGCACACAAACCACCACATACTCCATAGTAGTACAGTTCCCATTGTTTCATAGGTTTATGAAAAATGTCTTTTTTTTAATCAATTGTTTCCTAGAAACCCATAACAGAGATAGGAAGGCATTTGTATAGCACCTGTTAAAGTTTTTACTGGAACTGATGTCCAACCAAATAGATGTGCTGTTATTCTGTTTAAAAGTGTTTGATGAACATGGATAAAATATGTGGTCTGGACATGCCTTCTGCCAGATACTCCTGGGCTGTCAAAAAAGGAAGTTACTCTTGTCAAAAATAAAGTTTTAAATCTGAGTCTTGAGCACAAGTCCAGTTCACACAATGTTTCATGCAGTTTATAAGTGCAAATTTAACTTTAAACTTTCTTGATGATATAGTGCTAAGGGCCAACAAAATAGCATTTAAATTTCAAATATTTCAGTTTATAGATACAAAACATTTTTTACGCCTTTTCCCTTTGGTAGTAATTTTTGTTAAATTGCCAACCCACCTCGAGGTCTTTCCTTGTTGAAAATCTCATGAGCCAAAAACCGCCCTCTTAAATTTGATGTATTTGTATCAATGGCATTGAAAATATTTGCTTTTTAAATTACATTATTTTTAAAATCACTGGGCGTCTTTTAATACTTTTTTTTAAAAAAAATGCAGAGCCTGGAGTGTGTACATATGCAGTGGGTGAGCAAGCCCTTTTAACTGCTTCCTCTTTGCACAGTGCAAACTGCCTCAGCCTGCCCTTGCTCTGATCCTTTGGAGTTTTGGTTTGGTTTTTGCCAGATAAATAATCAGGGACAGTAGCCAAACTGAAATAGAGCTTGGGTGGTGAACCCAAGGAGATAGATTTCTTTTTCATTTTTTTAAGCCATTCATTATAAAACTGCTTAACCCCATTTTGTGCTGTTTACATAATGCTTATTTGTTATATAACAACATATTACTAGCATGTGCTGCCTCCCCCTCCATACACATTACGTGTCAATTGTTTTCAAGTTCTTGAAAGGGCCAATGCTTCTCTGTATATAACATTTATTCTTTTTCAATTGTCTTGTGAAGAAGTTGGCCTTATGCTAAAAACGCCATAGGAATGTTTAAAAATCTCAACCTGTGGAACGAGCACCAGATTTTAATTTACATAAATAGGAGGAAAAGGAAACCCTGTATCGCAGATATGTAAGTAGACCTATACACAATTTGCCATTTGGTTCCTCCTTGAGACAGGATTTATATTGAAGATAAATGAAGTTGTGAAAGGAGGCATAATACTGAGCTACGTTTTCCAAAGCGGTGATTTGTAAGGTGCACTTCAGTTACCTTGACACACAGTGTCGTCTGAGGTAAATTAAAAAGGTTTTGATTTCACTTGAATAAGTACACGGCCAGCCTTTGTCTTCTAAAGTTAAGATAATTTTGCACTAATGCTAAAAAAGCTGAGTCTCACTTCAGCTTTTGAAAACACTTCTTGAGATATGATCCTGCTGCATAGCTGAGGCGATTCCAAATGATGAGTAATGGATTTTCAATAAGAATCCATTATGTCAATGTATCTCAGGAGGTAAATGAAAGAAGCTTGATCTGGTTAGCCTTGCGTTCATACAAATAATGTATAGGAAAGAGTGCTACAGGTCTATGTAATGCATATTAACCTGAAATACAATTTTAAAAACATTGCACTTGCCTTCTAAAAACTGATCAGGAAAAAAAAAATACTACTTCGTTGATTGAAATGTTTTTAATGCCAACAATTAAAAACTCTGAGGAGCAAATGAAATTCACCTCCAGTTCATTCCCTTTTCCTCCAGTTGTACTTGTCATTGTTGTGTCTTCAGTTTCTTTATATATACATGGAATGCAGTTTAGCTTGGTAATTCATGACATTTTGCGTATGTGAGCATATGGGCGAAAACTGCACAGTTGTAATGGTATTCCAATGGCAATTGTAAAACTGCACAAATCAGTGATTGTAAAGTATTCTGTAACAAGCAATGTTTGTCTTCTATTTTTTTATACCTCTTACACTTATGTCTTTTAGAAAGACAGTGCCTCTGTATGCTTTTTTGTATTTTTACTGGGTGATTGTAAATATTTGTTATATTTTTGGTTAAGAGAATGTTTAAAAGTATTGTTTAATATCCAATCTACTAATGATGTTGGAACCAATAAACAAACTTATCATGGATTATGGGTGGGTTAATTTTTATTTAACATTTCTCTCCGCCCCTCCCCCATAAACATTTGGATCACGTCTATACTTTAGTCCTAGGACTCTTGACCAAGAAGTGAGTCTCATTTAATTAAAATGAGGCTTATTTACAAGTGCTTGTGACAGGATTCTGATTGTGAGATCAGCTTATTAATGCAGTTATAGCAATAGCATTTCAATAGCATTTAGACTTATATACCGCTTCATAGTGCTTTACAGCCCTCTCTAAGCGGTTTACTGAGTAAGCATATCGCCCCCAACAATCTGTCCTCATTTTATCCACCTTGGAAGGATGGAAGACTGAGTCAACCTTGAGCCTACTGAGATTCGAACTGGGGAACTACAGCCAGCAAGCAGCAGAAGCAGCTTGTAGTACTGCACTCTAACCACTATGCCATCAAGGCTCATAAGTTTATTTATTTGTAAAATTTATATGCCACCCAACTCCATTTGTGTTCTGGGCGGCTAAGTTAGCAATGATATTCTAAGAGTTCTGTTTTGCATTGGTTTATTAACTAAGTACAGTGGAACCCCGACATAAGAGCTGCTCTACTTAAGAGCAACTCGAGATAAGAGCTGGGAGGGGAGAGATATTTTTGTTCTACTTACAAGCCCAAATTCAAGATACAAGCGCCAAGGAGCTGTCTCCTGAAGCCAAACGCTAACTTCCGCTTTCGGCTTCAGGAGACAGCTGCGAAGCGGCGCGCGTGTTTTAAAAGGTTGCAGCCGGCCTGGGGGGCTCGGGGGGGTGCTTGCAGCTTTCTTTCTTGCTCTTTTTCTTTCTCTCTTTTACCTTCCCTTCCTCTATTTCTTCTTTTCTTTCTCCTTCCCACCTTCTTCCCTCCCTCCCTCCCTTCACTCATTCCTCTCTTACTCTCCCCTTTCATAAGTTTCCTTGCTTCCTTCCTCTGTTCCTGTCCCTTCCCCCTTTCTTTCTTTCTTTCTTTCTTTCTTTCTTTCTTTCTTGCTCTTTTTCTTTCTCTCTTTTACCTTCCATTCCTCTATTTCTTCTTTTCTTTCTCCTTTCCACCTTCTTCCCTCCCTCCCTCCCTTCACTCATTCCTCTCTTACTCTCCCCTTTCATAAGTTTCCTTGCTTCCTTCCTCTGTTCCTGTCCCTTCCCCCTTTCTTTCTTTCTTTCTTTCTTTCTTTCTTTCTTTCTTTCTTTCTTTCTTTCTTTCTTGCTTGCTTGCTTGCTTGCTTGCTTGCTTGCTTGCTTGCTCTTTTTCTTTCTCTCTTTTACCTTCCCTTCCTCTATTTCTTCTTTTCTTTCTCCTTCCCACCTTCTTCCCTCCCTCCCTCCCTTCACTCATTCCTCTCTTACTCTCCCCTTTCATAAGTTTCCTTGCTTCCTTCCTCTGTTCCTGTCCCTTCCCTCTTTCCTTCCTTCCTTCCCACCCTCCGTCCATTCATTCACCCATCCCTCTCTTGATCGCTTAAAGCCGGTCCCTGGTGCAAAAAGGGTTGGGGACCTCTGTCCTACAGGATTGGGTGGCAGAGAAGTTGAACATATGTAAATTTAAAAGTTTAAGAAAGTTTACAAGTTAAGTGAAAGAAACTTCATTATTCATTTATATGTACATGTACATTTCTTCATTAAAAACATGTCTTTCTGCATAATTTAGACTAACTTTGTGAGTTTTTTGAGGGCTGGAACCAATTAAAATTATTTACATTAATTCCTATGGGGAAAAGTCGTTCGAGATAAGAGCTGCTCGACTTAAGAGCCCAGGTCCGGAACGAATTAAACTCGTATCTCGAGGTACCACTGTAATCTCATTTCAGTGTGAAAACAAAAACAATTTTAACACTGCATAGGTGATCCTCGACTTACAACAGTTTGTTAAGTGACAATTCAAAGTTTCAATGGCACTGAAAAAAGCGACATGACCATTTTTTCACAGTTAACGACCTCTGTAGCATCCCCATGATCACGTGATCAAAATTCAGATGCTTGGCAACTGGTTCATACTTATGACCATTGCTGTGTTCCAAGGTCATGTGATCACTTGCAACCTGACCAGCAAAGTCAATGAGGAAGTTGGATTCACTTAAAAACTGGGTTACTAATATATCAGCTGCAGCAATTCACTTAACTGTGGCAGGAAAGGTTGTAAAATGGTAGTAAATCAAGAATTATCTGTAGATAGAAACTGAAGGACAATAAAGAATCTGATTTCTCTTTGTAAAAAAAGAAGTGATCAAACCAAACATTTTAAAAGGGCACCATCAACTTAGGCTTAATTAGAGCAGACTGACTGCCACCTAACTTGAAAGGAAGCCTCAGGAGTTCTAGTTAAGTGGATAGGGCGTTGAGATGGGCGGCACAGATAATAAATAGCTGTCACATAATGTGTTACATTTTAGTACAAAAATTTTGTCAATTGTATGATGAGGTGTTTGCTAAGGGAATTTTATCTGCAGCATCAATCAGATGTGTTGCTAGACGCCATACATGCTGGCGTTGCGCTGGGCATGGGCGCGGGGCTAGAGCCTCCGTCCCGGCCCAGCCAGCAGGCCAGTGCCAGCCCCTCAGTGCCAGCATGTACGGCGTACAGCAATATGTCCAGCTGTCGCTGTCGGTGCCTCTGTCCTGGAGCTCTGGCTCGCAGCCAACCACCCTGCCACCGCCCCACGGCTACTGCCCGGTGCCGCTGCTGCCAGTGCCCTCCTGCCGGGTCCCAAAGCTCACCCGCTGCCACCGCCAGGGAAGCTCCAGCCGGGCGGGGGGCTGCAGCTGCTGGAAAACTTGGAAGGCGCGAAGAAGGAAGCTCAGCTTCCGGTCTCGCAACTTTTTGCTCTTCGCACCCTCAGCAAAAAGTTGCGAGATCGGAAGCTGAGCTTCTTTGCGGCACACCTGATCATGTAGTGTGCCGCAGCACACCTGATCATGTAGTGTGCCGCGGCACACTGGTTGGAAAGCACTGGCCTAGACTACGCAAAGATGTCTTAACTTCTATAGCAAGATCTTAAACTATGACAATACACAACAAAAAATAATACTTAAAATTTATTGGACTCCATTATGTTTATATAGAAAAGGACTCTGTTGGAGATATAATATGGACAGTGCTTCTTTAAAACACGCATTTTTACGATGTCCTTTTTACTTACTTAATTTTGAGAGAAAATGTTGGACTATTTGTGAAAAAAGCTAAATTTTTGAAAGGTAATGTTCTCCATAGAGGTTGGAGCTAGATAAGGGTTGTCCTTGTCCAATAACATGGAATTTAATTGATCCGGTCCACAATTGCCAAAGCATATCTCATTGCAGGTCATCCAGTTCCTTCGAACATCATGGCCCATTCTATGCACAGTGCATCCACTTTGTTGGCTTGGAAAGACCCAAGCTTCTTTGGAAGATGTTTGTCGAGCGACGACTTGAGCGTCTCCTATGCAGTTCATTTGACACTATAAGATTCACTCCTTTGCATCGACAAGGGCCGCTTTTGGCCAAAGTGTGTTACAACAGGTTGTGGAGGCAGCTTCTTGACTCAAGGGGTTTTTTATGCTGGATTAGCCCTCCCTTGGAACTTGCTTAAGCTTTGGTATGTTCCATATTTGAATGCCAGCTTCAACCTCTGCAGAGAAGGGGCGTTGACTTACCTGATACACCTTTTCTCGTAAGTTGGACCTAGCATCCAGTCCCTCCTGCTTGGTTTCTACTAGCGGTCTGTTGATAGGTATATTTTACTGATCTTGTAGCAGTCAGGCTGTTCCTGGATCCATGATTTTCCTCTGGTTCCGTTGAATAAAGTTTAAGTTCCAGGCTATTGTTCCAAGTTGAGTCTGTCTGGCTTTGTCTAAAGTGGGGATATAGTAAAGATGGTAGATGGAGCTACAAGGGAATTTGATTGACAGATTCAGTCCTCAATATGATTGGACGAGGACAACCCTTATTTGAATGCTACCTTCAACTTACGAAAAAGGACATATCAGGTAAGTCAATGACCCTTTTTTTGAATTACATACCTAATATGTTAATTGGACAATGTAGATTCTTTACTATGGCCCAAAGATTAGTATAGCAGCATTAGAAAGATAAATGTATGTCCCCAATTATTCAGTGGACTCCTGACTTCATTTGCCGGCTATTGAATTGCCTGTAGATTTTGCATGGATAAATATAATGATATATGTAACTCATTTTTACAAAATACAATAGGCTAAAAACAAATGACAATTATACCAATGTATTCTAAAGGTATATGCACCTAAATAATAATTATATTAGATAAAAAGATACCCAATTTTACTAACTCATAATATCCTTTGCTTTATTTTTGTTATTTATTTCATTTTTAAGCACTTTTAGATTTTTTTTCTTTCTGAATAATTTTTAAAAATTATAAACTGCTCAAAGTTACTGAGGGTTGGGAAGCGTGCATATTTAATAAATAATAGTAATTTTTCTTTGCAAATGGACCAGATTGTAATTGTCAGCCATTAATTATGCTTACATGAATATTTAAAGAAAGTACTCTTTTACTTAATATGTTTTTCACAACTGGCAAGAATACTTTCCTGGACTTGCTAATTGTAAAAGAGACTGACCATTCTACTTAACAAACATCTTAACCAACTCCTTCCTGTCCTATTGTATCAGAAAGTACCCTTTCTCTAGTGTAAAAAGCCCTTCAACCTTTTTCTTAAATTTGTTCTGCCGGACTCTCTGGTAGGAGCCTCCCAAAAATTCAAAGGTACAAATTTCAGATACATACACGTTTGAAAATTCAAAACAATGTTCTTTATCACAAAATTCAAAATAAACTAAGCACTCTTTTTGTATTGCAAAGAGCACTCGTCCCAAAACAACCTGGTAATTTGTACGAGTCCCTTATCAGTTCGTAAGTACTTAGCTTGCAGCTGTGAAGAAAGTCACAGCCGTTCTTCTTCCACGAAGTGAAACACACTTTGCTCTGCTTTGGTTTCAAAGTGGTGAAAAGTCAACAAACAAAGGCCGGAGTCAGCAAGACATTCATGAAACACAACGATCAGATAATTCTCCACAACGGCCAAAGCCACATGCTGCTATTTATAGCAGCAGCACTAATTACAGCAGCCCCTCCCAACCACAGGTGGCCTCATTTACTTTTGTAATAATCTTTTAGTTGTTGCTTCCTATGCATCACTCTATGCATGCGTGGATGTGTCATTAATTCTTGTTCAGAGTCCAGAGATGATACAGATGATTGATTTCCTCCTGGGCTGTCTGCCAAACTCTCCTCCTCCCTGTCACTCAGGCCTCCTTGGTCAGAGGAGACTTTGTCGGCAGATTCCACTGGGAGCAAAACAGGCCTGCAGTATGTGGATGTCTCCCCCACATCCACTTGCACATTCCTTGGGGCAGGAGCTGGGGCAGAGCTAACTACAACAAAATTCATGCTCAACATTTTTTTATTCAGGTCTCTGTCACATTCTGTGTCTGCCATTCCAGGGAATAACCCTCCCTTTATTGCTGTAGCTTCTCTTGCTCTGAGTATCCATCTCTTCATCCTGACTAACGCAGGGCTACCAACTGCTTCTACTTCCTTGGTAAAACATAATTTTGCTTGTTGAAGCACTAGCACCAACAGCATTGGAATGAGGACCTGCAGAAGAGCAAACATTTTTTTCCTAGTTTCTGTCTAACGTTGGGATTTAACTTGAAACTTCTGTGGACAGTATCAATATTGAAACAGTACGCCCATTACGTGCTCAGTTAAACAATTTAGGTAGCATTGTAACAGCAGCAAAAATAATCTACCAGCAGAGGGCAGCATGGCATACTTTTTTATCCTTTTTTTCTCCACAGCAGCTTCTTTTATAATTTACTCAGGGCTAAAATTCAAAATTATAGGAAAAGGTAGTATATCTCTTCTTTTATCTCTAAGCCACAAAACTATACATTTTTAATTTGACCATCATACCAGGCCTATTACTGCTTTTGTTTTTGCTGTTAGGGTGTTCAAAATTTATCTTTATTGTATTACCTTGCTATGTCACTTGCATGGAAAGGAATTGCTCTTGAGGATTGTTCCTTCCTAGATTTTAGGTAAAATGTCCCCCTTCCCCCACAAATCATGAGTGAAGGGCAGGCAGGGGTTGACGCTCTCACTGCTCCCGGTGTGCTGTGCATGCACCTTCTCATCTCTGACATTTGCGTGCACATATCCTGGTGACAATTTGTTTCTGCGTATGCCCAGGAAGCAAAATCTCACGAGGGGACGCACACATGAGATTTTGGTTAAAATCTTACTCGTGTGTGTTTTCCCTCACAAAATCTGGCTTGGATGAGGGTGCACGCCGACAGCTCGATTTTCACTATTGGTATGGCATCCTATTCTGTACCGGTAGCATCCCATTACTGGTGAAGGGGAGAATAATTACAAAGGAAATTCCATGGACACAAATGCTACATGTTCATTGTCCATCAGCTGCAAAGAAGACAGCTAACTTGGTTGTGGAGGACACGTCAATCAATAAAAGCCCGTTTGTGTAGTGATTTATTTATTTGTTTGTTTGTTTATTTATTTATTTATTTATTTTTTACTTACTTGCTCACTCACTCACTCACTTATTTATTATTTATTTATTTTTTACTTACTTACTTAATTTGCTCACTCACTCATTTATTTATTTATTATTTTTTACTTACTCACTCACTCACTCATTTATTTATTATTTCTTTTTTACTTACTTACTCATTTATTTATTTATTATTTATTTATTTTTACTTACTCACTCACTCACTCATTCACTTATTTATTTATTTATTATTATTTATTTTTTACTTACTCACTTATTTATTTATTATTTATTTTTTACTTACTCACTCACTCACTCATTTATTTATTTATTATTATTTATTTTTTACTTACTCACTCACTTATTTATTTATTATTTATTTTTTACTTACTCACTCACTCACTTATTTATTTATTTATTTATTATTTTTTACTTACTCACTCACTCACTCACTCATTTATTTATTTATTATTTATTTTTTACTTACTTAATTACTTACTCACTCACTCACTCACTTATTTATTATTTATTTTTTACTTACTCACTCACTCACTCACTTATTTATTTATTTTTACTTAGTTACTTACTTACTCACTCACTCATTCACTTATTTATTTATTATTTATTTTTTACTTACTTACTTACTCACTCACTCATTTATTTATTTATTTATTTATTTTACTTACTTACTCACTCACTCACTCACTCACTTATTTATTTATTATTTATTTTTTACTTACTTATTCACTCACTCACTCATTTATTTATTTCTTATTTTTTACTTACTTACTCACTCACTCACTCACTTATTTATTCATTTGATTTTTATGCCGCCCTTCTCCTTAGATTCAGGGCGGCTTACAACATGTTAGCAATAGCATTTTTTTAACAGAGCTAGGCTATTGCCACACAATCCGGGTCCTTATTTTACCCACCTCAGAAGGATGGAAGGCTGAGTCAACCTTTTGAACCACTGACCGTCAGATCTACAAATCAGCTGAAGTCCACTATGGAAGTTCAGTAGATGATTGAGCCAATCTCCCTGTCTTGTTTTAACCTAATCAACAGGTTTGTCGTTATGTCAAATTAAAAAAAAACATGGAGGTCTAAGTATTTGGATGACACTTCAGGTTCAAAGACAAAAAGTTTCCCCAGAGAATGTGAGATGCCTACATAGCACTTCTGAAACTCCTTAAATTAACTGTGACTTCTGCAGCTGCAGCACAATTCCAGGAAAAGACACAATTGGTTTAAAAAGAAGATGGACTAAATTGGATTAATGATCATTCATAGATTTGGCAGCTGTTTTGAATTAGCTGATTCAGGCTTTTTCCAATGACACCATGTAGATGGAGGATTGGTAAAGTAGCTGCCATCCCATCAATTGCCTTATGTTGTGCAGCAATCCACTGGAAAGGAACAATTTAATGGCTCATTGGGAGTACTTTGTCAACTAATGACTCAGGCTACATTCTTCATGTTCTGATTTGAGTTAATGGGGAAATAATTCAGTGAATGTTTGATCTAGAGAGTCTAGTCAAAGAGGCTGTAGGTACATCCTTCTTTGCCATTCACCCATAATACTTTCCTCCTGCTGAATGGAATATAAATCTTCAATTTATAGGTTTTAACTAAGAATGTGCCTTTAACTTCTTAAGCTAAGCATATATTATTCTTCACCTACTGTAAAAATAATACATTATGTGCAGGAATGGGTTCTCGCCGCCAGTTTGCTTCCTCATGCGCTGCATGGGCACGCCTGCCTACGCGGTGCTTAAAACCCAGTTTCTGTGCATGCGCAGAAGCAAAAAACAAGATGGCGACGCCTATGATGCCGCCGAGAAAGTCAGTTTGGGGGCATGTCCAGCCAGCCATCACTGCCAATTTGGCAGGTAGGGGGAAATTTCAGCTACCAGTTCTATAGAACTGGTCTGAACTGGCAGGAACCCACCTCTGGTACATGCTCTCTAGAATTGAATGTGCTGTTTCAAAATACTGGATTTGTGATACAAAAGCAAAGTACCATTCATATGCTTAGGAAAGGAAACATTTTGGTAATCCCTTTTTAAAAAAATATGATTGCCAAATAGAAAAGAAAAATTGAGAAGTGGTAGATGTAGATATATCAGAGAAAATAGATGGGAACATAGATAAGAACAAGGGAATGAAATCCAATGCACACACAAGCAGCTAACAAGTGAAGACAGTGCAGTTTATTAGTATAAAATAGTGTAACGTGTATTTGCACGACTTTATGTGCATATGTTTATAAACACACAAAAACACACATGCATATATATATATATGTCCATTTAGCATGAAAAAGTATAAATATGTAGTAAAATCTAACTTCATACTTAGAATGTAACTGAATGACTTACAAACTGTCCTATTGTGCTTGGATACAAAAAAAATGCTTTGTTGCTAGTTTCTTCCTTTTCCCATTTTTATTTATCCACAGACTTAGAAATGCCAAAAGCTTCTCTCCTTAATACTCCCAGTGATCCAGTCCTTGAATAAAGTGGAATTTGCTCTTCTATAGTCTCAAAACCACAGCTGCATTTTCTTTCTGCTGGCCCTTTTCTATGAATTCTTCTCCCTAGTAGTGGACCCTCTGGCTTGTTTCTCTCCCAGCTGCTGATACATCTGCTCCATGCCTCATCCAGTGACCTCTCCCTCCAGCAGCACCTCTTAGCAAACTTAGAAGATTTCCCCCTCCAACCTTCTGGCCACCTGCTCTGACTTCTTTAATAGTTTTTTTTAAAAAAAATCTGTGGTCCAGTACTTCTAAGAAATTTTAAACTGTTTTGCCCTTTAAATTTTTGAGACTGTATGCTTGTTCTCAGAACTTTAGATTTTGTGTCTGGTTGCATATATAATTATTTTTAAAAGAGATTGATTGACATAAGAGACAAAGTCTACATTTTCTAATAATTTTGATGAGCTAAAAGCAAAGTACAAAGATATAGCTAAATCTTGAGTCTTAGCAATATTTGCTCTACTCTTTCTTCTAGGGTTAGGGTTCTTCTAGGTATATCATAAGGGCTGTATTCAAATGGAATGCTGTGTCAAAATTTCAAAGCAATCGGTGAAGTACTTTTCGAGATTAGCCTTGCCTAACAAAGATACATTTACATTTTTATTAATATAGATGACACTAATGTCCCAGCTGATGTATCCCTGGTTTTCTCAGCAGAAAGGTCACATCCAGAAGGAAAACAAACAAGAGAAAAGGTATAGTTTAACATTGCACATAAACCAGTAATCCTTTATAGAGTGCATTGCTTCTACATTCAGCTTCTATCCCTTCCTTTTCCTAATGCTTTGCTTAAAGAATAAAACCAGAGACTAGATAATAAACGCTGGATTGTTATCTAAGGATATTTCACAATCACTGGGTATAACTGGAGACCTCACAGTCTTTTGTTCATTATTCTACTTTTTATACTATGTAGTTTTAGCAACCTGCATTGACTAGATAACGTTTTAAAGACTTAGAATATTACTACCTCCTATCCTTGAGTCTTCCCTTTATTTTTAAGTAGAGTATTAAGACTATTCAAAATCCTTCTGTATTGTTTTTATAGGAGGCAGCCATCACTTTATCAAGGAATTTTTTGTTAAAAAAACTTGCTCTAGACAAAGAGGATATCAATCACATTTTCACCAATCATCCATTGGTGAAAATGATTATAAAGCAAGAAAAGTGGAGGGGGGGGGGAGTTGTCTTAATTTTTCTTTTATAGCTATGTTTCTAGAATTATTAGAGATTGGATTTCTTTTTGTAAAGTTACATTTCATCAAGTTTATTTCACCCCATTGTGCAGTTTCCTTAATGCAAAATTCAAAATAGTCCACCTTTTTCAGTGGGACTCAGATTGCGAACAGGAAATATGTGAGCATCAGGTACAATAGCCTTCTGCGAATAAAACTGATTTATGCAAAATAGAAGGTCTTTTACAACAAGGCAGCTTTTAGTGGAATTTCTCCTGAATGGACAGATTTGAAATGAATGGCAGGACAGATTGTACTTTTTACCTGTTGTTAAATATATGTCTTGTTCAGCAGACAGCAGCTTGAAGACACAAAATAAATGAGAAAGATTTTCATTTGCAATGTTCTTTTTTTAATTAGCTTTGCAAAGTGGCAATTTAAGCCAGCACTTACTTAATCTGAATGTGCATGTGTTTTTAAACAGATATATTTCTATTTCTCTGAAAGATATGAATTAATGCAACACTGAAATGAGCAATTTATAGAACAAAAATCTAATTAACAAGAAGCAATTTAATTATAAAAGGGTTGAACTTAACAAGTGCTTAGATACAAGTATCTCCTCTCTCATATGTTAACACTTGTTTGGATGACACTGTTTTTAATACAGGTGATAAAACAAGTTTCAATAACTTGGGGCAATGCATCTGGAATTGAAAACCCGTCATTAAAAATTTCCATATATATGCAACAAAGAAGAAGAAAAAGTTAAAGCATCTTTCAGAAGTATCCATTTTCATCGATCATTTCTTACACAATTTCTGCAAATGTCATGGTTTTAATTTTATCTTTATTCTTTTCCATCTGAAGGACTAACTTGTTAAATGCAGATTTGGCTTTCCAAGTGGTAACATTTAAATATTTTCTATTATTTAGTCCAAGAGAATAACTGTTTTACATGTATTCATATCTATATCTATATCTATATCTATATCTATATCTATATCTATATCTATATCTATATCTATATATCTATCTATCTATCTATCTATCTATCTATCTATCTATCTATCTATCTATCTATCTATCTATCTATCTATCTATCTCTGTGCTTCATTTATGGACACTATTTTTATTTAAAATTCATTTTGAATATATCTTGCAATTACAGAATCATAAAATTGGAAGGAGACTTTCTAAGTACAGTGATACCTCATCTTACGAACCCCTCGTCATACAAACTTTTCGAGATACGAATCCAGGGTTTAAGATTTTTTTTGCCTCTTCTTCTGAACTATTTTCACCTTACGAACCCGCCGCCGCCGCCGCTGGGATGCCCCGCCTCCGGACTTCCGTTGCCAGCTGAAGCACACATTTTCGCACTGGTGGGATTCCCCTGAGGTTCCCCTCCATGGGAAACCTCACCTCTGGACTTTCGCATTTTTGCAATGCTGCAGGGGAATCCCAGCATCGCAAAAACGGGCACTTCACTGGCAACTGTAGTTTGCTGATATAAAGACATACAATTTATCTGGAATCTCAGCCAGTTTGGAAGTGGAAAAGAACTCAATTTGGAATCAAATCTGTATTTGATCAAATTTAATGTTTAGAATCTAATGTATCTAATGTTTAGAATCTAATCTAATGCTGCCCCTCTCCGAAGACTCGGGGTGGCTAACAACAATAAAGAAGACAATGTAAACAAATCTAATATTAAAAATAATCTAAAAAAACCCAATTTAAGAGACCAATCATACAAACAAGCATACCATGTATAAATTCTATAATTATTTATATTTATATTTCCTACTTGTATTTCTAAACCATTTCAGTTTTTTATAATTGCCTATTGCTTTTTACTTCTCTGGAGGATACTTAAATGCATACTGTTCAATCAAATGGCTTTGTCTACATTGCAAGTGGCAAATTAAATTAAGATTGCGGTATTTAATTTCCTTTGCTGTGGAAAATGTAATACACCATCAACCAATAAGAAAACAAATTCTAAAAAATTTGACCTGCCAGATGTCATTATTTGTTCTAAGCAGTTGGGGAACATGTTAGTATATGGTGGATGAAAAGTCTATGGAGCAGAATTTTGTTATCAAATTAGGATGAACATAATTATGTAAGCTTAAATATAACACTGCTATTATCACTGCTTCTGTAAGCATGAACAAATAGTACCTGCTGTTCTAAGATAGAACCAGTCATGGAAAGAGGGGTATATAATTAAGGAAAGATCCGAGGCAGTTGCCAGAAACTGTCAGGAGTCTGTCAGAAAGTCTGAATTACTGAATGAGAAATGCCTCAAATAACAAAATGGGCTTTTTAGGTGCATACGAAAGAAAGGGAAAGGCAAAAAGGTGACATCTTCCAAGAGGTAGGAAAGAAGTAATTTCATAACAAATGATGGCAAGAATATAGAACATCTTATATTTTATTTTACATCTACCTTGTCTCAGAAGAGAGATGAACCTAGTTGGCAATTGTTACACCATTAATGGAGGAAAGGTGCTTTTGTCAGAACAGAAAGAAGAAAGTAAAAGAATACCTAGCTAATTTAATCGAAGGCAAGCTTTCAGGACCAGATGAATTGGATCCTAGGCTACTATGGAAACTAGTAAAGATAGTTGGAGAACTAGAATCTTTGAGAACCTATGAAAGTTAAACTTATGGAGTGGTGGCACAATGCAGTGGTGGAATTCAATTTTTTTACTACTGGTTTTGTGGGCATGACTTGGTGGGCATGGTGTGGCTTGGTGGGCATGCTTGTGGGGTGTGGCAGGGGAAGAATGTGTGGGGGGGTGTTAAGTAGCAGTCTAAGGAGGAGCCAGAAGCAGTGGCTGTGATGGCCAAGGATTCCCTGGAGGAGCCAGATGAGGTATTGCATCAGACGTGACTCCAGAGAAGGGGTGGAAAAGTGACAATTATTGTCCGGAACAGTCCGGAACAGTCTTTGCCCTCGCAGGATCCCTGCCCCAGAGTTTGCTGGGTGTGAATCTCTCCTCTTGAGGTTGGACTCAGGGGTTCAGATGGGTTTGTTGTTGATGTACCTGCCTCCCAGCTGTGTTACAACAACCCTGCCTGTGCTCCTGGAGGTGGTAGCTGGGTTGGCAGTGGAGTTTCCCAGGCTTATGGTGGTGGAGGACTTCAACTTACCATTGCTTGGTGAGTCCTAGGATGCAACTCAGGAGTTCATGGCTTCCATGACAACCATGGACCTGTCCCAAGTAGTTCAAGATTCAACTCATAGGGGACACACACACTTGTCCTAGTATTCCTCTCGGGGCAGTGGAGACATGATCTGGAATTCAGAGGTATAGATGCTTCTCCCTTGCCATGATCAGATCATTTCCTGCTGAGGTTAGACTTTAAGGCACCACTCCCCCATTTCAGGGAGGCAGAGCCGATTAAGTGGTTGCACTCCAGATGCCTAATGGACCCTGAAGGATTCCGGGGAAATACCTGACTACCTTGTCCATAATTCGGCTGAGTCACTGGTGGTTACCTGGAACAGGGCATCATCAGGGGTACTGGACCAGATTGTGCCTTTGCAACATCTCCATGGCGATGGGTCCAGAAAAGTTCCATGGTTTATTGAGGAGCTCCAGGAGATGAAGCGCCAAAGAGATGTCTAGAGTGATGCTGGAAAACCAGTAACTCAGAATCTGACTGAACACTGTTAAGAGCCTTTATTAGAACTTATTTTGTGGTGATATGGGTGGCAAATGTTCACATTTTCCCGTACTAATTGCGTCCTCTGATTCATGCCCTGGCATCGTCTTTAGGGTAACCCTTCTCAATGCAGAGGGAATGGAGGAGCCCTTGCAGGGTAGAGCTGAGGAATTTGTTTAGTTTCTGTTGGATAAAGTTGCCCAGATTTGGATGGACCTGGACTCTGATTGGGAAATTCTGACTGAGATGACAGGAGTAGGTCTCAATCTTATTGTGTGGGTTGAATTTGATCCTGTGACTCCTGAGGATGTGGACATGGGAGCAATGAGTTCCTCCATGTGTTGATTGAACCCATGCCCTTCTGGTTGGTTTTGGCCAACAGGAAGGTGACACGAGGCTGGATCCAGGCTTTGGTTAATGTCTCCTTGAGGGAGGGGTCATTCCCACAACCATTAAATGAAGCAGTTGTGAGGCCCCTCCTCAAGAAGCCTTCCCTGGATGCAGCTGAATGAAAGAATTTTTGGTTCCGATCTGACTACAGTATGGAAACTGCTTTGGTCACTCCAATGGATGATCTCTAGCAAGCCTGAGATGGAGGTCATTCCTCTATCTTGATACTACTTGACCTCTCAATGCTTTTGATACCATTGACCATAGCATTCTTTTCCAATGACTAAGGGAGTTGGGAGTGGGAGGCACTGGGATATGATGGTTCTTCTCCTATCTCTCTGGCCAGTTGCAGTTGATGTTGGTAGGAGGACAGAGATTGAACCCTAGGGGTCGACCCTCTTTTGCAGGGTTTGGTCCTCTCTTCTATTTAGCATCTACATGAAACCACTGGGTGAGATCATTCGAAAACAGGGGGTAAGGTATCAGCATTATGCTGATGATACCCAGTTATATATCTCCACCCCATGTCAGTTCAGTGAAGAAGTGGATATGATGTGCCGGTGCCTGGGAGCTGATTCCAGAGGGCCGGGGCTGCCACAGAGAAGGCTCTTACCCTAGGCCCCGCCAGATGACATTGTCTTGTCGACGGGACCTGGAGAAGGCCAACTCTGTGGGACCTAACTGGGCACTGGGATTTGTATGGCAGAAGGCAGTCCCATAAGTAATCTGGTCTGATACCATGTAGGGCTTTCATGCAAGAATATCACACAGGAATAGGAGATTACCATCAAGAATAGTTATCATCAGGTATTGGTGAATATTAATTTGTCACCCAAAATGTCATGTGATATGTCTGTCATAGGTTCTCCATCACTGATCTAAAAAGTGATAATGATATTATCCATTCAGTCATGTCTGACTCTTGGTGAGTCTATGGGCTACATGTTCCTCAAGTCTTGCACTGCTTCTTTGAATTTCTTTCTGCTCTGGCTGGTGTCAGCTTTGATAGTATCCAGCCACCATGTACTTTGATAGCCTTCCCAACACAACGGCTTTCTCTGATGTATTCCAATCCCCCTATATGATATGGACAAAGTAAAAGTAGTAGAGAGATAAAGCTTAGCTGGTTATTCCCATGCCACACAGCCAATGAAGTGGATGCAGCAAAATGAAAGGGCTCTATACCAAATGGGGAGCAGCCCTTGAGCTGGCAGAGGAAGGAAACGAGTTATCAAAAATGCATTGGTAACAAGATCTATTTTTTTAGCCTTTTCTAAAACCAGCATGGATATCTGCCTTATCTTTTTTTATTTAGTACTCTTAACTTCATTGGATCATCCTTATTTCCCTAGCTAGCAAGTGGGGTGGGGGGTGGGGGAATACATTTCTTTGTACAATTTCTTTTCTTTGCTATTAGTGTTAGACTGACCTCTTCAGTATTAGACTGACCTCATCTATTTGACTACTCTGTCCTGCCCTAGATTAGCTGGCATTGTTTGGTTAGAATGTTTAGAGATTCTTCTCTGCATGTTCTACAGAAATGTGGAGCTTATTATTATTATTTATTAAATTTATATGTCACCCAATTCCCAAAGGACTCCTGGTAACTTAACAACAGAATAAAATATTTAAAAAATATCTTAATTAAAACATTTAAAACCTATACATATCATTCTATGGGAAGATCTCACTGATTATAGCTGTGAGCTCAAGGGCCCCAGGCCTGGGCTCTTCCATTATAGATACAACAATATTTACCATGATTGCTATGACAATAATGTGCCACTTGATACAAATAGGTAGAAATTCCATTGCAAATTATACAGTTATTATATCATTGACATAGATGTAGATGATATAGAGATATCATCTACATCTACACCAGAAATATCTATTTTAATCCTTTTCTCTCAAGAATTTCTCTTTGCTGATCTGCCAGATTTTACAGTATGTGATATATTTTCCTTTCTGGTCTCAGAAAAATGTTAATCAGGTTTAACTAATGTTTATATTCATATCCATATATTTATCAAGGCAGCAATTATTAGGGTGACAACTAAGTAAATCCATTTTGGCTCCAAGAATATGAGGATAAGTGGAAATGAATGAATTTCAAACAGTAGACTGAGTTGCATTTACCATTTGAGAGCATCAATAAAAATGAAAGCTTTAACTTTATACAGTATATAGTTTTCAATCACAGGACATACTTAAACATCTGTCTTTAGATCCTTGTCAAGTATGCAAGATAATTGACTTATCAGTTAGGCATCATCAAGTTTATTAGAAATTCAAATTCATTATTAGAAAGCAATGCTTGCATTGAGCAATGGTGCCATATGGTACTTTTTGAGAATTGAGCAAGATGTTTAACTCATGATATTTCTTGGATTCCTGACATGTTTGTAACGTGGAATCAAGACATTAAATTTATGTTTTTAAACAAGGGACTATGGGCTGGTTAATAGTAGTAATACATTAAAAATACAAACTGTGATACACAATAATGTCATATAAAAAGATGTAGGATGTTTGCTAATGTAACCTTCATGAACAGCTGATTTTCAAGCAGGTTATTTGGTCCAGTTTTATTCATACTGGAAAAGAGCATAGCTTGTATTTTCCTAGTTTACATAGACACAGCTGTCATTATCTTTTTTTCCCAGTGAGAATGTTATGTTATTTAAACATAATTTATTTTGAAGGCTGGATTTCAACTGTATGTAATATTATACAATTGCTTATAAGAGGGTTAGTCAGATACACAACAAGAGCTCACTGTAAAGTATAATGTATGTTATAAAAGCTGCCCAGTATTGGTAAGTGAATATAGCACTAAAAGTAATATGGATACCTAAAATACATTGCTGAATGGGCAAAGAGAGATTACAAATGAAATGTACAGATTTTGCTTCTTAAACTCTCAAAAGTATTTTTCCATTAATTTCATAATGGAATATGCTGTGAGCCGCCTCGAGTTCTCGGAGAGGGGCGGCATACAAATCCAATAAAATAAATAAAATAAATAAATAATCACTTTTTCTACCTATTGGTAGTAAAATCTAAAGTAAGAGTCATATCTAGCTTGAAATAATGTAATGATGTTCTTGGTAATTCATATATTTAAAAACTTCACTGGGTCCACAGTGAGTACTGACAATAAGCTACGTTACCCAGAGAAGGTTAGTAACTGATCATCATGAAGAAAGTTTACAAGTAATATGGGCTTCTACCTAAAAGACAATTAAAGGATAATGTTAGAAATTTGTGTTAGGCATTTTGGAATAATTAGAGCAACATTATGAAAAACAAACCATGTTAATTTTTTTAGATGCGGAGAAGGCCTCTGACAACTTGAACTGAACCTTCCCATTTAAAAAATGGGAAGATACTGATTTTGGAGAGGATTTTATTAAATAGGCAAATTTAATCTACACTTCACAGAAAACACAAATAAGTGTACATGGAGATCAGATACAAAAAGGGACAAGACAAGCCTATTGTATCCTGCCTTGTTTATTTTAGTTCTTGAAAGAAATTATTATCGAGAGAAATTATGAGAGTAATAGTGCCAGACTCTCTAACTCCACATGAAAACTTCGGCCTGACAAATAGTTTAAAATAGTCATACAAGTTAAGAGCTTTTGTAGATGTCTTGATTTTGGTTTCGGCAGACTATTTAAAGCAGGGATGAAATGCTTCCAGTTCAAGTGTGCCTGCCAGTGATTGGAGAGCTGATAGCGACAGCAGCGTGAGGCTTCACCTACCCTCCCAGATGCCACCATTTGGGTTCTTTTATCCTCTGTGCATGTGCAAAGCATTCTGTGCATGCACAGAGGATAAAATAACCTGAATGGCATCATCTGGGTGGGTGGGAGAAACTTCATGCTGCCATCACTACTGGTCTCTGACCACTGGCAGGCACACCTGGACCGGGAGCATTTCACCCCTGATTTATAGGGAAATGAACATGTAAAAGAGGCTTTAAAATGGATACAAATACCATTAATTAATGCATTAATTCAGAAGTATAGCTGCAGTCTTTTCTTTTGGAACTAAGGACAAGTAACTAGAAGAAAGTTATGGAGCTTTGTTTTTATGTATGATAACCGCAACAATACTATTGTATGAACATAAGGGAATACATGTAGCTCAGGGTTGAACTGTGAAGTTTTTGATGCTCTCTGAGCTGGGTTGTTTTCGTGTATACATTTTATTAACTGACTATATAACATCTTCAGTACATTAAGAACTCCACAGACTATTACGTGATTAAAAAGACATGGTCAAACATCTGGCAACTCCAAATCTCAAACAACAAATGTTCTGTCCTACATATTGGCAAAAAGAATCAGAACACCAAATACAAGCAGAATAAACAAGATCTTTCTGATGACCCTCACTCTGTCAAAGACCTTGGAATACTCATATCAAATGATCTAAGTGCCAAATTCCACTGCAACAACATTGCCAAAAAGACTTCAAGAGTTGTTTACCTACTCTTACGTCGTTTCTTCTCTGGTAATATCACATTACTAACCAGAGGGTACAAAACATTTGCCAGACCAATCCTTGAATACAGCTCACCTGTCTGGAGCCCACACCACATACCGGACATAAATACATTAGAAAGTGTCCAGAGATATTTTACTAGAAGAGCCCTTCACTCCTCTACTTGCAACAGAATACCTTGCGCAATCAGACTTAAAATCCTAGGCTTAGAAAGCTTAGAACTACGTTGCCTTTGGCAGAACCTAAGCATAGCTAATAAAATTATCTGCTACAACGTCCTTCCTGTCAATTACTACTTCAGCTTCAACCACAACAATACACAAGCACACAACAGATACAAACTCAAAATGAACTGCCCCAACTTGATTATAGAAAATATGACTTTAGCAACAGAATGGTTAATGCCTGGAACTCACTACCTGATTCTGTAGTTTCATCACCAAGCTCCCAAAACTTTACCCTTAGACTGTCCACTGTTGACCTCACCTGATTCCTAAGATGTCGCTAATGCACCAGAGTGCTTACCATTTCTATCCAATTGTTTCCTCTTATCAGTACCCATTTTATGTATATAAAAAATGTTATACTGTATCAATGTATATTACAAATATGTACTTGACAATTACAAATTAAAAAATAAATGGTGGAAAGATTTGACAGTCCACAATGAAATAATATTTGATGTAGATGATGAACCTTGCAGAGTTGGCTAAATTAACTTTCTTGATAAGAGAAAATACAATATCTACATTTACAGTTGGCTGGAAACTCCGACTATAGGAGAAAAAAGTGCACTTGCGATTTGTCATTTTAAAAGATAGGGGGGGAGGAAGGATGATAGAAAAAAGTGAGCTTTTTTATAATCACAAAATAAGAGATAATTCTGTATTTGTGCAGAGATAATTGGAAACTTTCTATTATTTTCTGTTTCTTACTATATTTTTGTTCTTTCTTTTTGCCTTCCCTTTTTTCTGTATTTTTAAAAATGTATTAGTTTGTGTAAGTTTTCTCTTGAAAACCTATAATAAAATTTATTTTAAAAGGAAAAGAAAACAGTCTATTTTCTTTTTTGCTTTTCAAGAACCATGGAGGTACAGTGTGTAGAAAGCAGTATTGCAGGCTACATCTCCTGACTGCCAGCAGTTGATCCTGACCAACTCAAGGTTGACTGAGCCTTCCAAGGTTGGTAAAATGAAGACCCAGATTGTTGGGGACAATAAACTGACTCAATAAACCGCCAAAAGAGGGCTGAACGTGCTATGCTATTGTGCACAGTTTTGTTAATATAGTGTTACCTCTATTTATAAACTTAATTCATTCCATGACCAGGTTCTTAAGTAGAAAAGTTGGTAAGAAGAAGCATTTCCCCCCCACAGGAATCAATGTAAAAGCAAATAATGCGTGCGATTGGGGAAACCACAGGAAGGGTGGAGCCCTGTTTCCTCCCAGGAGATTCCTAGAGAGGCCCCAGAGAGGCTTCTCCCTGCCTTTTCCGGTTGCGGTTTCAGAGGTTTGGGTTTCTAAGTGGAAAATGGTTCTTGAGAAGCGGCAAAAAAATCTTGAACACCTGGTTCTTATCTAGAAAAGTTTGTAAGTAGAGGCATTTGTAGGTAGCGGTACTACTGTAACTCTTAAAAACTGTAATGACTGAGCAGTTTTTATGAGCACATGAAGGGCTTCTCCATATACAGCTTCAAAGCACTCATTTGCTTTGCTACTTGCACATTCCATTAGTCCTGCAATGTTCTCATCAAGAAGCTGACATGCTAAGTTGGCACACTGCTGTATGAATAATTCACCTGGTGCCATTAAAGTCTGGCTTGAGAAATACCTACCACATTGGTAGGAATCACAGAGCAAATTATTAGTGACATTGCTTTGACAGTAATGTCAGTATCAGCAACGATGTGCAATGGACTTGATCTCTACAGCCATTGGCTGAATATAAACAGACTTTAAAGACTTTTTTCCCCTAAGGATAATTTGTGTGTTTGGAAAAAGCTGATTCAGTGATGAATTGTAGCTAATATTAAGTTATTGGAAAAAGTATAAGAGTACACAGAATGAAGAATCATGCCCAATGTGAAAAAGAATGCAGTGTTTTATGCAATTGCCATGATTTGGATATAATCCCTTATGGAAATAAAAATTGAGCAAGTAGCTATGGATGGGCTTGTTGAATAGCAGGCAGAAACTGCTATTGGAAAAATGGTATAACCTTTGGGATGGAAAAATAATTCCACTGGATGGAACCTTTGATATTTTTGGCTTTACATGAAACACTTTCTCTGGGTCAATTTGTGGACTTTCCCAACTAAGTTTGTTGGATTATAACTCCCCCTACATATCCAACAAACACACTCAAGTTGTTCCAGCTAGATAATACTTGGGGAATTATTCTTCATTACATTATTCTCAAGCTTGCTGTGAAGAGAAAAATGTCAGAATTCTAGGACTATTTTCACTTGCCATCCAAAGAATGTGAACAACCACAGATGTCAGCATAGTATTCTTTGCCTTTTACATTCTAAATAGCAATACACAATTGCACAACTATAGTATCCTCAAGATAAAACACCTGCTTAGAATTGCTTGCATTCAGTACATAGTTGTCTTCAGATACCAGATAAAACAGCTACCACAGGGATGCTAGTCCAATTTAGGAGAACTGGTTGATATAATTGTGCTATTATTACAGCAACTAAGCCAAAATTTCACATTATTTTCTGATATTCAGACATGGTGAGAAAGAAAATCTGGAATGTATCTGACTAGATCAGGCTTTGTACGTATAAAAAATAGGATTATATTCTAAGTTTTCCAGACAGCACTTTTGTTCAGGCAGAGCAGGAAAAATATAAGATTTGGGCTCAATTCTAATTGTATTGAAAATACTGAAACTTAGCTACTTAATAAAAAATTAATTCTATTAATTTGTATATTATAGAGTTAATAGTGTACATAACAATGGTTTAGAGGTGGATAATTGGGTCACCTTTTATCTATACTTATTCCTATTTAGTTCAATAGGACTTTGGCACAAAATTATACTACATCAAACCAATTAAGCATGGCTAGTGGGTTGGGATTGCAGCTGGTACAGCTCTGTACAAAACTTTAGAAACAGTTTTAATGATTTAACTGTGTATTCCAGTAGTTTTTAAAAGGGGAGAATTCAAAATCTCTCTAAATATTCAGACTTTTATCCAAGAGGGATAACAAACTATTTCTCCTGTTCTTTTCTCCAAGTACAAGAAAATAGGATAACTATTCTAACTTCTTTATTATCAAGAATGTTACTCTCTTCACAAGGAATTCTTTATGTGGAAGACGTTTTAGAAATGGTATTTTTCTCAAGGATTTCAATTAAGCATTAGTTTAATTTATTATTTAGAGCTGATTCCTGAATTTGGAATATCATGATGATGAGCAAATCAATCTTATCTGAAATTTTAAGGTCATGGGATCCCATACTCTGAAACTGGCTATATGACTGTTATTGTGATTCACCATTTTAAAAAGTTTGTGGAAATTATATAAGCTTTTTTTTAAAAGTCCATTGGTTCATCCTACTTATTAACTACCAAGCAACTTGGTATTCCCGATATTGAAAAGCTCCTATGATGAATTATTGTTGAAATTGGTTGTTGCTTAATTTATATAACCACCAACCTATTTTTGGGTGCTTATGTTCTCAACCTGGAAAAGTGCAAAAACCATCAGTTTATATGACTAAAGTGAAAAAGTGCTAATGTTTTAATTCTGTTAATATTACATTACAGACTAGGCTAGGGTATTTTTGAAGCAGGTTACTCTGCAACTAATTATGAAATATTGAACATGGTATGTAAAAGACACATGATTTGTACATGTCATGATTATACAGTTTTTCTTCTCTCATATACCACTTATAATACCTCAAACCTGTTGTGGTTAGCTCTGGCTCAGCTCCTGCCCCAAGGACTGTGGATGTGGGGGAGACATCCACATGCTGCAGGCCTGTTTTGCCCCCGGTGGAATCTGCTGATGAAGGCTCCTCTGACCAAGAAGACATGAGTGACAGGGAGGAGGAGAGTGTGGCAGACAGCTCAGAAGGAGATCAATTATCTAGCTCCTCCTTGGATTCAGAACAAGAGTTAATGATACAGCCATGCATGCGGAGAGCGATGCATAGGCAGCAACAACTGAGAGATTATTATCAAAGAAAATGAGGCCACCTGTGGTTGGGTGGGGCTGTGGTGATTAGTGAGGCTGCTATAAATAGCAGCCTGTGGGTTTGGCCATTGTGGAGGATTATCTGATCCTTGTGTTTCGTGACTGTTTTACTGACTTAGACCTTTTGTGTGCTGATTTTTCCCCGCTTTGAAACTAATCCAGGGCAAAGTGTGTTTCACTTTGTGAAAGAAGAAGGACTGTGAATTGCCTCACAGCTGCAAGCTAAGTATCACAGAACTGATAAGGGACTTGTACAAATTACCAGTTTGTTTGGAGACAAGTGCTCTTTGCTATACCAAAAGAGGGCTTGGTTTAAGTGAATTTTCATTATAAAGAACATTGTTTTGAATTTTCAAACGTGTGTGTGTCTGAAATTTGTACCTGTGAATTTTTGGGAGGAGTCTACCAGAGAGCCCAACAGAACAAAACCATTCCTTTATCATATTCATTCACAGGTCACTTTTGCCTACTTGTAACATCCTCCTGTGATGCTGTATAAAGGGAAGAGCTTGCATAATTTTGTCATTCTAACAAACCCATAAAATTTTACAGGGTATTTCTATGGGAGGGTTTATATGTGTACAGAGCTGGTTCTTGGCAAAGGCTGAGTTGGCACCAGTCTAGGAGTGCTAAATTTTAGGGGGCACCGAAACTGAAAAGACTTCTGGAAATAAACCCCCACAATTAAAAGACCATTTTATAGAGCTTCCTTTCCTAGAAAACATTAGACATGTGAAAATTTGAACAAGTGGTCAGAAAGCTGTCATCTCAGAACCACTGCACCACATCTTTCAAAAATCCTGGAATACCAGGGAACTACGAGAGGACTGGAAAAGAGCTGATATGGTTCCCATCTTCAAAAAGGAAAAAAACAAACAAAACCCAGACCCTGGAAATTATAGACCAATCAGCCTAACATCAATATCTGGGAAGATGCTGGAAAAGATAATTAAAAAGCAGATCTGCCAATATCTAGAAATGAATAAACTAACACCTAGCAGCCAGCATAAGTTTGTTAAATCATGCCAAACCAATCTTATTTCATTCTTCAATACAGTCATTAAATTAGTAAACCAGCGAAATACATGGACATAATATACTTAGATTTCAGCAAGGCATTTGACAAAGTAGACCACAACCGACTTCTTTGTAAGCTAGAAAAAGGTGAGATAAACAGCTTCATAACCAGATGGATTCACAGCTGGCTGACAAACCATATTCAACTAATAGTCCTTAATGGGTGTAAGTCTACATGGAGAAAAGTAAGCAGTGAGGTACCATAAGGTTCCATCTTAGGTCCAGTACTCTTCAATATCTTCATAAATGACTTAGATAAGGGAACAGAAGGGGAGCTTACCAAATTTGCAGATGATACTAAGCTGACAGGAAAAGCTAACGCCCTAGAAGATCCACATGGATTTTGACAGACTTGAACACTGGGCCCTATGTAAGAAAATGAAATTTAATGTAGACAAAAGTAAAGTCCTAAACTTAGGTAAGAAAAACCAAAAGTATACATTTAAATAGGGTGAAATCAGACTTAACAGGGATTTTGGAATCTTAGTAGACAACCAGCTAAATATGAGCTAGCAGTGTACAGTGGCAGCCTAAAAAGCCAATGCGATCCTAAACTGCATTAACAGAGCTATACAATCAAGATCAAGTGAGGTACTAGTATCACTCCATAAAGCCTTAGTTAGACCACACCTAGAATACTGCATATGGTTTTGGTCAACACACTATAAAAAAGATGTTGAGACTCTAGAAAAAGTGCAGAGGAGAGCAACCAGGAGGATCAGGGGACTGGAGATTAAAATCAGTATTGGGCTGCATCATGGACAGTCCAGTATGCCATCCTGGTAAGAAAAATGGAGATGCATATGCATCTCCATGTCCTTGACACAGGCACCTGCATGAGATTCATCTTCTGCGCAAGCGCAGGATGCAAAATCTCATGCAAGGATGCTTGTGTGCATGAGATTTCACTGTTTTTCAGTGATTTCTTTGCTTCCCCGCATGTATGGAACCCAAAAAACCACCCCAAAAAAAGGGCAAATTCTCACGTGCGTAAGCCTCCTCGCAGGAGATTTCACTTCCTATGCATTTGTGGAAGCCAAATCTCATGCAGGCATGCACATGGCTGCACCCTGGATGTGCACCCCCTCCCCGCTGGTCACTGGTAGTGCACTGGTAGCACCCGCAATGGGGAGCCCTTCACTGACTAAAACATATGAAGAACAGTTACAGGAACTGGGCATGGCTAGTCTAGTGAAGAGAGGAGACATGATAGCAGTGTTCCAATATTTGAGCGGGTGGCACAGAGAAGAGGGGATCAAGCTATTCTCCAAAGCACCTGAAGGACAGACAAGGAATAATGGATGGAAACTCATCAAGGAAAGACTCAACCTAGAAATAAAGAGGAACTTTCTGACAGTGAGAACAATCAAGCAATGGAACAGCTTGCCTTCAGAAGTTGGGGGAGCTTCATCACTTGAGACTTTCAAGAAGAGATTGGATTGCCATTTGTCAGAAATGGTATATTATTATTATTATTATTATTATTATTATTATTATTATTATTATTATTATTATTATTATTAATTAGATTTGTATGCCGCCCCTCTCCGTAGACTAGGGGCGGCTCACAACATACAATAAAACAATTCATAACAAATCTAATACATTTAAAAAAAAGAAAGAAAGAGATGACGAACCTTTTTTTGCTCAGGTGCCCAAAAGGCACACATGTGCGCAATAGCACATGTGCATGTGCCCACACCCATAATGCAATGCCCTCCCCCATGCATGCACACACATCACGCTCCCCCCTCGCGCATGTATGTAGGCTTCACAGATGCCCCAAGATTTCCGCTAGGTTCATTGGACTGTTTTTTGTCCTCCCGCACCAGTATATGATGCCTGATTTAACTCAACCATGTCGGTAATGACTGTAGCTTTGTTGCTTATAATAATAATTACATGTAATAAGATGACTAATTAGATAAAATAAGTAATTTGCATAAGTTTATAAAGAAAACTTGTAACCCTGTCCCTCTCTAGGTGAATGCTTCCAATATTGAATTGGTCAATAAATCTATTTGTCCTTCAGTATAATAGTTTTTTAATCTCCAGTTTAAATCCAACCTAGAACTGAAAATTTCTCCTTGGGAAAGCTGTCTGTTACTGATGAAGTGCATGCTAGGTTTTGAAGCATTGAAGAGTTTCTGATTTTCTCTTGTAGGTCATTGAGTGGCTACTTTCACCTGAGTCAGTGGAAGTTGTTGCAGGACTATAAGAAGAATATAAGGCCACCAGTTTCCTGTAAATAAGTGAATTTAAAAAAACAACAGAAGTTTGGTATTGGAGTTTAGAGAAAGAAATCTGTAAAAAATCCCCTTGCTTTTAAATCAAATTTCACTATTCTGAGAATTGTGAAGAGAACAAGAAATAATGCAAACATTTGATTGATGGTGTCTTAAAAAAACATACATATAGTTTTCAGTGCCCCAAATAACTGGTAGTTGAAGAAAAGTAAGAGCACTAGAGCAATAACTACTTATATTTCAGCTAGGATGAAGATTTATCAGATTAAGTGACAAAGATATTACAGGAGCAGCTGGCAAAGAAGAAGCTTTAAAAAAGAACAGGAGCAAGCACAGCAGATGAAAGTGAAAACTTGAAACTGAATATGAGTCAGCAGAAGGATACGGCTGCTAAAAAGGCAAATGCAATTTCAGGCTGCATCAGTGAATTACAGCGCAGTTTCAAATTATGGAAGGTAATGTTTCCACTTATTCTGCGCTCTCAATATTTCATTGCAAATATTGTATCGAGCTCTGGAAACCTTTTAAGAATATCTGATACTTACTGGAACAGATTCAGAGAAGGAAAAAGACAGTGTTTCTATTCCCTGTAGCTAGAAACTCTCTTTACAATGTGAGAGAGACTGTACCTCTGCATTTTGTCATTTACTAAGATGTTTTGCTGAGATGTAATGGAATGCAATATTGAATACATATTGTCTACACCCATAATGACGAAACTATGGCACGCATGCCACAGGTGGCATACGGAGCCATATTGGAGGGCATGGGAGGCTTTGCCCTATGTCAGCTCCTGGAGGTGGAGGAGGCCATTTTCATCCGCTCCAGGCTTCAGGAGCCTATGAATGGCAAAAAAAATATGGCCGAATGGGCCTACCAGAGATTTGGAAATGAATTCCCGGTAGGCCTGATGGACCATTTTTTGCCTTCCCCTGGCTTCAGGAAAGTTCAAAAACAAACTTCCAGCTGGTCCATTGGTCCTATTTTTCGCCATCCACAGGCCCTGGAGGCTTTCCTGAAACTTGGGGAGGTTGAAAAACGGCCTAATGGGTTTACTGGAAGTCCAGAAGCTTCAATGAGGCCTACACACATGCATTGGGAGGGAATGTGTGTGTGGGGGTTGTGCATTCATGCACTTTTGGCACCTGAGCAAAAAAAGGTTTGCCATCACTGGTCTACATCGGGGTAGGCAAAGTTGGTTCTTCTATGACTTATGGACTTCAACTCCCAGAATTCCTGAGCCTATCATACCAGCTCAGAAATTCTGGGAGTTGAAGTCCACATGCCATAGAAGAGTAAAAATGGAGATAGAATATGGGTCATACCTGGTGTTTGATTGTGTTTATGTAGAAAAACAGAGAATCAAAGTAAAAACATATGGTACACCAGTTATCTTGGGAAATAGGGAGCTTCCTAAATATTTGTTTGAAGATAAAATATCTGACTAGACTAACAAAATTTGTTTTAACCTATTATAAAGGACCATTGCAGATGAGGCAGAAAATATCTCAGGGAATGCAAAATAGACTTAATTCCCTATACACCCTTAGAACCTTGCTTATGCTATCCTTTTTGCAACTGCCTTTCTCTGCCTCAGATTAAAAAAAACACCATGCACGTCAGAAACAGACATTGTGTGAATGCAAATCTAAAGGGATTGCAAATCTAGCATGATATAAAATTAAGCATTTAGTATACCATGATCAGTGTCTGTGACTGCACATCACATATAAAGCCCATCACAGGTGTTCTAACATGAGGGACATTGAAAACATGCAACCAATCCTTAAGTTGTTGCAACCACAGAATGATAAAATAGACTTTACTTCTCAGCATTGTAGAAGATGAATCACAAAATGAAAAAATTAAATGCAGAAGCCTATTGGTTAAATAATATTGCCATACAATTTTACATTCGGTTCCTTCTCCAAGTCCTGTCAACCAGACAATGTCATTTGGGGGGGCCTAGGGAAAGAGCCTTCTCTGTGGGAGCTCCGGCCCTCTGGAATCAGCTCATTCATACTGGCCCCACCCTCCTCGCCTTTCAAAAGAGTCTCAAGACTCACTTATGTCACCAGGCTTGGGGCTATTAGATATAGACCACCAGGCCAATAAATGTGATGTATGGCTGTGATTGAATTGTTTGATTAGATTTAGATTATATTTATTGGATTTATATGCCGCCCCTCTCCACAGACTCGATTGATTTTAATATACTGGGTTTGTAGGTTACATAGTTTTTAAATTAATTAGATTTGTTTTATATTCACTGTTTTATACTGTATCCTGTGAGCTGCCCCAAGTCTTCGGGGAGGGGTGGATACAAATCTAATAAAATAATAATAATAATAATAATAATAATAATAATAATAATAATCATCATCATCATCATCTTACATCCAAAGGTGAAATTTGGCCATCTATCTGGCCAAACTAATTTAGTTCCTGCTTCATGAAATTGTAAACTAAATTAGTTGAAAGCACTTTTTATGAAGTCCATTGATTCAAAGTCTCTGTGAAACTATTCTTGGCCACAAAACATTCAAGAGATAAATCTAGGATTATGTGGTTGAATAAACTGTGAAACAACTCTCTAAAAGTCCAATCTCTCTTTAAGCTTGGCTACTGTAGCTTCTTAAATTGCGGTAAGACTAGCAATAGCAGTGAGAGTTTAACTATTTCCTTTTTTAAAACTGCTATTACTTTTGCTTTTGTACTCACTATAAACTCCTTGTAATTGTATCTTTTCATTGCAATATTGAATTATATTACTTGAATTAATTTGATGTGCACTGCAATAAAGTGTTTTTTTTTAATATGAAGCAATATTTGACATTTGAACGTATAGCTCAATTTTTAATTCTTATCTGCTCCTGTAAAATGCGTGGCACTACATCCAAACTATCAAACTGACACAACATTCAATACATTCATTGATTACTACAGGCTTAACAGTAGTATAAATTGCCCTCAGTACTATACATTCAATCCAACTTCATAGGATTTTTGGGAACCTTTTCTTTGGGACACCAAGTATATGCTGGATGGTTTAAATATTATATGCATGGTGAACTATTGCAGAATCTCCTTTCATACACATTCCCACAACTCTAGTTAGCTTGTTTGATGTAACATCTATTGACCCTGAATATGGTTTGTCTCTCTGATTCTGATATCCTGCTATTCACTGGACTCCAGGCCCCGGCATCATCCTTGTTTTAGTGGGCCCTTTGATTAAATGAGGGTGACTTTAGTTGATAATCTTTCTTATGTCTGGTATCTAAATAGCCTTTCATATTTAGCAGTTTGATTAACATGTGTAGGGTTAATGAAGCATTTTAGCGAAGGTAATTTCATCCAGTTTTGTGTTCACTGGTGCTTTTAGGCTAATTTCAACACAGGGATTTGTTTAACTTGTTTACTTCAAAGGCATAGCAAGGTTACAAAAAGAGTAACAATAAAAGGACAGGTGTCAAACGACAAAGCAATAATTGATGCAGAAAGAAAGAAATGAAATGCACTTAAAATGGTAAGGTGGTGCCAAAATGGTTTTAACATTAAAGTAAGGGCTCAGTCTAATTAATACTAAAAATATTTTATTCAGAGAACTGTGACATTTTTGCACTCTTAATTTTTTTCCTCCCTGAAGAATGTATACTCTGTGAGATACAATTTTACATAAACTGAGACATATTGGAAGAATGTATGAAGAAGTGTATTTGAAACAATAAATTAAACATTCATGTGAGTTTAGCAATATAATAAGCAGGCCTGATTAGTCAACCCCCCTCTGATTTCTAATAGTTAATAATTACAGTGGTAAAACTGTGAAAACCAGAGAATAGCAGAAAAGGCAACAGTAACCCAGATACCACTCCAAACACCAAATATATTTCCTGAATGGAGCTTGTGGTGTATGTTCTATGTTCTGAACTCTGACTCTTAAAGGAACAAATTTATTGAGCCAGAGGCATGTTTTCTGAGGTGAATTGATTTTTTTGATGTTAAGGTCACATCCCATTCCCTCAGTAGCACTTTCTTTAGGAATCTTAGAGAAGAAAGATGTTTTTTCCAGGAGAGAGAAATATTTCTCATATTTGGTGAATCAGCAAATTTACTTTTTTTCCAAGTTAAATGTCCAGGAAGACTTCAAACAAAGCCAGTTTCAATCCACGTGGTTCTTATCAAGTTATACTTTTAACTTTTGGATGGGCTGGTAATCATAACAGTCAAAAGTCATGTAGGCAGATTTGTCATATGTCCACATTCTTACGTTAATAGAGTTGCTATTCAGATAGTCCTTTCTTAACTGCTACAATTGAGACTGACAACTCTATTATTATTATTATTATTATTATTATTATTATTATTATTATTTGTTCGATTTGTATGCCGCCCCTCTCCGAAGACTCGGGGCGGCTCACAACATGTAACAACAAATCATAAATAATCCAACAGTTTTTAAAATGTTTAAAAATTTAAGAGACCCCATATACTAACAGACATACACACACGCATACCATATATAAATTAAACATGCCCAGGGGGAGATGTTTCAATTCCCCCATGCTAAGCCTTATGGTTGCTAAGAGGAAAATCATGTGACCACAATGGGTTTATTACGACTTTACTTCTCTTTGATTGTTAAGTGAATTGTTGTGAAACATCACGTGACCACAACTTGCAATTTTACTTTTACATTCTCTGTGAACTCTGCTTGTTTCAAGCCAGCTGCGAAATATATAAATGGCAATCTCATGACTGCAGAATGCTGCACTGGTCATAAATGTGAGGATTAGTTATGATAAACTATTTTTTACACCGTTGTAACTTTAAATAGCAGTCGGTAGGTGAAGATTACTTTTATTCCCTTTTATCAGTAGCTTTTTGCCTTCTTTCTGGAAATGCAATAACTAGAAATGCTTGCTTCATATGTACCACTTTCTGCTTGAGAGGAGCACAATGCCGAGAATGGGAAAAGCACTTGCTATCATGCAGTGAACTGCAGATGCATCAAATTGTTCTAATTGCACAGCCACCGTTTATATTCATTTTGCTCACTGGAAGAGAGAGATGGTTATAGGTAGAGATGTCCAGCTTAGAATCCTATCTTCCTGAGCCAAAAGATGGCACTGTTTTTCTATTTCTCTTGCAAAAATCCACTTCAATTCAGGATTGAGCTTCTCTCAATTTGTTGTTTTTGCAAGGCTTTTTGTAAAATAAACCCCATTATTTGCAAAGGCCAAACAACAGCTTCTGCTGTACCTCTTTTGACTAGGAAAAAAATAGCTATAAATAAAATCACATTATTTGGTTCAAAATAGCACATGAAAGGAGCAGTCCTAAATAATAAATGCCTGGTGTTTGGAGCACGGGTATTACATTTAGTTGACAGACTTCAAACTGCCTAGAATTAATCTGTGGTCTATTTACAAATCAAAAACTAAATATAGTAAAATGGCTATTAATAAAGGAAATATTTCCTCCTTTATCTTTTCCCCACCCTTTGAGAATCGCTATGCGAGCATTTATGACTTATAGACTCAGATTCAGAATCTGAAGCACTGGATACTGCTTATACTTATCCAGACCGTAATTGCACAATTTATTTCAGTATTGTCAAAATTAAGTGGCAGCAGCTCTGTGCAGTGTTCCCTCTAATTTTTTTTTTGGGTGGGCGGAAAAGTATAGTGTCTGAGCAGCAGTCCCTTCAAGACTGGGTGGCACAGAAATAATAAATAAATAAATAAATAAATAAATAAATAAATAAATAAATAAATAAATAAATAAATAAATAAATGAATGAATGAATGAATGAATGAATGAATGAATGAATGAATGAATGAATGAACAAACAAACAAATAAAAAACCCACCCTGTTTTGCCTCAGAGAATTTCAAAATAAAATATTGTACTGTGTGTCTATAACAGTGAGCTCATAATAGGGCAACTCTATCAATATCAAAATGCCACTTAAATGGTTGAGCTAGTTTCAAACTAGATTTTGATTTTCTTTCTCTCTTCCTTACTCCCATTCTTTTCCTTTCTCTTTTCCTTCCTCTCTTTTTTCTATCTGTTTCTCTCTCTTCCTCTCTTCCTCTCTCTCTCCTTCCCTCTCACTCTTTCCCTCTCGGCTTCTGGGCAGGTTTGGAAAACTCTGAGTTGATGATGATTTTTAAGTGAGTGATTGCTCACTGCTCAGCTTAGAGGGAACTATGGCTCTGTGGAATTTTATTTCCCAGACCTATTGGAAAATTCCAGAAATAGAATCTTGAATCTGCTTGCAAACTATGGTTTGCCATCAAACTATAGTTTTTACATCACTTACTTCTTGAAACCCATTGTCTACCCAGGACTATATAGATAATGATATACAGCCAATGCCATTGCTGTTTTGAGAAAGTTATTTTCGATCAGAAAGGGAGATGTATGGCTATGAAGGACCCCTTTCAATCTCTTCTCTAATGTTTTCCCTTTGCACACCATTAGAAATCCTAATTAACAACATTTGAGCCACCCCGAGTCTTCGGAGAGGGGCGGCATACAAGTCTAATAAAATATTATTAATTATTATTATTAATCCTAACTAACCACATTAATGGCTTGGGGGTAAGAATTTGGAGAGCGCTCCTCCAGACATTTTTCTCTGCCCCCTGCTTTTAATGCCATCACATCCTCCATGATGAAATGCTATTGTATGTATTAATTCCTTACTGGGTTCTGTGATGAAAATAATGCCTTGGGCCAAGGATTTGGATAATTGGGCATAAATTGTTTCAATCCTATCCTCAAAATGACGCTATAGAGCACTGCATACCAAGACAACTAGATACAAGAACAGTTCCCCCCCCCCGAATGCCATCATTCTACTAACCAAATAATTCCCTCAAACTATTCACTAAAGTTGCATTACTATTACTATTAGTCTTCTCATCGTTCCTATCACCCATCTCCTCCAACTTATGACTGTATTAATGTAACTTATTGCTTGTTGTTGTGGTCCATCTGTGTCCCGCTCAGCAGATCATGGATTCTGAGGATTGAGAGATAGGTGTGTTTTGGTATCCTAGGCCAGTGTACTTGGCACCCAAGTCTGATAGCATGGAGGTCGGAGAGGATGTGGAGTCAGAGGCTGAAAGTCAACCAGGGCTCATTGTACCTCCAGAGGTGCCCATGAGTGACTCAGGAGAAGAGGAAGTGCCTCTTCTCGTTGCAAGGGTGTCTAGAAGTATTAGCAGACAGGAATGGCTGAGGAGGAAGAGATCTATCTGTGAATAGTTCTATAGAACAGTTGTTCACACTTTTTGGCTATATAAGGATGTGTCTTGTGACATACTATTGTGGACATCAATGTTTGACAAGGGGACATGGCTGAGATGATCGTGATTGTGAATTATTTCTGTGAAATTACAAAAGTAGAAGCTGCAATTTGTATCTCTGGGTTTCATGCCAAGTCATCACGAGTCATGATAATTAGAGACTGGATTAAAAAAAAACCCTACTTCGAGAGTTTTTGCTTTTCAGCCTGAGACTGTAATTAATAGCCGATAATTGCCATGGACAATTGTCTTGCTTTCACTGATATATTTTTACCCTTTCTGCTATTAACTATTAGAAAATATATGCTTAAAATGTATATACTCCAGGTGTATGTGGACCTATTTCTTGGAGGGCTCCTCGCTTAGGCAGAGCACTTGTATCCTTATGATTTATATTATTATTGCTTCCTGATTGTTTATTTGTGCCCTATGACTATCATTAATTGTTGTACCTCATGATTCTTGACAAATGTATTTTTCTTTTATATATACTGAGAGCATATGCACCAATGACAAATTCCTTGTGTGTCCAATCACACTTGGCAAATAAAGACTTCTATCCTATCCTATCCTATCCTTTCCTATTCAAGGTATCCATAGTTGCTCTGTTCATTTTTTACAAGGTACTCACAGGGATATCATCCAAGCATATTATTTTTCTGTCTAACACAAAGGAAAGGGAAGTTGCACAGGAAATGTGCAAGCAAAAAAAGAAAGAAAGAAAGAAACCATCACTTGTTGGTTATGGCAACTCTATCATTTCTACTTTTAGCCCCGTTGCCTCTTTCAATTATTATTCTCCTGGGTCCAGAAGCTCTAAACAAACAAGGACACATATCAATTGGCTGAAACAGGGATCATTACATATAAATGGAACCCTTTTGAGATATGAGCCTTACTTAATAAGTGATTAAGTTACACATGTACATAGAAATGGATTAATGGAACTTCCTTGTAAAATTGAGCAAAGAATGTAATTAAGGAAATAAAATGCCATTCTGATGAGCTTCTAAACAGGACAGGACATGAAATCCAATTTAGGTTTCACAGTCTTATGCTGATGTCTTTCTAGGTTCTGTTTTGCTTTACATCAAATGGACACACTAGATTGGGGACCACTATTGTCTGATTTGAAACCTGATCAATTCCTCTTGAATATTGGATTTGTAAAGAACTGTAGTTACAGCTGCAGGAATATTGTTACATGGAATAAATACTATAATATGACAGATAGAGACAAAATATTAAGGTGCAGATGCATCACACTGACAATATAGGTACATGTTGTCAATTGTAACAAATATTTGAGAAACAGGCAGCAAAATAAAATGGATGCCTTTGAATAGTAATGCTGGAAAAAAAACTGCTAAGAATCTCTTAGACCACAAGAACAAAAGTTCAATTTTAAATGAAGTAAAAGTGACTTCCTCATGGGAAGCCCTAACTGATTAAGCTACAGCCTAGATATTTTGAGCATGTAATGTAAGAGTAATATTGTAAAAGAGTAATATAAGACCCTAATATTGGAAAAAAGTGAAAGGAATTTAAAAAGGAAGAGATTGGAGGTCAAGGTGAATAGACAGTATCATTGATGATTCCAAACAGGAGGGTTCCAAAGTTAAAGGAGCAGAGCCTCACAAGGGGTGACGGGTGGATGGGTGGGAATAGTTAATAACTGACTCTCCAAAAAAGAGAGAAATGTATGCATAAGGTCAGCTCAAAAAACCTGATCTGCTGCTATTTAATCTTTTGAAAGGCACAATGCTGAAAGGCACAGTGCTGAGCTCTTCAACCACTCCAAGTTCTCACAGGCACTGTCACCTCCATTGTAGTCACTATGTGGTGTTATCTCCCATCAATCCCAGCTGATTGGCATGCCAGCTGTTGTGGCTCAGTTTTCCTCTCAACCAAAATTTAACAATTGGCTATTGGAGCCAGAATGAGATAGCTCCACCACACCACTGCAAACCACTATAGAAAATGATGTCCTAAATAAATAGAAGTGGGTATTCAAATAGTAACAAAATCGAAGAATGAGAATATTTTTAATGAACAAAAGATCTAAAATCTATCTTTTAGAGCATTTTAATACATTATGTTACGCATGACTATTTTACCACATTGCTTTCTTTAGCTATTTCCATGTATCTTACAGGGTACCACATAGTCAATTGTGGTCAATCTCAAAAAAAGCTAAGCTAAGTCAGACCCAGTTAATATTTATCACATTCTTTATTTGGCGAAGTGTGAATGAACACACAAGGAATTTGTCTGCAGTGCAAAAGCTCTCAGTGTAGATACAACAACAAAGTGACAATCATAGATACCAATTAGAGAAGGTAGTAGGAAATCACAAGGTTATAAGTGAGGCTGGAAAGAAAATATAATGTAAACAATCAGACAACTCATCATAGGTTAGAAAACCCTGTGTAGAAATGTTGGGATTTTGTATTTTAAATATCAAGCAGTTCCTTTGGTAAGCCTAAGAATATTTCTGTTCCATTTGAACTACTTGAGGTAATTTGCTTTGCTTAGACCAGGGGTTGGCAACCTGAAACACTCAAAGAGCAATTTGGACCTGTTTCCCACAGAAAAGAAAACACCAGGAGCCACAAACCCTTCCTGTGCCTGACTATTTCTTGAGTGGCAAAATTTATTTATTCAACTCCTATGCCGCCCAATCCCGAAGGACTCAGCTCAAAAAACCTGCATATGCAGTTGAATTAAGCATTCTGTTTTCTTCTGAAACTTTTCTTTTCTTGGATTTATTCATGGTTGGCCTACTAGGGGTCGGAAAGCTCAATTAATTGCATGCCAGTGGGTGTCACACATTGGCAGTTGTGACACCTATTTTGAGCAATGGAGCCACAGCAGAGGGATGAAAAAGTCACACGTGGCTCCTGGCTTAGACAAACAACTGGCATTGTAGCTCTGTATTTGTTTTTTTTAAAAAAAAATATTTCTGTGAGTTGCAACTACACACCTGTTATTCTTTTCTTACATACAGGGCATTAGGAGTCATAGGCCTTTCAACAACTCAATATGGAATTATTAAACTAGTCATTTTGGGTCACTGATGTTAGAGAAAAATGTTACCTTTACAAAATGAGAAGAAAGTTCGTGTTGTTCTGTTATCCTGTAATAATAACCAGGGGTTTTCTCTTTGGAATAACGTTGCCAGTTTTAATGTTAGTAATCTGTCTATAAGCAAAACTGCCTGTGGCTTTCTTATGAATTAAACCTTTTAGAGCTTTTGGTGTGAGTCATGGCTGACAGAAGATGTCTCTGCAAAGAAATCCTCTTATGCCTCTTTAAAGTAGACCACAAATTAGGCTGGTGAAAACTTTGAACATTCCTTTTAAATGCCAATGAGTAATGAAAGATAAAAACAGTGATGCTGTGGGAATGATTTAAAGGTCAATAGAATGCAGAGCAAAAACAAGGAATATAAAGTTGGACTATATAACCAGGGATAAACTGTTTGTTTGAATAAATAGTAAATGTCTTAGTATTTTTTTTTGCTGAGGTAGGATTGCCCATAGATAAAAGTTAAGCTATGGGAAGAAGAGAATATTTTTATTTGAAACTTTCGTATAAGGTAAAGTTTTAGTATATCAGCTTGTACTCAGTTCATGAAGCCTCTTTTCTTCTCCCCTCCCCTCCCCTCCCTCATTTATTGGTTTTTCAGCACTTTTTATCTTCTAACTTAATTTCCAGTGATGTTTACTATGCTTATTTAAAAAAATGAGCTTCTAAAATTACAGTGAAGAGGCACAGCCAACTTTACCATACTTCTCATGATTGTTTAATTAATACTAACAAGGAGAATGATTTCATTACATTTCTGCTATTTTCTTGGGAACTTGCTGAATAGCACAAAATAATAAAGTTCAAAGAAAATATTTGTCGCCTACAAAGAAAATATATATAAAATGTATTATAGGTGGCATCTTCCACCAGCACGATTGAAACAAATGTACCCCTCATTAAAACTGAATTGCTGGAGATGTAATGAGATATCAGGGACTTACTTTCACATATGGTGGACCTGCCCACAATACAAAATTGGATAAAGGAGCTGACTAAAATTCAAATTAACAAAAAAACTGAAGTATTTTTATTAGGTATTATAGATCAGAATATGAAAAAAACCCCAATACTATTTGACGTTACATATTTTGACAGCGGCCAGAATTTCAATAGCACAATTCTGGAAACAGAAAGATCTACTAGATGATTCTATGTTAGTAAATAAAATAATGGATTGTGCCGAAGCAGACATGATAACACTCAAAATAAATAACAAAGAAGACTCCGAGTATTATAAAACTTGGAACGACTTTTACAAGTGATTAGAAACAAGAAAAAAATAAAATTGAGATATTTATATGAAATAGATCTATGTGTGTATATATGTGAATGATGAGGCAGCAGCCATCTCGATCACCGGAACATAGAAACTTTAATAAAATCACTTAGCTTTCGTTAGCGTGCTGCTAACTTCGTCAGAGTCTTAAAAATGCCATGGGAGACAATCACCTTTATAAAGCATTATGCAGTCTGCTCATTGCTCGCGTCATAGGGCCACACCCTTCCCTCCCCTCTGCGGCAAGCCTAATTGTGGGCAAGCCTAATTGTTGAGCAAGCCCACAATTAGGCTTGCCGCAGAGGGGAGGGAAGGGTGTGGCCCTATGACGTGAGCAATGAGCAGACTGAATAATGCTTTATAAAGGTGATTGTCTCCCATGGCATTTTTAAGACTCTGACGAAGTTAGCAGCACGCTAACGAAAGCTAAGTGATTTTATTAAAGTTTCTATGTTCCGGTGATCGAGATGGCTGCTGCCTCATCATTCACACACGTACCTGGAACTCGCATTTTTAGGACTATTCTTGATATATATATATATATATATATATATATATATATATATATATATATATATATATATATATAAAAGGAATGAATTTATATAAGTATTAAACTCTTTGAGATAAATTATGAATAATTTGACATATAAGAAATATATTATTATACCTATGATGGATTGTACGCAGTTGAAAGCACAACAAAATTGTAAATTAAGTGAATAACTAAAGCTAATTTTCTTATATCACCATTGGTATTAGCCATCGAATTAATTTATTATAACATGTGTTTGATGGATATGCACAAAATGATTAATCAAGATGTTTTATTTTGTTTGTCTGGGTTCTTTTTCTTTTTTACTTTTTTCCCTTTATTATGTATGTTACATTCTGTGTTTTTCAATGTATTCTTTGTTTTGTTTTTAATGTAAATAATTCAATTAATTTTTTTTTTTTTAAAAAAAGAAAATATTTGTCCCTCTTCAGGCATTCTCCTCATGTGTGAAGCACATATGCAAAGTGAAGGAGAGGGAAGAAAACCCAAAGTCTACTTCCATCTTATTCTGTAATTATTTTCATCATACTCTGATCTGGGACAATCATGTTCATAGAGGTCTGGGAAAAGCCATAATATCAGGCATGTCTCCTTCTCCTTCCCTACGGATGCCTAAGACACTGCTTTGATCTTATCTGCATTATGTATCCATCTATTCTGAATCCTGAAACAGGTTTATAAAAGTAAATCGCACATGGGGATATTCAAACATTCCCCCCCCCTTCCTGTAAAGCAGGGAGGCTCAGAGGGAATGAGAAGTGGAGCCAATATTTTCATCCATCTTCCCACATGAGAACATTAATGAAAATGACTCTGCAGTGGAATTATTTGTAAAAATTCTCTGCAATGTATAGATAAGTTGTGATTGGGCCTAATGAAAGAATTTAGTGATCTCATACTGACTAGCTTGAATGGTTCTTATCAAATGTTGTACTTATCTCTCTAGGGTAGTGATGGCAAACCTTTTTTGGCTCAGGTGCCAAAAGGGTGTGCATGCCCATGCCCATAATGCAATGCCCTCCCTTTGTTCATGCACCCTGCACTGCCCCCCATACATGTGCACAACCCGCTGCACTGCCCCCCCTGAATGCACACAGGCCTCACTTAAGCCTACATACTTACAGTAGGCCCATCGGGTCACTTTTCGCCATCCCCAGGGTTCAGCAGCCTTTCCTGAAGCCTGGGGAGAGCAAAAACAGCCGTAAAGAAGCCCAAAAATCGCTGACCAGTGTGCACATGCGTGCTGGAGTTGACATAGGGCAATACCTTGGATGCCCTCAGATATGGCTCCATCTGCCCCCAGGCCTATGGCACCCATGCCGTAGGTTCGCCATCACTGCTATAGGGCGTGCATGTGTGCAAATAGTTCACTTGAAATTTGCAGTAACTTAACCAAAGAAAAGATATTGATTCTCTGCTATGTGATGAGACAGGATATCCCATGCTTTGATCTATTGAGGTCTTCAGAGTAGCTTAAGGCAGCAGTGACTTCTGAAAAAGAGAAGAGTACAAACTCATTTATCTGACTATAAATCCTCCATCTATTATCTGACCTGTAATTAATCCAGACAGAACAGTGATTTATATGTTAAATGAAAAACGTTATGAAGTTTTCGTGTGGGTTTCAGTTTAAGGCTAAAATCTAATTCTACACTGAGTTTTACAAACTCAGCTATACTGGCAGAAATTGTTTGTCTAGCAGACTGTATTATCTTAGGCATTCAGGTTTTGCAGATCACCTTGTAATTAGAGTTTAAAATATTTTGCTTTCCTGAGTGCTTTATTCAGCAAGTTCTGCATTGGAAAGGTTCCCTTCCTTACCATTATCAATGAGACAACCAGGGCAATAAAATCATAATTGTTTAGTGCTCTTGATATCATGACTCAAGCAGAATGTCAGCTTTCATACCAAGGAAGAATTTTGACTCTCCTAGAGTAGTCATCCCAAATTATTTTTCAGATGTGTTTGTACCATAATTCTTGCCATATTTTGTAGCCAAATTGGGAAAGAATATTAAATAGTTACCGTACCTTAGCACCAATAGCCCACCTCGATTATTACCTTGCATTATAGATTAAACTATAATGTGTTTGTCGGTACTAATACAAGATGAAAGCTATCTTGTTAATCTAGCCATTAACATGTTAATGCAACATACTGATCGCATATTATGATTAGCAAGGTCAGGCTTTCATAGCTCTCTGTATTTGTGATGTTCTGTGGACAGCAGAATATGAAGTCATCAAATTCCTAGAATGCTGTTGAGAAAAAAATAATGATATTTTGCTTCTGCTAGATCCACGGCAAGAAAAATGCTATTACAAGTTATTCTTCCCAGTTGTCAACATTTTTAGTAAAGATGGGGGGGGGGAGTCTCTACTTTTTGAAGGAAAGTAAAGTCTATAAAGTTTATAAAGCAAGTGTAACTGGCAATTTAAGAGCAGGTTAGGGATGGTTTGCATCTGTTGTAACCCTGACAGTAACTTTCATCCTTGGAAACAATCTGGCAAATTTCTGGAGAGGTTTAATATGAAAAAGAAAATTAGCACATTGAAAATCTGTCCCTAAAATCAGAGTAGTTGCAATTCAGCATATAAACTTTGTCTTTTGTCTCCAATGTATAAAAAGACTTTATTAGGGGTGTGGTGTAGGTTTCAGAACCTACAGACCTAAAGCCATCAGCAATGGACCTGATACATTGGCAACATTGTTTGGATCCATAAAACATAAAATAGCTTCAATAATCATCTTGAACATCAAAGCTACATGGATCCAATTGTTCCAAATAGTGAGCAACTCTATTTCCAGGTCAAATCATAATCTAGCATTATAGGGAAATGAAGATTTGATAGAAATATGTCACAACTATTTCCTAGGCAAAGTGGGCTGAAATAGTCTTTAAGTCCTAGGAAACAAGATCATGCTTAGAAGTGAAAATTCTCCATGATTCACTGAAGTATAAAAATAGGTGAGTTATAGCACCTTCTGTTTATTATAGCAATCACAGTAAAGAATAGTTCTTCCTCTGGAGCTGATTTTTTGATCAGATCACATGGAAAACCAGTGAACACCAACCTTTCCAAATAAAAGTGAGAAATGTAATTTTCTCATTTAGAATTAGGATGGATATCATTTGTCTGGAATAGTTTCCCATAATGGTGGCCACTTGAGTTTCTATCAAAATGTGCAGATCAATCCTTTAGAGAAAGACAAGTATAGTTTTGTATGTATTTATATTTAGATACTATTAGATTGTATGGTGGGAAGCAGTGGGTTGTAAATCTTGTCAGTACTAGTTCACTTGTGTGTGGCGCTTCTGCGCATGCACAGAAGCGTCCTGAGAGGGCGGGCAGAGCATCCCAGGAAAGTGGGTGGAGTCTCCCACCACCACTGCTGGTCCTCCAAACCAGAAGCAACCCACTGCTCATGGAAAGGTGTTGTTAGGATAGACAGGAACATTCTTTTCAAAGGTAAGTTGTGTCTAGAAAAAACAACTTGCTAAGATAATTTTCTCAAGGAAGATTTCTTTATTTAACTCAGCAAACTATTGTTTTTGTAATGTCACATTACCTCACCATCCTGACTTCATTAACATGCCCATGTTGCTATATTTATTTATTTATTTATTATTTATTTATTAGTTGGACTTGTATGCCGCCCCTCTCCGAAGACTCGGGGCAGCTCACAACAAGTAAAACAGTCACAACAATGCAATTAATTAAAATATTTAACGATTTAAGAAAAACCCCATGTAATAGCAAACACACTCACAAGCATACCATGTATAAATTAACATGCCCAGGGGAGATGTTTAGTTTCCCCATGCCTGACGGCAAAGGTGGGTCTTAAGGAGTTTTCGGAAGGCAGGAAGAGTAGGGGCAGTTCTAATCTCCGGGGGGAGTTGGTTCCAGAGAGCCGGTGCCACCACAGAGAAGGCTCTTCCCCTGGGACCCGCCAACCGGCATTGTTCAGTTGACGGGACCCGGAGAAGGCCCACTCTGTGGGACCTAATCGGTCGCTGGGATTCGTGCGGCAGAAGGCGGTCTCGCAGATATTCTGGTCCAGTGCCATGAAGGGCTTTAAAGGTCATAACCAACACTTTGAATTGTGACCGGAAATTGATCGGCAACCAATGCAGACTGCGGAGTGATGGTGAGACATGGGCATACCTAGGTAAGCCCATGACTGCTCTCGCAGCTGCATTCTGCATGATCTGAAGTTTCCGAACACTTTTCAAAGGTAGCCCCATGTAGGGAGCATTACAGTAGTCGAACCTCGAGGTGCTATAATCCAATCTTTCCCCCTCTGCTGTATAGATTAAATAACTATTGTAATTTGCATAATTCTATATTGAGGGACTGAACATCGCTCTCTTTTTTAGGTTAGTCTTTCTGCCTCTGGTACTGTAATCAACAGTCTGTGCTTCAATGAATTGTGTGCTATTTTTATGGGTTAAAATGAACTACAGTGTTCCCTCGATTTTCGCGGGTTCAAACTTCGCGGATAGCCTATACCATGGTTTTTCAAAAAATATTAATTAAAAAATATTTCACGGTTTTTTTCCTATATCACGTTTTTTTCCACCCAATGACATCATATGTCATCGCCAAACTAATAATTTTTGCAAATAAATAACAAAAAAAATAATTATTGTTAATAAATAATTATGTTTATAAATATCAGGATCACTAAGTGTCTTATTCAATGGTGAGTACCAGTAATAAATACCAGTACCAGTACCAGTGAGTAAATGGTTGTTAAGGGAATGGGAAATGGTAATTTAGGGGTTTAAAGTGTTAAGGGAAGGCTTGTGATAGGGTACATAGACAAAAATGGTGTATTTACTTCCGCATCTCTACTTCACGGAAATTCGACTTTCGCGGGCGGTCTCGGAACGCATCCCCAGAGGAAATTGAGGGAACACTGTATTACGGAAATTTGTGGAAGGAATTTTTTCTGCATTAGGCAGTAACAACAACATATAAAGCAAAATCAAAGTCATCACTATGCAAGTTAGTGGATTGAATGGGTATGAGTGTTTTTACGGTATTTGGTTTTTTAGATTATTAATTATTGATTGGATTCAGGATATTATATACAGTGATCCCTCGATTATCGCGAGGGTTCCGTTCCAAGACCCCTAGCGATAATCGATTTTTCGCGATATAGTGGTGCGGAAGTAAAAACACCATCTGCGCATGCGCGCCCTTTTTTTCCATGGCCGCGCATGCGCAGATGGTGTTTTTACTTCTGCACCTGGGAAGACCCAGGGAAGGTTCCTTCTTCCGCCCAGCAGCTGATGTGCTCGGCAGCACCGCAGCAGCGAGGAGCCGAAGATCGGGGTTTCCCCGCCACCCACACAAAGGGGAAACCCGGATCTTCGGCTCCTCGCTGCTGCGGCGCTGCCGAGCAGATCAGCTGCTGGGCGGCCGAAGGAACCTTCCCTGGGTCTTCCCCGCTGCCCACTCAAAGGGGAAACCCGGATCTTTGGCTCCTCGCTGCTGCGGCGCTGCCGAGCAGATCAGCTGCTGGGCGGCCGAAGGAACCTTCCCTGGGTCTTCCCCGCCGCCCACGCGCCGCTCGAGAGCAAGAGGGGGAGAGATAGAGAAAGAGAGAGAAGGAAAGAAAGAGATGAGAGAGGGAGGAAGAGAGTGTGAGAGAGGAAGAAGCAAGATAGAGAAAGAGAGAGAGAAAGAAAGATGAGAAAGGAAGAGAGTGACGTCATCGGGTCGGAAAATATTATTAATTAATATTTTTTGAAAAATCGCGATATAGCGTTTCACGAAGATCGAGATCGCGAAAATCGAGGGATCACTGTATTGTTATTTTATATGTTGTAAGCCGCCCTGAGTCCTCGGAGGGGGCAGCATAAAAGTCCAATTAATAAATAATAATAAATCACTATAAATTAAAAAACCTCTCATCAAACTGCCCACTTAGGAAGCAACACGGATTGACAATCAATTTCACATTCTGTTGTGCACATTCAACTTTGTACAAAATAAAATATTCAATGAGAATATTTCATTCATTCAGATCTAGGAGTGTTCCCTTTATTTTTTTGAGCAGCATATATACAATGCAAAAAAAAAATATCCTACCTAGTCTTAAGAAATATTCAATTCAATTCAATTCAAACCTTTATTGTCAGAGTACAACATGTGTACAATGGAATTGGCTGAGCTTCCCCACCCCAACACAATACAACTCATAGTGAAAGACTGGAAATCTCTAGTCCAGTGAATCCTACTAACAAACAGCATCCAGTCCTATTGCTTTATTTATTAAAAGTAAATAATGAGCCAACTGCATAAAATTCTGCATCAAATTTCATATTATATGGGTTCTTGAACTAGTTTAATATTCTATCCTCCAAATTAGACTCTTAATCAGTGATAGGCTACCAAAGGTTTTACTTCCACACTGTGGCTTATGCATTTTGTTTCAACATCTTTCAGTGCAAATTGGGTGCTCTGGGGTGGAGTTCCAAATTTACTACCGGAACTGTGTTCCCGTAGGAGCCCATCACTGCTCTTAACTAATAAGGCAAACAGCCACACCTTTCTTCAGAAATTAAGTTCTTTATGGCCAGCAAAAGCCCATGGCTTCTAGGAGTCATCAAATGCAGACTTTTTGTATGACAAATTGTGATAAATCTAAAAACTGAGGAGTTTGTACAGGATGTTTGCTACAATCTGAAATTTTCTGTACTGAAAAAGATATTGTGACATGTTAATTTGCACTTTCCCTCCCTCCCTCCTTTCTTTCTTTCTCTCTTTCTTTTTTCTCTCTCTCTTTCTTGTTCTCTCTCTCTCTCCCTCTCTTCCGATATACAGCGATAGCAAATTGTTCTGCAGTGCATTATGAGAACCAAAAACTTTGTATTGTACTACGTAATTTGTTTGACAAGTAATATTTATGCCTTTTTCATTTTAACATGAGATATGCTGCAATTACATTTATTTTCTATAGAATACCTTGCTTTTGTGTTTGTTATTTGGAATGAAGTTTGTTTACACAGATTTTCTTTCCAATCTTGAATTTCATTTCGTATGATTTTTGGAGAGTGCTCCAGTTTGGTTTTTTTGAGATTGAGGAAAACATACGAAAATTCACAATAGTAGCCTTAGATCCTTTGCTTATTTTATCCGTATTTTGTTTTAAATTTTACATTGAGGTGGGAATTTGGAGAGATTGTTTGGGTAGCAACTCATTAAGGGCCCTAGGATTAGGCAGGATCAGAAAATGCTGCATTTCCTTATCAAAAGAGATTGCGAGAAATGTAAATCCCTTTCTAGGTGAACTACTCTTCAGTTACACAATAGCAACATTTCAGTAGGCGAACAGCTCCCTTGACGGAGATGAAGCGGAGAAGGGTTATGCAATTCTGCATATAAATAACTTATTTATTTTCATTCAAATTGTATTGAAAATTGGGACAGAGGAAGAACTGTGAACTGCTATGAACATAAAATAATAACCCTATGCTGATACCATTGTTAACATCTGGAGGAAAAGGGGATATTACGATAGCTTTATAGGGCTGGTATTCTTGCCTCAAAAGGCCAGATATCACATCTTCTGTATAAATCAATATACCCAAAGTAGATTAATTCATCTTGGACACAGACATACTAGATGTCATTTATATATGGCAAGTACTCCATACTGAGATGTTTTCAGCTTTCTGAGTTTGGGAACCAAAGATCTGCAAATTAATAAAGGAGAATATTTGCAGCTCAGGGTTGAAATGAAGGGTCCTAACTAGGTGACATCATCATTGCTAGTTACTATATAGGCATACCCATATTTCTCCAGCACTCCGCGGACTGCAATTGGCTGCCGATTCGTTTCCGGACACAATTCAATTCGTTGGTTACGATCAATAAAGCCCTACATGGCATCGGACCAGATTACCTCCGGGACCGCCTTCTGCCGCATGAGTCCTGGTTAGGTCCCACAGAGCCAGCCTTCTCCAGGTCCTGTCAACTAGACCATGTCATTTGGCGGGACCTAGGGGAAGAGCCTTCTCCGTGGGGGCCCCATCCGTCTGGAATCAGCTCCCCCTGGAGATTCGCACTGCCCCCACCCTCCTCACCTTTTGCAAGAGTCTAAAGACCTACCTATGCTGCCAGGCTTGGGGCCATTAGACCCTAGCCCCCTGGCTGATGAGTGTAGTATGCTTTGCTGTATGAATGGTAATGAATGATTTTAAATCTTATTAGAGTTTTTAAAGATTTTTAGTATATTAATTGGATATTGAGATATGTATATGGTATATTGTTTTTGACATTTTGTGAGCCGCCTCGACTCCTCAAAGAGGGGTGGCATACAAATTCAATAAATAAATAATAATAATAATAAATAATAACTAGCACTGGTGATGTTACCTAATTAAGGTAATGAAACATCTGCAAGAAAACAAGCAAGCTCAGACAGCACTTAGGATCCCTTACATGCAAACTAATATTGCTTTCATTATAAGGCTATAGTAACATTTACATTGCAACTGTGGGTGTGCTTCACCCATCTTCATGGGAACTAGGAAGGGTAATGTCTGAAACACTTTGTCAAATTACATTTCTGTCCTGAACAAAGATTTGTTTTATCTGACGATTGTCTCAGTTGCAGTTATACCTAGAGTATTTTTTAAAGAGTATTCCTTCTATACAGTACACACACATATATATACAAACATATACCATATGCATAGGGCAACCTATACATTATGAAGGTAGAGTTAGGGTTATGGTTGGGAATTCCATCAGACAGAAGAGAATTACAATTTATGTAGAATTTATGTAAAAACAGTTGTTTCTACTTAACAGTTGCAGTTGTTAAGTAGGTTAACTCAGTTTTTCTGTGAATCTGCTTCCCCATTGACTTTGTCAGAAGGTTGCAAAAGGGGATCACATGATCCTGGGACCTGAGCCATCATAAATATGAATCAGTTGACAGGTGTCTGACTTTTGATTATGTGACCATGGGGATGCTGCAAGGGTCATAAGTGTGAAAATGGTTATAGAAGTTACTATATTTTTCAGAGTATAAGACACACTTTAGATTTTGGGGAGGAAAATGGAGGTGGTGGGGAATCTGCCTACTAGATATTCATCTGGCTAGGGTCCTTAGTCTGGTCAGCTTCAGCACATTATTTTATCCCCTAGTTAGGGCTGGAAAAAAAACTTCCTTGGAGCGATTAGCAATGAAAAAACCCTGCAAACTGGTAAGAGCCAGGAAGATTGTTAGCGCTTCGTTAGGGCTGGGGGGAAAAAAGCTTTGGAAAAAAGCTACATTCAAAGTATAAGGCACATTCAAATTTTTAGCCTCTTTTAGGGGGGAAAAGGTGTGTCTTATACTCGGAAAAATACAGTACTTTTTTCAGTGCTGTTATAACTAAATGGTCATTAAATAAACTGTTGTAATTGTAAATCGATGAGTTTGTAGAGATGGTTGTCCCAAGGGTACATTTTTCAGGAGGCAACTTGATTTTATTGTTTTTTTCTTTGAAGATGTTTCACTTCTCATCCAAGGAGCTTCTTCAGCTCTGACAGGATAGTGGGGAATGGAAGGGTTTATACTCCTTGCAGACAGCTAGTAATCTACATCCTTTTAGAGGGTTGTTGAAGCACTTGGAGGTTTATCTGTGTCCTCAGGGTCACCTGAGTAGTGCTCCTGGTTCCTGTAGTCTGCAATATTTTTCCTCTGGAAATATATTCCTGCTCCCACACCATTCAGAAGATGTTTATCCCAAATTGTAAGTCAACGACTACCTGTAGTAGCAACAGAATGCTCAGAACACTCTGCATTCACTGAACCATTTACTGATTTAATTCTGGATCAATTTCATCCTATTACTCTAAGCAGTCTTAGATAGGAAGCACTACCTACTTGGGTTCAGTCCTTGCTGCATTTAGATCACCCAACGAAGTGGAAAGATCTACATCTTAAGTGCATGTAAGTACATCTGCTACATTGCTTATTAATTTCAAGTCCCATCTCATATGTAAAGGGGCGAAGGAAGGCAGTTAGCATTTCATGCAGAAACTGCGAAATACCAATTAAGGCAAAAACCTGCTCAACCATGAAGATAAATCTGTGTGAGAACAGAATCTTTTCTAAAAAGAAGAGAGGACTTGTATTTCATAAAAACCACAAATTTCAACCTCCAAACCAAATCTTTCAATAGGCCTGCTAATGTAGAGCTGCCTTTTATTGCTGGGAGGCTAGCTACCATTATAAATCGATTATGAATAGATGCTTGTAAACAGGAGTTGGAAGGTTTATTGACTGATGAGTATATTATTCAATTACCATTTACAGAGATGGAAGAAAACCTGGGTTATGTAGAAATGAAAATAGCATAATGCAATATTGTTTCGTTTGTATTAGGACTACTGTACAAGATCTGGGCAACAAAACTATAGATAATTATCAAGGATAAAAAGGTGATGTCACAAAACCCTTCTGCCACTTGATAATCATCTAGAAATTTGCAACCCAGAACCCAGAACGCATTGGGGACAACCATGATCTGAATGACTGAGAATCATCTGAGCCGATGTCTGATTTTTCTGTCTTCTGTCTAACTTAATGTTAGACTGCTGCTTACGAGAATAACACTGCCATGATATTATTATTATTATTATTATTATTATTATTATTATTATTATTATTATTATTTTATTAGATTTGTATGCCGCCCCTCTCCATAGACTCGGGGCGGCTCACAGCAATATGATGTAGTGGTGAAATTTACTTACCTTTGATACAAGTTTGGAAGTGCACATTTTGTGCGTGCTCACTTTGCATTTTATTACCGATCCAGGTAACATCTTCGCCGGAGTTGAAACTCCGCTGAAGATGTTACCTAGTCTGGTAATGAAACGTTTGGAAACCAACCCACAAGCTTGGAGAACAAATCTTTACCCTCAACCTTCTGTATGTGTACCCTGTTAATGTTAAAAATAAAGGTAGGATAGGATGCCATTCCTTCAGTATCCTGGGTCTTTTTTTTTTTTTAATTTGATTTGATTTGAATTGAATTGATTTGATTTGATTTGATTTGTATGCCGCCCCTCTCCGTAGACTCGGGGCGGCTAACAAGTGATAAAAACACCATGCGACAATCCAATACTAAAACAGCTAAAAACCCTTATTTTAAAAACCAATCATACATACAAACATACCATACATAAATTGTAGAAGCCTAGGGGGAAAGAATATCTCAGTTCCCCCATGCCTGACGACAGAGGTGGGTTTTAAGAAGCTTACGAAAGGCAAGAAGGGTGGGGGCTATTCTAATCTCTGGGGGGAGTTGGTTCCAGATGGCCGGGGCCGCCACAGAGAAGGCTCTTCCCCTGGGTCCCGCCCAAACGACATTGTTTAGTTGACAGGACCCGGAGAAAGCCCACTCTGTGGGACCTAATTGGTCGCTGGGATTCGTGTGGCAGAAGGCGGTCCCGGAGATAACCTGGCCCGTTGCCTTTTCTAAGCTGGTTCTGAGTTTCTGAGTTCTAAGCACAACACTGGAATTAGTTTGCCTTCATTTCTTACAAGTGCGAGAAGAACAAGCCGGCATCAGAAACAGAAGGAGATCTGTCTTGAATATTTTGGCTTAGGGTTGGGAACTATTCAGGAGGAACAGAGATACCAATCGTTAACATGGGAGCAAGAGGAGATCAGGCAGCAACTAGCACAAATGTCTTTTGAATTCCACTCAAGAGTCATCTGAAGCCCCTGCGGTGTATGATGCTAAGTACATTGTTGAGCCTCAGGTCATATTGTCACGCTTCCCGTGTAGAAGCAATGGCTGCGGCAGAATGCTTTGAGTTGTCTTTCAGTTCGAAAGCAAAGAGAAACTCAGCTGGATCAGGTCAAAGATTTATTTAATCTAACATCTTGCTTGCCTCAAACATCTCCAGGAAATTTCTCATAAGACATAAAGATTGCTAATGTTCCTTTTCTGCTAGAACTCTTCAGCAAACGGTCTTCAATAACCTATTGCTCGAGACAGAAGTGGCCTATGGATGTTAGTATTAAACTTACTGGTGCAATGTGCAGTGGCCCCGTGCAAAATATTAACCAGTCTTGTCTTATTTTATGATATTTCTTTCTCTTACTTTCCCATTATTACTTTTCTGTTCCCTTAGAGTCCCTATTTTGTGGCCACTGAGAATGCTCAGTACTTAATAGATGGTTTGTGATTGAGCAGTAAACAGGAAATTGCTTTTTAAGATCTTGCAGTTAAGTGCAATGATCAAGCCACCTTTAATTCTATGTTTTATGAAATGGGACAACTTGCTACAGCCAATTTGCCATGGCCAACTTGCCAAGGCCAACGCATTGCAAGATAATTCAACAATCCAATTTAATTATTTTAAATAATTTAAGAATTATTTTAATTTTTATCATTCATATTTGGCACCCTTTCTTTAATGATTCTTTCCCACCATTACTTCAATATTAACATAACTCCTGTCCGACAGTGAGTTGGCCATCATGAGTTGGCCGCCACATATTGACTGTAGTGAATTGGCTGCAGCAAATTGTCATAGACCCAATTTTTACCAAACTTGTACAAAGATAGCAATTAACATGGAGTATTTGCTCTGGCTAAGCAACCAATGTGTGTATGTGGAACAGCAGACATATATTCATGTTTTATTCAACTGGCAATTATACAGGTAATCCTCAATTTACAATCCTTTGTTCAACAACATTTCAAAAGTACAATGGTCATGTATTCATACTTATATTCATCTCTTCTTCTCCCTCTCTCTTTCTCTCTCTTTCATACACACACACACACACACACACACAAACACACATCCTACCCCTATGTTCATATGCAGGAAAAATCAGTAGTGGGTTCTAAATCACATTGTTACCAGTTTGTGTGTGCGACACTTCTGCACATGAGCAGAAGTGTCCCAGGCAGATGGGTGGAGCCTCCTGCTGCCACTACTGGTTCTCAGAACTGGGCCAAAAGGGAGCAACCCACTGCTGAGAAAAATTCTTTAGGTTCTGTCATTGGTTTTAAATGCATTTAAACCAAGGAGCTCTCCTGGACCCACAACCATGGAAAGATCACAAAGGCGCAATGTGGTCCAGTGCCCCCGATGAAGACCTATTTCAGGCAGCTACCAGGTACTCAGTCAGAATGTGGGCAAGAGAGTCAGGTATTTTCCAAGCTCCACCTGGAACCCTTCAGGGTCCATTAGGCAACTGGGGCGGAACGACTTAAATGGCTCTGCCTCCCTGTGATGGAGGATTGGTGTCTTAAGGTCCAGACTCAGCAGAAAATGAACTGACCAGGACAAGGGGAAAACATATATGCCCCTTAATAGCAGCTCATGACTCCAGTGCCCTGAGAGGAACACTAAGCCAAGTGTGTGTCCACCTCTATGAGTTGGATCCTGAACTACTTGGGTCAGGTCCATGGTTGCCATGAAAGCCATGAACTCCTGAGTTGCATCTGAGGATTTGCCTAACAATGGTAAATTGAAGTCTTCCAGAACCATAAGCCTGGAGAATTCTACTGCCAACCCGGCTACCACCTCTAGCAATGCAGGCAGGGTGGTTGTAACACAGCTGGGAGGCAGATATGTTAGCAACAAACCCAACTGAACCCCTGAGACCAATCTCAAGAAGAGATACTCACACCCAACAATCTCGGGAGCAGGGATCCTGCGAGGGCTGAGAATCATCCAGATCAGTGTTTCCCAACCTTTTTTGAGCCGCGGCACATTATTCACATTTAGAAAATCCTGGGGAACATTGGGGGGGGGGGGGGGGGGGCTAAAAAAAGTTTGGACAAAAAAATCTCTCTCTTCTCCCTTTCGCTCTATTTCTCTCTCTCTCCCTCTTTCTTTCTCTCCCTTCCTTCCTCTTTCTTTCCCCCTCTCTCTCCATCTCTTTGTTTCTCCCTTCCTTCCTCTCTTTTTTGCCCTCCTTCTCTCTCCCTCCCTCCCTCTATGTCTTTCCCTCACCCTCCTTCCCCCTCTTTCTCCCTCTCTCTTTCTCCCTCTCTTGCTATCTTTCTCTCTCTTCTCTCCCCCCTCTCTCCCTCTCTCCCTCTCTTTCCCTCTCTTGCTATCTCTTTCTCCCCCCCCTCTCCCTCTTGCTATCTCTTGCTATCTCTTTCTCTCACCCCCTCTCTCTTTCTCTCTCTCCCTCTCTTGCTATCTCTTTCTCTCCCCCCTCTTTCCCTCTCTCTTTCTCCCTCTCCCTCTCTTGCTATCTCTTTCTCTCTCCCCTCTCTTTCTCTCTCTCCCTCTCTTGCTATCTCTTTCTCTCTCTTTCTCTCCCCCCCTCTCTCCCTCTCTCTCTCCCTCTCTTGCTATCTCTTTCTCTCCCCCCTCTCTCCATCTCTCTTTCTCTCTCCCTCTCTTGCTATCTCTTTCTCTCTTTTTCTCTCCCCCTTCTCTCCCTCTCTCTTTCTCTCAGCAGCCGCATTGGGCAGTAGCAGTGGGGCGGCGGCAAGATTGTCAGCTGTGAGGCGGAGCTCCGGAACTGAGGCACAGACGGCGGCGGCTAGATGTGTTGCTAGACGCCGTACATGCTGGCGTTGCGCTGGGCATGGACGTGGGGCTGGAGCCTCCGTCCCGGCCCAGACAGCAGGCAAGTGCCAGCCACGCAATTCTAGCGTGTCCAGCCGCCGTCCGTGCCTTTGTTCCGGAGCTCCGCCTCACAGCTGACCACTCTGCCGCTGCCCCACGGCTACTGTCCGCTGCGGCTGCCGCCGCCATCACCCTCCCACTGCGCGCCGCCCTTCCACTGCCGCTACCCTCCCACCAGGCCCCAAAGCTCACCTGCCGCCGCCGCCGCCAGGGAGGCTCCAGCCAGGTGGGGTGCTGCAGTTACCGGAAAACTTGGAAAGCGCTAAGAAGGAAGCTCAGCTTCCGTTCTCACAACTTTTTGCTCTTCGCAAAAAGTTCCGAGACCAGAAGCTGAGCTGCTTTCTTCGCGGCACACCTGACCATGTCTCGCGGCACACCAGTGTGCCGCGGCACACCGGTTGGGAAACACTGATCCAGATGATAATTGCCACTCCTCTATCCCTTCCCTGGAGTTGTGGTGGTTGCAGTACCTGAAGCCCATCTGGACACATCTCCAACAGGGAAACACCCCCCTCATGGCTCAGTCAGGTCTTGGTTATATATGCCAGGTAAGCCCCTTCCTCCAAGAGCAAGTCTTGGACAAGAGGGGCCTTGTTGACAATAGACCTGGCATTAAATAGCAGCAGCCTGAGGCCAGGGCCAGCTATACGAAGTGAGACTGATGAACCAGAATCAGAGAGGCTGGAACAAGTAATCACTTTAAGACAGCAAGTCCTAGTTACCCATGAGTGTCTACCCACGGCTCCCACTGTATCTACCTCTCCCAATCATAACCATAATACTCCAGTTCTCCCACTCCCCAAGATCTCCTCCCACACCAGCACCCCTCTTCTCTGGCAGGCCCCACTTCTCACCCATGCCAAGCCAAGGGTCATAATCGGGGCCCCCATTTGCTTCTGTTTCCACACTCAGTGTGTGGGGGGCCTCCAATCTTCACCCCCGGCTTTCTCATTCTTCCAATTTAATCACTCTAATCATTCATTCCACCTGACTCATCCACATCCTCCTACCCATACCCAAGCACTCCCCCTTCAAGATAAAGCATCAATATAAAAACCGCAGTAAGTTAATACAAGGCATGTGGGAAAAAAAGCATGTATCTCAATCACCCAAATTAGTCACAGTTTGTCCTTTTTCCTTGATGTCGGGAGAATTGGTGGTATGCCAGAGTTTGTACTTTCTCCTTAACGCCACTGTTATTGATGTGTTTGCATTGACAAGAAAGTGTTCCTCCCAGGCCAGTCAAGGCTCCGCCCAGAGAATTGACATTTGCCGATGGCGGGAATCAACTCGGCACCGCCATCAGCTGGGGCATTCCCGGTGATAGCGTGGGAACACCCCTGAGTACCCAATGCCGCTTGGGCATTCTGGGAAGCTGGGGGCGGGGCGTGTGCCCTTTACCAGGGCCTGCTCTCTCCCCCTGGCTTCCCTCACCCTCGAGATCAGCACACGACAGACACCCACCCACCCTCCGCTCAATCCAGGGTGTTTTTAAAGGTTGCCTGGTTTGGGGCCGAGTAGGAATTTTTTGCCATCTTATAGCATTTGCTACAGATTGTTTTTTCACCTACTCCATCCTGGATGAGGGAAATGGATTTGTGGCTACAGGGTGCATCTGTATGTAAATAGGTTTGATTCAACAATTGGATGCATATATACTTGGTCACTATATGGCAGAAACGGGGCGGAAAGGGTATCAGTAGCAACTGTGTGTTCTCCTTTGGGCATCTTTTGTAAGATGATTGGCACCTGCATTGCACAACTCATGCTTCCTCACTGGACAGAGCGGTGTGAAGGGGGTGCCCTTGGGACTCACCTGCATCATTTCCGGGTCTGGATCATGCAGGGTGAGCCCTCCCACATGCTGGGCATGGCTTTACGGGCTGGGTGTAGGTGGGGCACGCCTCACCCTGACCAAGCATGGAGTTATGCCCATTTAGTTGCCCAAGCATGTTGTGTTCAGGAAACTCTGCCCCATTTAGCGACCCCTGCAGGTCTTTCTGTTAATATTTAATAAAGTGACCCATTTTACCTAGCTTGGTGTTTGAGTGTTCATTTCCCGTCCGAGGCAAAGTCCACGAGGAAATAAGAATGATATATCTAGGTGATATAGCTTCAGAAACTATAAATACAGAAGGCAGGAAAGTCATATGTGAATTCCCCTGTTAAAGCAACATGGAATGATCCATGCCATGTAGTAGTGTAGATTATAGGGCTCTATAACTGCCAACAAATACTGCTTTATTTATTTGTCATAAAAAGTTTCTTGTGTGCAGTCTTTGGCTCCAGCATAGTCTTGCTTTCTGCACACTGTTTCTTCCAGTGCAGTTCTATAAAGATATGAGTTTCAGTAAAATCAGGAACATCCACTTCTTCCCTTCCTACAGCTTCTCATAAACTCACACTGTGAGTTGAAAATACGCATGAAGGGCTTAAATACACAATTCCCCCTACGAAAGTATTTTATGAATATCAAAGATATGTGGACACTGTTGTATTGATTTTTCCCCCCCTCTGGAAAAGAAACAATATATGTAATCATCTTGCTGTGCTTTTTCAAAAGATTATACCAAATCTTCCTTTCAGTAACCAAGTACATCATTATAGCGGCTTACTTGAAACTCTAGTATTAATACTGCATGGCAATTATCCTTTGTTCTCAGATAGTCAAAGCAAATCAAACTTCAATCTGCACAATAATATGACATCCCAACTCCTGGACTTTGCTGCCAACTCTTTTTGTCATGCAAAGATGGCAGCTTTGATGTCTAATCTTTCAAGGTTAAGCCTTAGAAATTATGTTTACTCAATTCCTCTTTCAATGGGTCACAGAGGCACCAAGACAAAACTTCATGTTTCCATGCCCACTAGCTAAGCTGCTGGCAGCTTTTTGCAAACTGTTTTTTTCCCCATGCCAGTTCATGATTATGGGACTCTGCAGCGCAACAGTAATTTTGCCAAACCAGATTGTCTAAAATTTCAGCCTACATTGTAGCATGTGTTTTGTATGAATGTCTGGTAACATCTAGCTCATATAAAATGGAAGTTTTCATGAAGCCATAAATCATGAATTTACTGTATGAGTTTAAGGATTTTCTGCCATTGGTTCAATGTCTATCAACCCTCCAGTTTTGTTACAAACATGGAAAGCAGTTTTACAATTTGAATAGGTTCGTGTACAATGAGTTCATGTAAATCAGCTCAATTTTTGGACAATGCAATCTAGGGGATAAAACTTTCTGACATTTTTCTACTACATTAATTTTCTGTTCTTGGAAAATTGCAATTCGGCATTCATTTATCTCAAAATGAGCTCAACTGAATCCAGTGCATTTGAAAATTGTTATTGTATATAAGACTATGTTATTAAGCTAGACTGATCTATAAATTATACAGGTATTCAGGTAAGTTCTTTCTTTGAATTAGATATTATATTTTTGTCCCCAGTTGGATACTCATACGTAAGGTTATACTCAGAGAAGTAATTTCTTTACACTTTTGTCTCAATTTATTCACAACCTTGTCCTCCTATTTTATGTGTGGTAAGTTTCAAACTGTAAAGCTATTTTTTTTAAACAAATGAATAATGTATGGGAAAAGTCATATTGGATAATAGTTAGGTTTTTGTGCTTGCTATGCAGTTATAAATTTCATGTGGAAGAAAATCTGTTGGAATTAGTTTTTGTGATGCCAGGCATTGCACTTCTTCCAAGTGCTATACATTTTCTGATCTCAGGACTGTAGTCGCCACTTAGGTCAATTTTAGAGCTCAGGAAGAAACTTTTTTTTTTACTTTTTTGATGGTTTCAATTGTGATCTGTGTGTTCCCTGCAGTTGTCATTACCTTTATTTTCTTGATGTTAAGATCAGAGGCGGTATTCTGCCTGTTCGGACTGGTTCGGGCAAAGTGGTAGCAGCGACCTGCAAGTGGGCCTGGCCGCCCATCACAACACTATATCGATATATTTAGGCTCATTTTGAAGCCATGTACATGCATGCAAGGGATGTGAGAGAGCACAGCGCATGCATGGAAGGTTGTGCACATGTGTGGACAGGGCGTGTGTGCACTTACATTTGTGAACTGGAAGAGAAAGTAAGAGAATGCCACCTCTGGTTGAGATGCAGTACAAAATTTTCACTTGCATCTTTGACTGTTAGGATTAGCCACTCCAGACCCTCCTTGCTTTCTGTGAACAAGCAACACCTGCATTTCAGAGATTACAGTGGTCCCTCGATTTTTGCGGGTTCGAACTTCGCGAAACGGCTATACCACAGTTTTTCAAAAATATTAATTAAAAAATACTTTGCTATTTTTCCCCCTATACCATGGTTTTTCCTGCCCGATGACATCATACATCATCACCAAACTTTCGTCCGCCTTTAATAAATATTTTTTTAAATAAACCTTAATAAATAAACATGGTGAGTAATAATCTAAATGGTTGCTAAGGGAATGAGAAATTGCAGTTTAGGGTTTTAAAGTGTTAAGGGAAGACTTGTGATACTGTTCATAGCCAAAAATAGTGTATTTACTTCCGCATCTCTACTTCGCGGAAATTCGACTTTCGCGGGCGGTCTCGGAATGCATCCCCCGCAAAAATCGAGGGAATACTGTATTGATATTCTTACTGCGAATGTTAACTCCAATGGCTCACTAGAAAATTCAATTATGCTGGGAATGATCAGTGGAAAAAGGAGAAGGAGCTGCCCTAGTACTTGCTGGCTGGACACTGTAAAGCAGTGGCTCTCAACCTTTTGGGTACCAGGGGCCAGTTCCCTGAAGATAGGTTTTTCCATGGACCAAAGAAGCCATGGTTTCACATGCTGCCTGCCTTCCACAGGTGGGGCTTTGCTTGTTTCTGTCATGCTGAGAACTAGGGCTGTTCCACAGACCAGGGGTTGGGGACTCTGCAGCAAAGGATGAGATTGGGATGACCATGGCAGACCTGAAGGATGTGGTGTGAGACAGAGGTGTATGGAGAGGGTTGATCCTTGAGCCTTGGTGGTGCAGTGGTTAGAGTGCAGTACTGCAAGCTGCTTCTGCTGACTGCTGACTATGGTTCAAATCTTACCAGGCTCAAGGTCCACTCCAAGGTGGATAAAATGAAGACTCAGATTGCTGGGGGAGATATGCTGGCTCTGTAAACCACTTAGAGAGGGCTGAAAAGCACTGAGAAGCGGTACATAAGTCTAAGTGCTATTGCTAGTGCTATTGATCCACAGAGTGGTTGAGGGTTGGATACAGGCGTGGGTTCTTGCTGCCAGTTTGCTTGCACCTGCGCTGCATGGGTGCGAGCACATTGCATGCCAAAGCAGGCATGCCACACAGATGCATGTGCATGTGCAGTGCCAAAAAACAAACCTCTGTGCATGCACAGAAATAAAAAATAAGATGCCAGCATCCACGGCCTGGCACAGACAGAACCCACTCTGTGACATCATCACCAGTTTACTAATGGTTCCAAAAAACTGGTTAGAACTGGTAGGAACCCACCTCTGATATGAACCCACCTCTAATGATGACGACGGTGATGAAAAATCTCAACAACAACAATCAGAGTTGCTAGATCCATGAAGAAGAAAAAAATCTACAACCCATATTTGGGTGATGCCTGCATTGGAGGAATGAGAAAGATCTCACACCTAGAGCACCTGCAACCCCTTTGTCTGGGTTTTTGCCTGATCCTAATTGATGAACTTTGCTGGTTTGCTTTTCTCCCATTTTGAAACCAAAACCAAATGAAAAGACCATCTCACCTACCAAGGCCTTCAGACTCCTCCTGGATGTTAACAGTGGCTTTTAGTCATTGGAAAATTGCTAGCCCTGCTGGATTGGATTGGAAACCAGCAATAGAAACATAGAAACATAGAAGTCTGATGGCAGAAAAAGACCTCCTGGTCCATCTAGCCTGCCCTTGTACTATTTTCTGTATTTTATCTTAGGATGGATATATGTTTATCCCAGGCATGTTTAAATTCAGTTACTGTGGATTTATCTACCACGTCTGCTGGAAGTTTGTTCCAAGGATCTACTACTCTTTCAGTAAAATAATATTTTCTCATGTTGCTTTTGATCTTTCCCCCAACTAACTTCAGATTGTGTCCCCTTGTTCTTGTGTTCACTTTCCTATTAAAAACACTTCCCTCCTGGACCAATATGGTATAAAGTGTGTGAATAATTCTCTGTTGAAATCCCTCATTTCATTTTAATCTTAGATAATGTGTTCACTGTTTCTCTGACTGGAATATTGTATGGCTAGTAGTAAACCTATCCCAATTTCTGTGCGGAAGCATATGACAAATAAAATATTAATGGTATTATTTGTGTAATATTGATTTTCGGTATGCACTTGCCTTATTTGTTCCAGGCTGAAATTGAATGATTCTCCATTTCCATTTTTTATTCATTCCTCAGTTTAAACACTGGTATTTAGATGGAAATCTTGTCTCAATAATGGCAAGCCTGTTTGCTATCTCTGGCACTGAGTTACTTTTACTTCTCTTTTTCCTGATAAAGTGAAGCTATCTATATTAGGCTTTGCATAATAAAGAGATCTCATTAACTTCAATAAATATACTTATGAGCAAGTCTTTAAGAGTGAAATCCATTTCTATTAAAACTAAACTAATAGTTTCAAAACATATGCAGATAGGTTATATTCTTTTAAAGCAAATGTATGTTATTACTAAACACCTGGAAAATTGAAAACTGGCACTTGCGTTAATCAGTTTCACTGATTACCAGTTGCTGAAGAATAAGAATTAGTAATAATGAGTCACTCCCAAAATTATCAGGCGCCGTTAATGCTTTAAATTATTTAAGGATGGGGATTGTTCTGCTAAGGTTTTCACTTACCAAATTAATTGCAAGAACTAAGGTACAGGATTAATAATTAAGATGCACGGATAAAAACAAAAGAGTTTTCGATGCACCAGCTTGATGTTAATGAACAAACAGCAGGTTTTTAAGCAGCACTAGCACCTTCTAAGGCAGGAAGGGAAAAAAAAGATAAAAGATAAACTCCCTGTTCTCTGAGCTAAGACAATGTAGTAGGATCCTTAAAAGAATCGTACTTCCCTAATACAGTGGCAATATAATCAACTCAAGCATGTTTTGTTAATTCAGTATGGACTAATTATTTAACCAATGGAACAGCTTGTCTTCAGAAGTTGTGTGAGCTTCATCACTGGAAGTTTTCAAGAAGAGACTGGACTGTTATAAATGGTGTAGGGCAGTGATGGCAAACCTATGGCATGGGTGCCACAGGTGGCATATGGAGCCATAGCTGCTGGCACGCGAGCCGTTACCCTAGCTCAGCTCCAATGTATGTTTGGTCTTATAAATAAGGGTTTTTTTAGTTGTTTTAGTATTGGATTGTTACATGCTGTTTTTATCACTGTTAGCTGCCTCAAGTCCATGGAGACTTGGGGCAGCATACAAATCCAATAAATAAATAAATAAATGAATGAATGAATGAATGAATGAATGTGTGTGCTGCCCAGCTGTTTTTTGGCTTGCCCAGATGCTCTGGGAGGGCATTTTCGGCTTCTGGAGAGTCTCCAGGAGGGTGGGGGAGGGTATTTTTGCCTTTGGAGCGTGGGGCGGCGAAAAACAGGCCTACCGAGGCCACCAGAGTGTGGGAAATGGGCTGTTTCAGACCTCCAGAGGGCGCTTTCAGTACCCGCAGAAAAAAAGGTTTGCCATCACTGGTACAGTGTTCCCTTGATTTTCGCGGGTTCGAACTTCGCAAATAGCCTATACCACGGTTTTTCAAAAAATATTAATTAAAAAGTACGTCATGTTTTTTTTTCCTATACCATGGTTTTCCCCACCCGATGACGTCATACGTCATCGCCAAGCTAATAATTTTTGCAAATAAATAATAAAAAAAAAATTATTGTTAATAAATAATTATGCTTATAAATATCAGGATCACTAAGTGTCTTATTCAGTGGCGAGTACCAGTAATAATGGTGAATAAATGGTTGTTAAGGGAATGGGAAATGGTAATTTAGGACTTTAAAGTGTTAAGGGATGGCTTGTGATACTGTCCATAGCCAAAAATGGTGTATTTACTTCTGCATCTCTACTTCGCGGAAATTCGACTTTCACGGGCGGTCTCAGAACGCATCCCCAGTGAAAATCGAGGGAACACTGTATAGGGTGTGCTTTGTCAGGGAGTTGGACTAAATGACATACAAGGTCCCCTCCAAATCTGTTAAACTGTGTCTATCTGTATCTGTATCTAAATCTGAGATGCTTTCATTTTTTATTGGAAAATATTTTGGAAAACAAATTGATTTCATACCTATATTGGAACTGAAAAAATAACTTTAAGGTTGAAATTTGTGGTATTTATGTTTTACGAAGAAAGTTAATTGGGTTTCTAGCAATAGGCTAGAAACCAGAGGACCATGAAGCCTTAGGTACAAAACCAGGGGGGTAACCTTGGGCTAATCACTTTTTCTTATCCCTAGGAAGGAGGCAATGCCAAACTACTTTAAAAAAAAAAACACTGTAGGGATTGTCCAGGCAGTCTCCAAAAATCAGACATGAAAAAAAAAGTTAAAATGTCTGAAAAAAATAAATAAATGCATAGCTGCTGCTAAGATTGTGCAGTGAAAAAGTGATAGTGTGAGCCATAAGAGTGTCTAAAGAATTGACAGATTTCATTTTTTTAACACTCAGTGCTGTGATCGGAGAGTGGGGAATAGCATTAAAGGATTTGATAGTTTATTAAATGTGTAGTATTCTTTTTTGACTGAGGGTATCAAATTCTAGCTGGTAGTATAGTTCTGCTTTAGGCTGTAAAAACAAGAGGTTGCCTGTAAATTTTTTAAAGCTCAAGAAATCTTCAAAGCTGAAAGTTGCAGTAGTTTATAAATCACTTTCATAACTTTCCTCCAAGGAAAAATGACTTTTCTCCCTGAAAACACCTTTCTTTTCCCATTTTAAATCTTTCATTCCTCTGTGACTTTTTCTGTATTAGTGATATACATTTCTTTCCCCATCGCCAGGTTAATAGAACTCAATTTTGCCAAGTTAATACAACACATTGCTTTTCTACAATTTCCCACAGGAAATGGTTGGTTTTAAGGCCAGAAATGAAATTCTTGCATTATGTTGTGTTTTAATTTCCCATAAATATATTAAAAACTGTATTAATTTGATCAATAGAAATTAGTGAAGGCTTTGGGAAGAAAACCCAAGCTCCACAGTCCACCCCCAATTTTTAAAATCAACCATTCAGAGAATGCAGTTGATCGGATCATAAATTTATAGTATAACATCTAAATTTCCTTCCTTCCTTCCTTCCTTCCTTCCTTCCTTCCTTCCTTCCCTCCCTCCTTCCTTCCTTCCTCCCTCCCTCCCTCCCTCCCTCCCATTGTTATTTTGGAATATAATAAATTAAATTAAATTATGGATACTTATTTCTTAATTTCTAAAAAGTATTTTACGTAATAAGCAGTGCTCATACCCTGGTAAAGGTGTTCAGCAAAAGAAATAAATCCTGTTTTATTTTCTTACTGATCTCTTTGGTATTTATGTTGAATATTACTTTTGAAACAAGGTGAAAACTGGATTTGTTCTGACATTTCAAAAGCACCGAGGCTGTGTTAAAATGGTACATGTGTAGCTCAGAGAGAAGATCTAACTTATAGTCTGCATGAGTTTGAAAGGATTCTGCTTAGTGCAGGATTCTGTTAAACCTTCCCTAGAAATTGACTGGTTCCTGTTCAAGGATCTTCTCCTAGGCACATTCTTGGCAGACATTCCTTGGCTTTGCAGTTCATACTTTCAAAACATTCCACCTAATATTCAGCCATAATCTCCTTTCTTTTCATATCAACCAAATGGTCCACAGCTAACAGTTTTAACAGAAAACAGATCTTCCACTTCTTGTACCTTTTAGATAGAAGTACAGTGGTACCTCTACTTAAGAATGCCTCTACTTATGAACTTTTCTAGATAAGAACCAGGTGTTCAAGATTTTTTTGCCTCTTTTCAAGAACCACTTTCCACTTACAAACCCGAGCCTCTGAAACTGTAACCAGAAAAGGTCGGGAGACGCCTCTGTGGGGCTTCTCTAGGAATATCCTGGGAGGAAACAGGGCCAGAAAAGGCAGGGAGAAACCTCTGTGGGGCCTCTCTAGGAATCTTCTGGGAGGAAACAGGGCCTCCACCCTCCCTGTGGTTTCCCCAATTGCACACATTATTTGCTTTTACATTGATTCCTATGGGAAAAATTGCTTCTTCTTACAAACTTTTCTGCTTAAGAACCTGGTCACGGAATGAATTAAGTTCGTAAGTAGAGGTACCACTGTAGATCTTTCTCATATTTCCCCTTAGTTTTTTATTTCAAAACCAAAATGTGCCAAACTCTTCCAACAATTTCATCGGCAAACTAATCATGTCCTTTAACCATTTCACTAGGTCTTGTTTCCAGGCCTTTGTCATTGAGTAGTTCACATTTGAAAATGTTCATACTTGCCCTTTGATATTATGGAGACCAGAACTTCATAATGAATGTAGAGTACAATGATTGCAGCACTATCCATAAGCACGAATAAGAACATTGCTGAAGATGTACACCAGAGTGTTAAGGAAGAAACAACATGGGTAGCCACGAGATAACAAAACTTACATGAATGTTTGCGAATGTAAACATGAGTTTTATAAGAAACATTTACATGATACAAAAATTTAGGAAAGGAAAGGAAGATAGATAGATAGATAGAGAGAGAGAGAGAGAGAGAGAGAAAGAAAGAAAGAAAGAAAACTTATGACCATAATTGAGCCCAAAATTTTGGATGCTAAACCAGAACATTGTTAAGTGAGTTTCACCACAATTTACAAGTTGGCCACACTCACCCGGTCACCTGACTACCAAGCCATGCCCACCTGAAGCCACACCCACCTGACATCACACCACACTCACAAATAAGCCACATCCACAGAACCGAGGGAATATTTTCACATTTCACCTCTGCTTATGGGCCATCAAAATAAAGAGCACTAAAAATGTTGCTCGTGTTAACACTGCTCGTGGGGCTATGTAAGTTTGGAAGTAAGTTTTATAAAACCAATAAAAACAGACTTTTCATGTAGAAGATAGAGTAGGTAATTAATGTGTTTGCCAGCTCAAGCCGATATTGAAAAATGGAAGGCATCTTCCTGGTTCTTATTTGCTACATTTATGATCCCCCCCCAAAGTGACTTGCATTGAGTCATCATTTACAGAGATGATGACTCCAAACACAGAGTTGTCTTTAGTAAAATAAAACATAAGGCTGGCCATAATAACTGTGAATATATTCTGTAACTGCTTCCGGTTACAGAATATATTTATTAATTGGATTTTTATGCCACCCCTCTCCGAGGAAATAAAATAGCCTTCACTCTAGATTAAGAAAATAATATCTGACAGAGGCTATAGGTTAACAGGTGTGGAGACTAATGTGGTGATATTGAAATCATTTATCATAGCAACAGGCACCTTGAGATGCTCTTAAGATACCTTTAATTTCCTCCATCCCAACCAGCACAGCAAACGGCAAAGAATGGTAGACATTTTCTGTAAGACATTGAGATGGTATACTCTAGATATATTACAGCATATACCGGTATATAAGTTTCCCCACCCTCTAAATTCCCATTTGTCATTAACAACACTTTATAACAAAAACATTGGGCAGTGGAATATTTTTGAGTTCCCACCAGAATAAATAGATTTTTTTTTAAAAAAGCCTTAAAACAGTTAAGGGAGCACAGTTAAGAAACAAGATGGGAGTCTGCCTATTTGGAAGAGATGACCCATTCTTTAAATTAATGTTTCTTTTTCTAATCTGTAGCTCTGTTTTTTCTCTGTACAAATAAACCATTTTTAATGTTAAAGATTTTATGTAAAAAGTTTGTTTCCTGATTGCTTATTTGAATCCTATCATAATCATTAAGTGTAATACCTCTTGCTTCTTGACAAATGTATATTTTCTTTTATGTACACTGGGAGCATATGCACCAAAGACAAATTCCTTGTGTATGCAATAACACTTGGCCAATAAATAATTCTGTTCCGTTCCATTCCATTCCATTCCATTCCATTCCATTCTATTCTATTCTATTCTATTCTATTCTATAATCTATCTGTCTGGACCTTACATTGAGAGATGCCTTCTCAAGTGCCTGATCTTCAAGTCAACTTATTACAACTTATTATTATAACCTAACGAACTGGCATAGCCCAAGGCTGGGTAGGACCATCTGAATTGTAGCTGGGAAATGAGAGAGCTATTTACACCCATAAGCTGAGTGGTGAGTTTTTGGATGATGTGATGTGAGGCTATGCTTATTTGTCTTTATTTAATACTACACAATTATGCAAATGAAAATGTGATGTAATGATTTATTTTTACACTCATCTTAGTTTTGACTTTGTGCTCCTTACATCTGAATGGAAATATTTTGCGTTGTATTGATGTATATAAATAACAAAGAGGCTTTTTTGGAGCATTGACCTTGTATAAAAATCATTATCAACTAATCTAAACTATTTCTGTATTATAAAACATGCAGTATTTCTATGGTTATTATCCCAGCTGGCACAAATAGAATTCCCAGATCTACTTGATACATGGTCTTCCATTAAGCAGAACAAAATTGGGCCATTTATTATTCATTTTAGGACCTAAATCTCACAATGATATTGAATGGGCCGGAAAACTGCCAGAATTTGTTGTATCCCTTTTTGTTGTTGTTGTTCTTCAGAAGGAAAATTATTTTTAGCACAAGATTTCAACTGGGACGGCCAAAGTGAACTTGGCACCATGGGGAACCCTAGAATTTTTGATGTTGTGACCTCTGTTAAGGAGTGTGCAGAACCCTCGAGCTATCAAGGACATGAACAGGGGGAAATGTGGGATTCTAGCAGATTTTCAGGAGATAAGTGTAATTATTCAGACATACAAAACAGATACATTAAAGTGTATAAAATAGTGTTTACTTTTAGAAACAGCACTGTCAAGTTAAACAGTCTGTGCATATATACTGCTCAAAAAAATAAAGGGAACACTCAAATAACACAACCTAGATCTGAATGAATGAAATATTCTCATTGAATATTTCATTTAAATAACTATCCCATTTGCACAACAGCATGTGGAATTGATTGTCAATCAGTGTTGCTTCCTAAGTGGACAGTTTGATTTCACAGAAGTTTGATTTATTTGAAGTTATATTCTGTTTCTTAAGTGTTCCCTTTATTTTTTTGAGCAGTGTACTTGAAAATCAGTCAATATATCTCAATACAATAATATTATTACAAGTCTGTCTTTTTCTTACATATCAGACATACATTACAGCTTACAAACTAACATCAAGCTTGCTACATCAGTCTCAGTGAACCAGCAGAAAGAGAGCAGAGAGAGAATCATGCTTTCTGGCTCCCTCTTATGGCAATTTGTAACACTATCTCTTAAAGTTATAGTACTTCAATACATACAAGCATTCATTGTTAGTTTGTTTATAAATTGCAAATCCAACTGTTTTGTACATTGCAGTAACAAATGTTTTCCAAATTTTCTTCAAAAAAAGTTGCATTCAGGTTCTCACAATTTGTTGATAAGGCCACCTATAGGCAGTGTCCAATGTCCTTCATTTGTTTAGCTTTTATAAACTTTTTTTCCTGTCTAGCAGAATAAATGATGAATAGCACAAATGACACCGTATCTGTCCTTACTATCTAACTTCAAGCGTAAATTTTGAAAAAAGTTTCTCTAAAAATTAATGCTATCTATAGTAAGTTGCAAGCCACCATTGCTATATTAAAATTCTTCTTTGAAATTATCTTGACTGCTGGTGATTGCATGTCGCTTTCTTGGCACAAGTATGGAATAGTTTGGCATTGTCTTTTGTTTTTTTTCTTCCCCAGGATATCTTTTCAACTTCCCATGAATTTCCAGGTTGTCTCCTACCAATTATAAAATAAGACATGGCCCTGCTCAGCTTTGCAAGATCAGACATGGTCACCTAGATCACAGGTCACCAACCTGTGGTCCATGGCCCACTGGTAGTCCGTGAGAAAAAAATTGGTGATCTGTGGAGAAATCTTGGCCCCGGGACTAGATATGGCCAAGATCAATTAATCCAGCCCACATGTGGGAACACCACCCAACATCACCTGACTACATACCAGCCCCCACTCTTAAGGTCAAGAGTAAACTTCACCTTGAGTTAGAAACACAGAAACATAGAAGACTGACGGCAGAAAAAGACCTCATGATCCATCTAGTCTGCCCTTATATTATTTTTTGTATTTTATTTTAGGATGAATATATGTTTATCCCAAGCATGTTTAAATTCAGTTACTGAGGATTTACCAACCACGTCTGCTGGAAGTTTGTTCCAAGGATCTACTACGCTTTCAGTAAAATAATATTTTCTCATGTTGCTTTTAATCTTTCCCCCAACTAACTTCAGATTGGGTCCCCTTGTTCTTGTGTTCACTTTCCTGTTAAAAGCACTTCCCTACTGAACCTTATTTAACCCTTTGACATATTTAAATGTTTCGATCATGCCCCCCCTTTTCCTTTTGTCCTCCAGACTATACAGATTGAGTTCATTAAGTCTTTCCTGATACCTTTTATGCTTAAGACCTTCCACCATTCTTGTAGCCCATCGTTGGACCCGTTCAATTTTGTCAATATCTTTTTGTAGGTGAGGTCTCCAGAACTGAACACAGTATTCCAATTGTGGTCTCACTAGTGCTCTATATAGAGGGATCACAATCTCCCTCTTCCTGCTTGTTATACCTCTAGCTATGCAGCCAAGCATTCTACTTGCTTTTCCTACCACCTGACCACACTGCTCACCCATTTTGAGAATGTCAGAAATCACTACCCCTAAATCCTTCTCTTCTGAAGTTTTTGCTAACACAGAACTGCCATTACAATGCTCAGATTGAGGATTCCATTTCCCAAAGTGCATTAAACTGCAGTTTCCATTGCTTTGATCATTTATCTAGTAAAGCTAAATCATTTACCATATTACAGACGCCTCCAGGAATATCAACCCTATTAGAGTCATCAGCAAAGTTTAGCAAGATGAGCCAAACGAGCTGAAACAGGAAGGTAAGACCAACAACTCACCATGCTCAGCTGAACAGCTGCCTGGGGGCGGGGAGGTTCAGCCACCTTTCTAGCCTACATCTCTCCTTCTGCTAGACCTCTGGGTGGGAGGTCCAAGAGATAATGCCTGCTAGATTGCCCCCCCTGCAAACTCTCATCTCCAAAGGAGACCAGCTGAAGTTTCCCATACTGCTTCAAGTGAATGCTCCTTGAGAGACATGTTTGCAGGAGGTTGAGCTAGCATCTGCAAAGGACAGCAAACTCTGGCTGCTTCTCTCTGCTGTCGTGTGGCATCAGCATTTGCACGGCATCAGCATTCTACCTCAGTATATTTGCACCAGCCACTGGAGCAAGGCAGCCCTTATCTCCTGCTACTTGGGATTTGGAATGGTAAATGGGTTTTATAATGGGTTTGTTTGTGTTATAATGGGGTTTTATTTACTGTTGATGTTCAACTTCTTTGTTATTATTGTACTATTGTATTTTTTATTGTTATAAGCCACCCTGGCCCCTATGGGATTGGGCAGCATAGAAGTCAAATAAATCAAATTCAAATGGTGTCCAGTCCGGGGATCAGTTGGAGTTTGCTGTCCATTGCAAATGTTAGCTCGTCCCCCTGCAAACTCTCATCTCTTGAGGAACATTCATTGAAGCGGCACAGGGAACTTTGGCCGGGCTCCTCGAGAGATGCGTGTTTGCGGGAGGACGAGTTAGCATCCACAATGGATAGCAAACTCCAGGTGCTCCCAGGACCAGATATCATTTACCATTCCAAGTATCAAGCAGCATGAGACAAGGGCTGTACAATATACCAGCTTATACAAATGTTCCGAGGCAGTGCAAATATACTGTGCAAATTCAAGTGGCACTTCGCTGCCTCAGCTTTCAGCCATCGCAACCTCTGCTTCATCCCACTTGTGCAGTGCCCCCCCTGCAATAGTACCATTATTTCATTCTGACTGGCGAGGGCTGCACTTCTTTTTGCATGTTTCACCACTTGCAAAGTTGCATATGGCACATGCCACACCCTATGGCAAAGATTTCCAGCCCCACCACGGGCTGGTTCCACATTCTAGAGCTGTGATAGTCACTGGACTGGTCCTTTGGTCATCCTGGAGCAGCTCCTCCACCTAGGAAAATGAAAAGGAAAAGAAAGGAAAAGAAAGAAGGAAAGAGAAGAGAAGGAAGAAGAAGAAAGGAAAGGAAAGAGAAAGAAAGGAAAGAAGAAAGAATGGAAAGAAAGGAAGGAAGGAAGAAGAGGAAAGGCAAGAAAGGGAAGAGAAGGAAAGGATAGGAAAGGAAGGAGAGGAAAGGAAAGGAAAGGAAAGGAAAAGAAAGGGGGGAGGGAAGGGACTGGAGCTACAGCTCTGGAATATGGGGCTGAGTTTCGCAGTAAGCTACCGCAGCAAGCTATAGCTAAATAAACTTCAATTATTTTGCAATAATTTTACTAACTTTGTAATTTTGTTACAATTAAACAACTTTTAAAGATTTTATTTATTTATTTATTTATTTATTTATTTATTTATTTATTTATTTATTTATTTATTTATTTATTTATTTATTTATTTATTTATTTATTTATTTACTAGATTTGTATGCCGCCCCTCTCTGTAGACTTTGTTATGATTAAATAAGCATTACAATTTTTTATAATTAAATAACCATTTATAATTTTATTATTTTTAATAGGTGAATATCATATTAATAAAATGGAAGATTGATCACTATTATACAAATGTATTTACCTTTAAAACAATCGTATTAGTGGTCTGCGGGACTTAAAATTATGAATTAGGGTTCATGGAATTTAAAATTATGAATTTGGTGGTCCCTGAAGTTCAAAAGATTGGGGATGGAGCCATTAGTTGGATATTGATGTTTTGCCAGCATTCGTGCACATGGTATTTCATTTATTGCATAAGTAGGAAATATTTTGGGCAAAATTATAATGATGATAGGTATTTAAAGTTTATAATTATGTATTATTTGTCAGAATTTTGCCATAGAAGCCTTAAAATATTCTATTCTGGCAGAAAACACTTCAAATGCAAAATGTTTCCCAACCCATTCACATTTAACTTTTTTTTCAAGTACTCTGACTCAGAAATGAAACCTTGCACTTTTTGTCAAAATAGGAAGCATGCACTGTTAGAAACATAGAAGACTGTTGTGGAATAAAAAATTATTGATTCTTTCAGCTAAAAAGTTTTAAAAGAGTGTTAATTAAATAATGAGTGTTAATTGCTTGACTTCCCCTCAAGGTTTTCCATCCTTTTCTCAGTCTGAAGTTGGAACAAATGACAGAACAATACAACAAACATGTATAAGTGGCTTTTTTTTAAAAAAAAAAAATCTTACATTATTGTTATTTTCACTTTCATTGCATGATGGACAGGTATTCACATTGTCCCAGTGAGTTGTCCCATGGTCAGTTGGCCATGGTCAGTTGTCTTGCAGCAACAATCCTGGGCCTAAAACACGATTTCAGTATTGCCCACAAGATCATATGCTGAAACGTCCTACTGGTCAATGACTACTTCAGCTTCAACCGCAACAACACAAGAGCACGCAACAGATTCAAACTTAATACGAAACGCTCCGAACTTGACTGTAAAAAATATGATTTCAACAATCGAGTTATCGAAGTGTGGAACTCATTACCAGACTCAATTGTGTCAACCCGTAACCCCCAACATTTCTCCCTTAGACTCTCCACGATTGACCTCTCCAGGTTCCTAAGAGGCCAGTAAGGTGCGTACATAAGTGCACTGGTGTGCCTTTCGTCCCCTGTCCAATTGTCTTTCCTTTCTTTCACCTATCTTATATATTTTCTTTCTTTCATATATCCTCTCCTCTAAGTTCACTTTACCCTTATATATATTACTACATGTCTATTTTTCTTCCTATGTATTTGTGTATTGGACAAATGAATAAATAAATAAATAAGTTGGACATAGAAAGTTGGTCGCAGTGAATTGTGCCATTCCATTCTAGAAGAAATAGAAACTTCCTTGGATTTTTTTTCCTTTTTCCTTCCAGCTATGTGTCTACAAATCATATGCTAATATTTGAATATATTTGTACAAGAAGCCCAGGCAAAACGATATGCCCTGGTGAAGTTCATTGTTCTGTAACAAACCACCCTCCCTAAAGAACACGTTGTTGCTCTTTGTCATTACTTTGCCTGCACATGATGACAAATTCAGGGAGGGAAATGTGTTCTTGTGAATGTCAGTATAAGAGAAGGGCAACTGTCTGGGAAGCATGGCAAATTCCCAGCTGCCTATATTAAACATTTTCATATCTCTGCATCAGCTTTTTTTGTTATTTGCAGAAGAGTCATTGCCAGATGTAGGTGATACACAATTTGATGCCAGTCTGGTCTAGAGGTTATTATATATTTAAGAGAATAAAGTTGACAGGATGACCTTGCTGAGCCAAGCAAAAATTAGGATATTAGTTCGCTCAGGACTTCAACTTTCAGAGGTTTTCACCTCTACAGCAAAAATAAGAACCCGAACACTTATTTTTTAGTGCTAAAATGACTTATTTTAGAACAAGTTCATTTACTTCAAATTTAGCCCATCATTTATCACAACTAAACAATAGTTTCTTTGAAATATTTATTTTGTTATTTCTGTCCTGATGCATATGTATAACGATCAATTAAGCCGTCTTTCTTTTCTATTACAATGCAAATAAGGAAAGAATAAGCTATAGGGATAAATGCTTAGGATAAATCAGTTACACATTGCATAACAGAAGTATAAGATTATGAAGTCTTCTTATTTTCTGTTCTGTTTTGATCACGTTTTACATGGAAGATTGTAATTTAAGAGTGGGATCAAGAAATGGGAAGAACTATTATTTTCCCTCCTCTACATTTAATATTTTAGCCTGAAAGAAGAAAGAAAAAGAAAGACACAGAAGAAAGAAAGAAAGAGAAAAAGAAAGGAAAGAAAGAAAGAGAAAGAAAGAAAGAAAGAAAGAAAGAAAGAAAGAAAGAAAGCCAACCACTCTCTGGACAAAGTAACTTGCAGAAGACCTCATAAAGTATAACTAAGTATAACAATTTCAGGCTTTTGGTGAGAAAGCACAGGTCACTCTCTGGACTATGCTCTAAAATGCTGCCGTGGCAGTTTTAGTGCATGATAAATATGACTCCTAAGGGAGAAATCAAATAGGACTCCAGGTTTATGGACCATAGCTACGAGAGAAATAAAATTATCATCAGGGGAAACAAACAGAAAGAGCTGATGAATGTTTCTTGTACCTCATTTGTCCATGAATTATTGCCCTCATTGTCATCTGTTTAGGTGTCTCTATAATTTCATATAATTACTTGCTTGTTATTTATGAGAATTTCTGCATATGATTTATTTCAATGTTTATATTAACGTTATTTACACTTTCCACTTTTGCTTTTCCTATCTTTTGTTACATGTCCACCAACCTAATTGTCCTTTGTGAATGAAGTTTCATAGCTCATGTAAGTTCAATAAAAATCAGATTTTCTTTTCTTTTTTTTAAATTTTTACTTTTACCTCCAGTCAAGTTTTTCCTTAGCCTTCGTGATTTAAAGAAATCTGGGGTAATATATCAACCCTAAGGCAGGTTAAGAAATAAATTTGAAAGCATTGTGTTGGTTTTCTCCTTCAGCAAAATAAAATATATTTTGTAAATGTACTAAGAAAAATAATAAAATTTGTCTGGCTTCAGTTCAGGGGTAGGTTTTACTTACCTTCTCTACCAGTTTGCATCGCAACAGATTCCCCGATGTCACATTGGGGAAATGACTGTCTGTGCATGTGCAGAAGCTCCACGCATGCAGAGAGGGTTCTTTGCCAGCCGCGGTGACCTGGGAATCAATTTGGGGGTGTGGAGAACCAGCCATCACTGCCAGTTCAGCGAGCAGATGCAATTTTCCACCATCAGTAGAGGCAAACCAGTCTGAAGCAGCAGGAACCCACCACTGCTTCAGTTGTAACAACAGGTCTATTTTTACCAACCTGGCTATTTCAGACTGACTATCAATTGCAAACAATCTTGTTTTAAAATAGCTTCATTAAAATAATAAATAAAAACACAATGAAAAAGCTGGATGATGATGATCATCATCAACAGTTGTATCACAGTGGCCCGTTGTTTCACTGGATTTGCCATTAATTACTAGTTGAGCCTCACCCAGGGGACTAGGATATCGTAATATATTTTCGTGCGGAAGCAAGCAGTGCAGTTTTCTGCATTTGACGGATGGTGATTTTGTCAACTTTGAGCTGTTTTAAAAGTAATTCCAGTGCTTTGGGGAGAGCACCCAGCATTCCAATCACCACTGGAATTATCATTGCTGTTTTGTGCCATAAACATTTAATTTAGGTTTTTAAGTCTTGGTATTTTGTGATTTTTTTGTGTTCCTTTTCATCGACCTTGCTATTCTCTGGTATTACAATGCTGATGATAGTCACCTTATTTTCCTCAACCAGCGTAATTTCTGGATTGTGATTGTGATTGTGACTGTGATTATTGTTGTTGTTGTTGTTGTTATTATTATTATTATTATTATTATTATTATTATTATTATTATTATTATGTGGCAATACTGTAAAGCTCCACAGTTTGGGAAAGTGATTCATATTCATTTCATAATTCTGAAAGTTGAATTCAGATTAGAAACGGCAATATTTTTTAGTAAACCGTAATTTCTAGTCTAGTGGTATGGCTAGTCTAGTAAAAAGAAAGACTAGTTGTGGCATGATAGCAATGTCACAATATTTGAGGGGCTGCCACAAAGAAGAATCTATTTTCAAAAGCATCAGAAGACAAGACAAGAAACAATGGATAGAAACTAATCAAGGAGGTAAACAACATAGAACAGTGATGGCGAACCAATGGTATGGGTGCCACATCTGCAGAGCCACATCTGCTGGCA